>NC_048598.1:121578829-121900496 GCF_003668045.3 Cricetulus griseus
TACCATTCATGTACGCCATTCTGGGTTTCTTGACCCATAGAAACTGTTGGAGATAATAGTGTTCTAAAAACTATACCTTGAAGTAATTTATTACACAGTACCGGACCCTGCCCCAACCTGTAACACACTTTAAATTTTGTCCATTAAAAAGGCCTAAAAAGGAGAGCTGGGGAGATGCCTAGCAGTTAAGAACACTGGCTGCTCTTCCAGAGGACCAAGCTTTGATTCCCATCATCATATGGTGACTTACAGCCATCTCTAAGTCCAGGAGATCCAACACCCTCTCTAGACCCTAAAGCACGGCCCACACATGGTGCACTTACATTCATGTAGGCAAACACTTGTACGCAAAAAGTAAAACAAATCTGTTTTTAATGTCAAAAAACAATGTTTACCCAGTCAAAATGAGCTTCGCTAGAGCTCCCATTGTAATCTGGAGGTATCATTTCTCTCTCAAAGAAGCCACTGTTTCTAGGAGAAATGTTTTAGGGCAGGACATGTGCAAAGTGAATCTGAAACACATTACCATCCTAGGTAGTTTCTAAAGGACTCAGAAACCAACTTGAAGGGCCATTAATTCAAGGGGGGGAAACCTGAACACTGACAATGACAGTACTATATGTATAAGTCACTGAGTATATAATTAATTTTAAGAAATAATTAGCCACTTTTAGAAGATGATGGGGAAACTAACTCATTATCTCTAAAACTGATTACAAGTAGGAAAGAATCAAGCATTATGTACATACTAATGGGAAAACACTTCTCTATTCAAACTGTTGAGGCAATAAATGAAAAACAAAGGGCAGGATTTGGCTGTTACTGTTCGTGACCCCCCAATGAATTAATGTATCTAAACACTAGCTACAATGTTTCATTTCCCCAAGAGGGTGATAAGTGGGTATTGTGTACCTCTGGACGAGACAAGAACACAGCTGTAGTCTTGCCAATAAGGTCAAACCGAAATCCAATTAAGAGTCTGGACCTAGTTGCCAATTTGCAGGGAACACAGAGGACAGAACAATCTGTTGAACTGCATGGGAGTCTACAATCAGCAAAGTCCTAACTGGGGCGGATTGGGCAGGTCAGGAAGCCTGGGTTCCCTTACAGAGAAAGGGTAAGGAAAGGGGACAAAAAGGCACCTATAATTTAAAAACCCGGCAAGAACAAAACAGTGTTTAGAAGTTCATATTTGGTAATTAGAAAAAAATAAAACCACAAGGGGCTGATTACCACCAACAGTGGCGCTCAAACTTTAAGCACGAATGGGAATCACTTGCAAGATTTCTTAACCTATGAATTTCTGGGCTCCACACCCCACCACGTGGAGTTTCTGCTGTGGGCTCCTTGAGAGCAATTTGCATTGCTGTCAAAAATCCAACGTGATGATGCAGCTTCATTCAGTGACCACCTTTGAGAACCAGTGCTCTAAGAAGTCGGGATAGTAGTTTCTTAGACTATGAGGGCACTCTAAAGCCAGGATACAGGCAGGGGGTTCTGGTGTGCATGACCAAATACTATTTCCTGATTTAGATGTGGATTATAAGAATGTTAACCTCGACGGTCAGTGGTGGCTCATACCTTTAATCCCAGCATCCGGGAGGCAGAGGCAGGTGGATCTCTGTGAATTTGAGGCCAGCCTGGTCTGCAGAGTGAGTTCCAGGACAGCCAAGGCTACACAGAAAAACCTTGTCTTGGGGATGGGGGGATGAAAAGAAAAAAAAAAGATGTTTTCTGTCTTCCACAAATGCACTGTGGCATGCGTACTCCATCCCAAAGCACCACAATCCTGCACACAATGATAATTAAATCTTAAAAGTTTAAAGAGTTTTAAAATTGAGTTACATGCATATAAATGCCCTTTGGTAGATGACACTATTATATTTATATGCTTATATAGCTTTTGCAAGTATAATGTCCTCAAGCTTTTTATAAACCATATTTTCCCCAGGGAAGCAGAGAGACTGAACTTGCCAAAAATGACTCAGCAGGTCAATGACTGTCTTGGACGCAGGGACGAGGAACAAAAGGCATTTTCAGCCATCCACCTTGAAGCACACAGTTTCTGCATTTTCTCAGCAGTATAGTTGAAAGAGAGACTGCTGTGCTGTGGTGGGGTCGGAGGAGGAAGCCAGTGATTCAGCTCAAGGTGGAGCCTGGGTTTGCAGAGCCCTGCTGTGTGGAACAGCGCCTGCCTTACTCACTTCCTCCCTAGTGTCTGCAGAGTCTCCAGCTAGCTTTATGCGGCTGTCCATCCTGCCACCTGTGTTTGCTCTACAGTGCAGAATCTATTACCTCTCACTTCTTACAACACTTGCCTCTTCCTGTGGATAGACCAAAGTGGGTACAGGTTAAAGGTAAAAGGGTCCCAGCTTGTGAACTTGGTCTTGCTGCCTTTAAGGGAAATTTCTCTTGCTGGATTAATGACCCATGAGGTTCATGGTGAAACACTCTCCAGAGAAAATTATATATGTCTTTCCTTCCCAGACAGGGTAGGGCCTGGCTCGTATGTGAATGCTTAAGAAGGGTGTATTGTGAGGCAAGAGAGGGAGTGCAGTACTTAGCAGCCCTTGTGGCTCTCATAGAGGACCCAGGTTTAGTTCCCAGCACTCACACGATGGTTCACAACCATTCATTTGCAGTGGATCTGATGCCTTCTCCTGCCCTTGACAGGTAATTTATGCGTGGGTACACAGACATCCTTGCAAGCAAAATACTGATACACATAGAAATAAATAAATCTTTTTTTTAAAAAAAGAAAACAATTGTGGTGATATTTTGTTTGTGATCTAACAAATAAAGCTTGCCTGAAGATCAGTGTGTGGAGCTAAGCCACTAGTTAGCCATAGAGGCCAGGGAGTGCTGGCTGGCACACACATTTAATCCCAACACTCGGGAGGCAGAGGCAGAGGCAGATGGATCTCTGAGAGTTCGACACCCTGGGCTACACTAGACTGATCTAGTCTCAAAGAGAAACAGAGCTCACACCTTTGATCCCAGCACTTGGAATTCCATGCCTTTAATCCCAGCACTCGGGAGGTGAAGACAGGAGTGATATGGCTGGGCAGAGAGAGGAATATAAGACAGGAGGAGACAGGAGTTCATGACTTTCAGTCTGAGGATTCCTCTCTAGGAATCATGATCCCCGATTGGATGTGAGGATTTGGTAAGAAGTAGTGGCTGGCTGCTCTGATTCTCTGATCTTTCAACATTAACCTCTATATCTGATTCTGAGTTTTTATTATTAAAACTGATTAGAATACAAAGAATAAAGAAGGGTGTGTTGTGAGATTAAGTCAAATCTTTGTGACATATGAAGTCGTGAGGTCATAGGATGCTAATGATCAGAATATGCTAGAGCTATATGTTTAAGTGTATACCACTAAACTGTGGTTAAAAGAAAGTTACAACTTTTTATTAATTTCTGGATCCTTAATGCCTAACATGTGATCTGAAGCACAAGTAATTGATCCATAAACCATAGAATGATTGAGTGTGGAACTCTGGGGTATCTATATTATGTTTCTCCATACGGAAGAGAACATTTTTCAGAAAGAAAAACTTAAAATCAAATTGTTCATTTTATTAGATGAATGCTTAATTTCAAAATGTGGGCAGTAACCAAGAGTACAGAGAATGAAGTAATCCACCTAAATCGTCAAGTCTGAAAGCAACTGTGATTAAACTGTAACGAATGTCATTCCAGTCAGCTATCAGAAGGTAGCAGCCCTCCTGTCAAAAACTAAACAGATCCATTCTAATCCCCCTGAAATTGCTTCCCAGCAACCTTCTATCATCAGAATGGATTTATTGAGTTACAAGGTGTGGCTCCTCTTGGCCACCACTAAGTCCGAGTATTGGGCAAAATTTGGATGAAGGACAAGATGCCTGGTCCACTTTCTGAGAGAATGTCCCCCGCCTTTATTGTGGAGCAGCCTTATATACAAAATTACAAAAACCCCAGGTGAAGGGTTCACAACAGGATATTGATGCTATTGGGTTGAAGGCAGGAAAACAAGAGGTACCTGTGGTTATGCTGGAAAACAACTCTTAGAGACCCCTCCGGGGCTGGGTCCCAACAACAAGGTTTTTTGTTTTGGGGGTGAAGAATGGGTATTGCCTAGAACTGAGAATATTGATCACAGCCAAATTCCTTGAAGTCAACAAAATGTCCATGAGCCCCAAACAGGATCAAGAGAGAAAAGACTTCTCAAGCTATGATAGCTTTCCCTTAGACATCAAGGTGAGCTCTGCAGGGGTCGGACCGCAGCACTTCTCCAACAGAGTGGCTTTCCTCCTGGGCATGGCCATGCCATAAAACTGGCTACTGCAGAAAGATCACACCAGCAGGCAAAACAAAAACAAAACCCAATACAGAAAAACCTAACGGGTATCTCTCTGGTTCTGGGAAAACAAAGGTTCAGTCACGGGTTCTGGTTTTCAGTCTCCCTCAGAACCAAATGTGCAGTCTGATTATATCGATACCCATGTACATACATGTGAGGCAGAGGGTGTCCCCCTCAGAGTCAGTACAGGACACTCCCAGACACCAAATTCTCGGCACAAAGGATATTTATTACTCTAGAGGGGCAGGTGGTGGGGGGAGAGGATGGGTCTTTAAGGGGAAAGTGGCAGGGGGAGTGTGTGCTAGGATGAGTTGGTAAATTCTAGTTGGACGTGTTAGACAAATAATGAATTTTGATTGTTGGACTCTGGTGTTCTGTCTCAGGAATGAGTTGGTGGCCAAATAAAGGAATGGACCTCGGGGGTTAGTAATTAAAAACTGTAATGTTACAGTTTCTAGCAAGGGAGAAGGAAGGGTAACCTGTCTGTGCCATGTGTGCCACACTCGGGCCTATTAGAGTCCTTCAATACGGGTCTATGGGATAAATAGAAGCAATTGTGTCAATGGGTGATGATATGGGTTTGAATGATATGAGATTTAGTTGCATAAAACAGAAACTATTTTGCAGGCTAAATACACAGAAATTGGGTACAACAAGCTTGGGCTTTTAGGATTGACTGGTGTGTCAGACAGTATCTCCTCTTGAATGGTCAGGTCCCCTGAGAAGTAGGAGCCACTGCCCCCCATCCAAACTCCAGGATTGTGCTGCCCAAGATAGGCTGAACATGACCTCTCCACCGCAAAGATGCCTATATCAGATGCCTATGTCAGACCTGGTACTATTTATTCCCCGTGTAGAAATGGCTTTGCAGATGTGATAGGAGAGCTTCCAGAGACAGGAGCGGACTCTAAGGGCCATCACGTGTGTCCTCAAAGATGGGTAAGGGGAGTATGATTAAAGATGGAAATAGATGCTGCAGACAATGTGACCCTAAATTGAAGGAAAGTTTCCGGAGATTAGAAGATGGAAGAGACTAAGGGATGAGTTTCCCATGGAGCCTCAGGAGGCTAGCTCTCCTGACACCTTGATTTCAGCCCCATGATACTGCTCTGAACCTTGGCACTCCAGAACAAGGAGAGGCTATATTTCTGCCTTAAGCTTCCTCACACTTGTGAATTTGTTAATTAGCTGTGCGCTACCGAGAACTGTGCATTCCAGAGCCACAGTGTGGGGGGGGGGGCTTCAACACACAGTGCCCTGCTTGTATCATAGCAGCCACACTGAACTGCTGGCACCTTGGTCCCTTAGGACCTTGTGCTCTGGTGGTGAAATACCAATTTGAACAAACCAGACCCTGAAGGAAAGACTCGGGTTGAGCAATCCATTCCACAGTAGCTAGCATGTGTGCCTGCCATTTTCAGCAAACTATTAAACTCGATACTACTCACAAACAGAAACTGAAGAGATGAGGAAAGTGCCAGATTTCATAAATGCATCTCCATTGCCCAAGATACTGCCTAAAAGACCTGGTGCTGTTTATGTGAGGTTCTTTTCTTTCATTTTTATTCATTTTATTTCTTGAGACAGGGTCTCATTATGTAGCTCTGGTTGGCCTGGAACTTGCTCTGTAAACCAGACTGGATCTGAATGTACAGCAATCTTCGTGCTCTAGGTCCTCAATGCCGGTATTGCAGCTGTGAGCCACCATGTCAGAAATTTAAAAATAAATTTAAAAAAATTAAATATTAAAAATTTAAAACAACAGCAAAAAGAATTATTAGGTTGAAATGTGTTTTATTTACTTATTTATTTTAAATGTTGTTTATTACTAGTGTGTGTGCATATGTGTGGGTATAGGCACGGACTTATCAGTGTGTGTCTGTGTGTGTGGGGGGGAACAGGCGGGGGTCAGAAGATAACTTTCAGCTATCAGTTATTTCCTTCCACCATGGGTTCCCAGGATCCCACTCGGGTCATCAGCCTTCCATGACAAGTGCTTTTACCTACCAAACCATCTCACTGGGTAAAATTATGTTCCAATTTGAGAGATTTTTAATGGTTGTCTAGTATATTCATAACCTGTTCCTGCCTCTTCTAATACTACCTATTTTTGACTATGCTGCCTGTCCTGCATAGTTTTATGGTGTCGTTTGAAAGGAGAGAACTTCAATTGAGAAAATAATTGAAAAAAATTATAATAAAATTATAATTTTATATTATATTATATATGTTATTATTATATTATATTATTATATTATAATAAAATTATAATAAAATAAAATTATAATAAAATCTAGCTGTAAGGCATTTTTTTAATTAGTGATTGATGAGGGAGGGTCCAGCTCAATGTGGGTGGTGCCATCCCTGGGCTGGTGGTCCTAGGTTCCATAGGAAAGCAAACTGAGCAAACCATGAGGAGCAAGCCAGTAAGTAGCACCCCTCTATGACCTCTGTGTTAGCTCCTAACTCCAGGATCCTGCCCTGTTTGAGTTTCGGCCCTCATGGCTTTTGATGATGAACTCTCTCTTTTTTTTTCTCAAGATAGGATTTCTCTGTGTAGCTTTGTAGACCAGGCTGGCCTTGAACTCACAGAGATCCACCTGCCTCTGCCTCCCAAGTGCTGGGGTTAAAAGTGTGGAACTGTGAGTGAAATAAACCCTTCCTTCCCCAAGTTGCTTCTTGGTCATAGTATTTCATTGCAGCAATAGAATTCCTAACAAGGACACAGCCTGTTTGCCTTCCTGAGTCTCACTAAGTAAGACAAGCTAGCTTCAAACTCTTGATCCTCCTGCCTCAATTCTGAGTGGTGGGATTACATCTATGTACTAACACACCTCGCCTAATTTTGACCTTGTTACCATTACCCTGAAGGTGTAACAATCACATCACTCCCATGGCCTACATCCCATGGGATTCAACAGTAATTTCTGAGTCTTTTCCATGGCTTCATTTTTTTTTTAAATTGACTTATCCACTAGTTGCTACATCTCAAAGTTATCAACAATGTTAAAAATATATTTTATTTTTAATTGTGCATAGGGGGGCAGAGTATTGTGCACACAAGTACAGTGCCACCAAAGAGGGTGTCAGGTCCCCTGGAGCAGGGCTAACTGGCAATAGTAAGCTATCTGCTATGGCTGTTGGAAACTAAACTTGGGTCTTCTTCAGGAACAATATGAAGTTCTAACTGTTGGACCATTTTTCCAGCCCCATCAACAAATTTTCTTAAAAGTGATTCCTTTTTATTTATTTTTATTGGCATTGGTGTTTTGCCTGCATGTGTGTCTGTGTGAGGATGTTGGATCCTCTGGAACTGTTTTTACGGATAGTTATGAGCTGTCATGTGGGTGCTTGGAATTGAACCAGGGTCCTCTGGAAAAGCAGCTAGTGCTCTTAACTTCTGAGCTATCTCTCTGACCCCCCATCAACAACTTTTTGTTGTTGTTTGTTTGGTTTTTGAGACAGTGTTTCTCTATGTAGTTTTGTAGACCAGGCTGGCCTACAGAGATCCACCTGCCTCTGCCTCCCGAGTGCTGGGATTAAAGGCGTGCACCAACACTGCCGTGCGCATCAACAACTTTTAAAGTGAAATATTACAATAGTATATTCTAGTGACACATTCCCATAGTATAGTCTTCAAATTCTCATTACATGACTGTATCTTTCAACTGAATACTCTGGATAAAATCCTAAAGTCCTGTATCTTTCCCTCAGAACATGGTAAAAATTGCACCACCACCCCACCCCGTGATGAGTTTGATTATTTGTCTTGATTTATGTTGTTTTTAAAAAGGAAAAGAAAACTTCACTTCACCTGCTTACTGCTTGCCCCTGAGCCTTTAAAATTTTTTTGGCTTGGTTGCCAATCATCAATCTTCTTTGTGTGTTCATTAGGGTTTTTTTGTTTGCCTGTTTGAACTTGTGTTGTTTTGTTCAGGAGACAGCACGTTTGGTTATGTGTTTATCAACCCCAGATCCAATGCCCCTGCGTTCGTTCTTTACTGCAGTTCTCTAAGGACTACTCCGGAAGATCAGTGTCTGATGCACCATTTGGTGGGCAGGTCCTCGGGCACCTATTGGTCGTAACTGTTGAAGGCCGACAAAGCTGGTGTCCCTACAGACGGATTGTCTCTTCTAGAGCAGAATATATTCTGGTTGCAAGTAGCAGCTTGAGAAACGGCCCTTGTACATTTGGAAATAGCTGTCCTGGTCCCCCTGGCTTCTTGTTTGCAGCAGAATGCTCCCAGGTGCTTCCTATGGTTCCTGTCTTCCTTGAGTTTCTTTTTATCACCTTCCCTCTCACAACATGATTCAGGGTACACCGCAGGATTCGTGACGTTAGAGAGGGCTTGGCACACCCCTAGTCTTCCTTTGTTTGGGGTCCTCTAGTTCTAGGACGACTTGAACCCTTTTATTCGGCAGTCATCTTACATTATTTTCTCTCTGTACCCTGTAAGGAAAACCAGCAAGATTTTTCTATAATGTTGCTGCTAGCTGCTCTCTCTCACATCTTGTATTTATGTAGCTGTTCTTTCTTCCTGTCATTTGTTTTGTTTTTAGGCTTTCTGTTATTGGCTCTCCTTCGGTTTATTATTTCAGCTTTTGTGTCTGATGGTGAACTATTGATATTTTGGATAATTGTCTAATGCATCATCTAGCTTCGTGTCATGAAAGTATCACAAATGTGTTTTCCTGCCTAACAGCAATAATCTTGGAAGCCCACAGGGCCTATATTTGTCTTTGTTTACCCTCTTACTGGATCCATGATGCTGTACAAGCTAAATTTTCCATGTGAGCCCTAGTTTTCTCATTTATGAAGTAGTATTAAAGTTTATACTTACTAGCTGGGCACACACCTTTAATAACAATGTTTGGGAGGCAGAGGCTGGCAGATCTCTGTGAGTAAGAGGCCAGCCTGATCTACAGAGTGACTTCCAGGTCAGCCAGGGCTAGATAATGAAACTCTCTCAATAAATAAATAAATAATATTGTGAAGTATCTTGTACAGTACCAAACATGTATGTCAATGACCTTCTAAAAACTAGCTGTTCGGGCTAATGAGACGGCTCAGTGGTTAAGAACATGTGCCACTCTTGCAGAGGACTTGTGTTCAGTTCCCAACACTCATGTCAGGCTGCTCACAAATGCCTGTAATTCCAGCTCCAGGGGATCTGACACTTCTGGCATCTATGGGCACCCATATATGCACACCACCTCCCATGCAATACATAATTACAAATAATAAAAATAAATCTGGAGAGGCTGGAGAGGTGGCTCAGTAGTTAAGAGTATTCACTACTCTTCTACAGGACCTAGTTCTCTTCCCTGTACCCTCATCTGGGGACTCACAGACACCTGTAACTCCAGTTCCAGGGGAAGCCAACATCTCTGACCTTCACAGGCACCTCACATGTGTGCCCGCACATACACATACACACACACACACACACACACACACACACACTTTAAAAATAACAAAAACAGACATGAAAAATAAATCTTAAGTAGAGGGAGTAACTTTTGTTGGCATTTGCCATGACCCGCACAGCTTGAGGAGTAACCTAACTGGGGCCACAGGAAATAAAGAAACAATGCACACACATACAGAAAAGCTTGGGGTCTGGTAGGCAGTGAGCTCTGATGGAAATACCCCAGCAGCAGCCCAGAAACTCAGCACTTATTATACACAGCACAAATGGGGGAGAGGGTGACTAGCTAATCTCAGTAGAAGGCCTGGGTAGGGGAGCAGTCTTGGGTTGCAGTCATCCTGAAAGAGGATGAGGGTGAGAGTTTCTGCCAACAAAGTCAGCATCCAGGATGAGGAAGCTGCAGTTGAGACCGTCTACGCACAAGTCTTTGTCAATAGCAGTACTTGGACCAGATCTTGACATTCCCAGAGGTCTGAGGCATTGGGATCCTTGTCACAGCCATGCTCATGTCAATAGTGTACATTCATTCGGGATTTCATCTGTCCCCATTAGCATTATTGATTAAAATGCCAAGGGGGACAGGGTGATAGAAAAGCCATGAGAAATTCTCCAGGTTTCGCATCTGCCTGGCACCATTTCAGAATCTTAAATTTAAATCGTAAGGTTATGCTATAATGAAGGAACAGTGCCAGGTATATTGCCAATTGAGCCTTGTGTCAGTGACCCAGAAGGAAGTGAGGTTGGTCTGGCCTAGCTACCTTCTGGGGACCCTCTTGTCGGCTGTTCTCTGCTTTTCTTTACAGACGCTAATGAATAACACATTCCATAGATTTTTAACTAAACTTACATGGAGAGGAGTTTTTCATGCTGGGGTTCACCACACTGCCTCAGGGAATGTTCTACTCTGGGGAAGGATAATGTGGGGTGGGGAGGTTACTAGCCTTTCCCCATGCTGCTTGCCCAGAATTTCTCTTTGCTTGCCAACTCCCTGTTTCTGTATCCCACGTGAGATACAGACTGTACTTGGTAGTGGTGAGGAGGGGATTTGGGACAGGGTCTCATGAAACCTACGTGACTTCCAAGGTGCTTCTTAGCCAAGGATGACTGCAAATCCACAGTCCTCTTGCCTCTACCTCCCAGTTATTGGTGTTATGGGCACACACCACCGCTCTTAGCTAAATAATGCATTTCTTTGTAAGAGGCATCAGAAGGATCCTAAAAGCTCACACTTGGGAACTCTCCCATCTATCTACTTTGAGACTCTGCCTTTTGTCTTTGCTTCCATTCTTTGGGAACATTTTAGTTTTTCATGGTGGGCCAAAGATCTCAGAGTAGGGCAGCAAGAGCATGCATAGCAAGCTCTTATCTGCCCTTTGGCATAAAAACGAACTTGGTCAAAGAGACAGGAACCCTTCTGAGAGGCTCAGTACTCACACATGGACCACAACATCTGAAGGCTTCCCTGTGTGCTTGTGGACTTGCATAGCGTCCTTCCTGGGCTGAGGAGGCTTTCTCTGTGTATGGGATGCAGAAGGTTGCAGGACCCTCTAGCCCTGCATTCTGCCATCTGCTATCATAAAACATCTTATTTGAAGCTAAGGCACTGAGTCACTGTCCCTGCCCTGTTCTTACAATTGAAAAATGCCTTTTCAGTGATGCCAGTGTGCTACACAGGATATGAGTGTTTAGGCTTTAGAATCCTGTGGCTTTTCTCAGTTTTGAATCAATCTCTCTCCTGCTCTTTTCCTCTCCCTTTCCCCTTCTTTCTCTCTCCCTAGCTCCCCTTCTCTCTCACACACATATACAAGCCACACATATACAGAGGCAGACTCTTCTACCCTGTTCTTTTCCTGTGATGTTGGTAACATAGCTTTCTTTCTTCCTTAATTGACTATGAGGGTTTCTCTAAATCCACTTTGGATATACAGACCATTTTCATCCTTGGTCTTTTGTTCCATCCAAGTTTCTCCTAATGCTCTCTGTGCAGCCGCACCTGACCTTTCACTGTCCCCATCTTTCCTCACCAGTCACTTTAATCCATTTAGAAAATATCAAGGCCCAGCTGTGTGCCTTGGAGGTACAGCTTATAAACTGTCTTTCTCCAAGAGCTAGGAAATGTAGATAAATGATCAAACAGTTGCGGCATGGTGAGAGCACTGTCACACTTCCACTCCTGATATGCTCTGTCTCTTTTAGAGCCTGGCATTGGTGACATCACACGAGGTCAAGGAATGACCTTGATTAGCTGTGAACTAATGCGTCTTTACTGATAAAAACAGGGTTTGCATTGAATTTTGGGAAGGAAAAGGGAGTCAGTATGTATTGAGTGATGACTCTGCATGCCAAATGCTATGCTGGGCCTGCTGGAATGCAGCCTCTTACTCATCACAATCACCCTAAAAGGAGGGGAGATTGTAAGAGGTGTAGAGAACCCAAAGGTGGTCCAGCCAGGAAGCAAGACTGCGAGATCCATGTAAGTTTGTACTTACTCACCTTTGTGTTACACGACTGAGCCTCCTTTGACACAGCACCCTTGACGCCTCTTTCCTCTCTCTCCCTCTGCCTCCCTCCCTCCTCCTTCCCTCCCTCCTCCTTCCCTCTCTCCCTCTCTCTCTCTCTCTCTCTCTCTCTCTCTCTCTCTCTCTCTCTCTCTCTCTCTCCTCTCTCTCTCTTTCTTGTATTCAGTCAACAGTTCTCATGCCTCTCTAAATCCAGACTGGCTCAGAACTCCCTTCTTCCAGTTGTCTGCATATTCTTTGATTTTTCCACCATCCCTGACTTAGGTTTTTCATTGCTTTGTAGAGGTTCCATTTCCATGTAATTGGTTTTCCTGAGCTGCAGAGTCCTGCAAGGCTGAACTCATCCCACCCCTGTGATGTGAGGTACCGGGTATCCACATTGTCTATCATGATCTCTTTCAGCCATGTATGTATGTGTTTTGTAACAGGGTCTTACATAGCCCAGGCTGGCTTGCAGCTCATTATATAGTCCAGGCTGGCTTGGAGCTCATGATACAGTCCAGGCTGGCCTCAAGATCATGATCCTCCTGCCTCTGCTGGGGTTGCAGGCATGTGTCACTAACCCAGTAGATACAATTTCCATCCTCCCCTCTCCTTGTCTAAGCCACTGTTCTTATTTCCCTCCGTTTATTTATGGGTCTTTAACCTTTCTCAGTGTCAAATAAATGCAAGATGTCTTCAGAAGTTGTCCATGTGGGGCTTTTCTGGTACTATCCACCCTTCACAGTGGCTCTTAGCCCTCCAGCTACAAGGTGTGATGGAGTACAGCGTGCTGCCTTCTGTTCTTCCATAGAGATGCACTCTTCCGTGAACACCATCCATCATCACTGCCCCCTTGGCTCTGCCTCATGACGACCTGAAGCAGGGTTAACAGCACCACACCTGTGCTCTGCTGGTCTCTGGCTGTGCTCCCTGCTCTGCAATCAGCCCTAGCATTATTTACCTGAAGCAAGGATGTCTGGGTTATTCATGAGACCTATGGCATTTTCCTAGGAAACTGGTTAGCTTTTTTCCTCTCTCTCTTTCCCCCATTCACATTTCTCAGACATTGTCTAATGGGTAACCCACAGTTTATATTATCACCATTCCTGACCAAGGGCTTACTTACATGGTTAGAACAGTTACTGGCGTGGGAGGATGTGGGTCTGTAATTTTGTTTTCTTCTCTTGCCTTGGCAGAGTGCATCTACTCCAGCTGTGTTCGGTGGGTCATTTATGTATAACACGTGTTGACAACTCCTGAAACCTCTGTCTGGCACCACTGCTGTGGTGCCTAAGCCTGAACTAAACAGTCAGCACAGGGCAGGGCTCAGCATGAACAACCAGCCACACTGCCGAGCCTCTTTGTTGTTCCCTGCACCTGCCAAATGACATTATTCCTGGCAGATGTGTTGACAATGGGCGCCAGATAGGGCTGGAGAGATGGCTCAGTGGTTGGGAGCACTGACTGTTCTTCTAGAGGACCTGGGTTTAATTCCCAGCACCCAGGTGGCAGCTCACAACTGTCTGTAACTTCAGTTTCAATGGATCTGACACCCTCACACAATGCAAAACACCAGTGCTCGTAAAATAAATAAGACAGTGGGTAACCAGAGAAAACAGGTAAAGATTCCCAGAGAAAATAGTTTCCCTGGTGATAATAAAGGCAACCTAAAGAAAACCATTAGTGTAGGCTCTTGGTCTGCAAACTGGACTGTACACAGTGATGTGCTGAGCTGAGTGTGGTGGCATATGGCTAAAACCTGAGATCTCAGGAGGCTTGGGCAGGAGGATGGTCACAAGTCTGAGTTTAACTTACTCTATACAATTTCCAAGCTAGCTAGGGCTAGATAATAAAACCTGTCTCAAAAATAAATAAAACAAAAAACAAAGAGATATAGATGATAGACAGACAGACAGATGGATGGCAGACAGACGATAGATGGATGATGAATAGATAATAGATGATTGTTACATGGATAATAAATTATTGATTGATTATAGATAGATGTTTTATATATTTGGCTATAGGAAGAAGGAAGTAGAACTTCTATTCATAACTTTTTTTTTATCTTACCCTTTAAATATCTCTTGTTTGACATTGACAAAATCAAAGCCAAAAAGGCTACAGAACACTTCAGTCCTCTCTTGAGCCTCAGAGATCTCCTTATGGGAGGAAGCTTGCCCCACAGTCATCATCTTGGGACCCAAACTCACCAGAGGGGAAGTGTTCTGGCATCTAACAACACCTTGCATGGTTTGGTTTGAGAAATACCAGAGACTTTGCTTCCTGACCTGCATATTCCAACAATGGACTTAGCAAACATTTTAACCACCTTCACGCACCTTGGGTTCTAACTGCTGAGCTTGCTAAGAAGAGCCCAAGCCCACACTCCCCAGTTAGGATGTTGACTCAGGCTCACGGATCCCATTTCCAACCTGCACACTTTTTACACCAGGGGGAGGGGAGTCTTTGCCTTTATTTTAAATTCACTTATGATTTCTTGGCTTAGAAAAGATTAGTAACACTAATTAATCCAATGACCAGATTTTACTTCATTCTTGTGTGTGTGTGTGTGTGTGTGTGTGTGTGTGTTGTATAAGCCAGAGGTCAACATTGAGTTTCTTTGGTTCCTCCTTAGTTTTTGAGAACTGCTTTCTTAGTAAACCTAGAATTAACCCTTTCTGCTAGGCTGACTGGTCAGTAAGTCCCCAGGATCCTCTAGTCTTGTTCCCCCACTGCTAGGTTTCAGACTCATGCAACTGTGCTGGGCTTTTATGGCTTGGAAATAAATGCACATTGGAGACAGTGTGCTCAGGAAATCTGTTCTGCAATAAGAATATGTGACTGCAAAAGTTCAAATCAAGTTGTTGAGACCTTTCCTGGGTCTGTCTTCTGTTACCAGGGTACAAAGCATCTTGAGTCCTTAAGAGGAGAATAATGTCTTCTCTGTGGCAGACATTGTTCCAGGCCTTCCTTTCAGCCTCATGATAACATTACGGGTTAGATAAGCAGGCATGATGTCACACACCTATAATCTCAGCACTTAGGAGTTAGAAGGATCGGGAGTTCCGGGTCAGCCTCATCAATGTAGCAAGTTGGAAGCCAGCCTGCTTTACACAAGACTGTCTTCAAACAACAACAAAAGAGTGAAGAACCAAGGCAAAAAACTGTCTCCTGTAGATACCTGGGATCCTGTTAATCTGGTCCAGACCAGCTAGTGTGTGATCAGACCAGGAACCTGGCCATCTGATCCCAAGGTGTGGTGCACTTGGCCATCAGCTTATTGTTGGATCACAGCTTTGTTTATGAAGAAAGCAGAGTCTTGAGTAAGTTAAGGAACTCCTCCAAGCAGAAGCAGCAAGTCATGGCAGAAAAGACCAGATGGCAGTGGTGGGGGTGGGCCTAGTTCATCCCAGCCCAAGTATTCCCTTTTCCCTTTCAGGGGTGTGAACTGTCTCTTTAACACCTGCAGGTGTCCCAGGCCTGATTCACACCTCCCTGGGGTCATTTCCTAGAGTCAAGAACCCCAGAGAGGTCCCCCCGTGGTGATACTTTCCTTTACTTAAGTAAATGAAAGAGAACAAAAGAAACCGCTCTTTTTTATTGGTTTGTGCTGAGCAAATACAGGTATGTCAATCCACCCACTTTCAAGATCCAATTGTTTACATTTGGAAATTACCTGGGCATGTTCTTTAAATTAAAAGTAATTTCTCCAGCAGAAAGAAGATAAGGAAAGCCATGCCTTTGACCTTTGCTATTAAAATACCTTTACATCTTCCCAACACAGGCTGATTTTTATAAGCTCTCCAAGTCCTACCTTACCTCTGCTCAAAAGCCTCTGTCAGCTTTACTTTTGACGTGCTGGAACCACGGCCCAGGCTGGAATGACCAACGCTTAGATGTCACCAGAGAATCCAAGTCAAAGCATCGCCCAAGCACCACACTCCTAAAAATAAGCAGGCGTGAGCAGGGGCTATTTCAAGAATCTCCCACAAGTTTCCGGGGTTCAGAAACTAAACAAATTCTTTTTCTAAAAGAAGCACTAGTCATCCAAGTGCTGTTCAGGACAGTGTCCATAGTAGATGAAGCCCTCTGCTCTCCAGGAGCTTGCCTACTAGAAGAGGACAGACTGACATTAAACCAAGTAAACAATCACGGTGTAATCATGTGCTAATGAGGGAGAGTATATCCAGGATGACCTTCAGGGTGATGTTCCCTAATGTCCACTTTACAATCTTGTTTGTTTTCTTATTTCTTCTGTCTTGCATTTATGTCTCTCTCTCTCTCTCTCTCTCTCTCTCTCTCTCTCTCTCTCTCTCTCTCTCTCTCTCTGTGTGTGTGTGTGTGTGTGTGTGTCCCCGTGCGTGCAGAGGCCAGATGAGGGTGTTGGATCCAGATTGCAGGCAGCTGTGAGCCTCTATGTAGGTGCCTGGAACTGAATCCAGGACCTGTGAAAGAGCAGCAAATGCTCTTAACCACCGATCCAGCTCTCTACTACTTCCTTGATGGTATCGGGTTTTCTTCAGATGCAAAGCCAGGCTTCTGTCACACTGAAGACAGGCAAAAGGAAGGCCACAGCACTGAACTTCCTATTCAGCTAAGGGATAACCTTGCACACAGCATTAAAAGTGATTCTAGAGTGAGAAGTAGTGTTAGAAGAAGCAGAGAGACTTAGGGCTGGAAGGCGACAGGAAAATGGACGTGGCATGTGGTTAAACAGTGAGGGAAGTAAATACAGCAGCAGGAACACAGACCTGGGAGAACCCACACCCCGAAGCCTCGGTTCTGCTTGGTAGCTGAAGGTGAAATGAAAACAGGATCACAGTGGTGTCACCAAAGAGACAAGAAGTAGAGTCTGAAGTTGACGCAGGGGCCCTGTTCTCTCACTCATGCCCCAATCTTCCAGGCTCCTGTCTGTCTACCTGTCGGCCTTAGTATGTAGCTTTGTCATCATAGGGATAGAATGGGGCTGACACTCCAGAGAGCATGGCTTCATGCCAGGTGGGAGCATGAACAAGGGGAAAGAAGTTGCATGCCAGCTCCTTCTCTCTTTTTAAATGAGAGAAACCGTTTATGCAGTACCCAGGGATCGAACTCGTGCCTTCATGCATGCTAGATAAGCCCCTATAATCTACTGAGCTAGCAGGTGAATGTTTTAAGAATAGATGCTGGATAAATAACTATCACTGCCTCACTAAAAACAAGGGAGAAAAAAATTGCTACACTCTGAAGAACACAGCTGAGCTTGGAGAATTTAAACTCATAAATCTCACTGATTTGCAGTGGGGTTCTGCTATCTTTTAGCTGGGAGACTAGAATTACCTCCTGGGGCCTAAATTGTTTTCATCCATAGCAAGCCATGCTTTTTCTAAGATTTTTTTTTGCGGGGGTGATTCTATAATCTGAAGTTCTAAGGCTTGTATAACATCTATTTCTACAATACCAAAAGGGAGACTGGCCTTTGTGGAGGCTTTAGAAAACTGTTGATGCTTTTTTAAATAGAGCCAGTCCTCTTTCAGTCCTGGCTGATGGTACAGGATGCCAGGAAATGTTGTCCATAAATATGAATGCTTAGGACTGTGCTGGCTAGTTTTATGCCAACTTGGCATGCGCTATAGCCATCTGAGAGGAGAAAACCTCTGTTGAGAAAATGCCTCCATAAGATCAGGCCATACGAAAGCCCGTAGGGGGAGGACTTAACTCAGTTAGTGGTACCACCCCTGGGCTGGTGTTCCTGGGTTCTACAGAAAAGCAGGCTGAGCAAGCCATGGGGAGCAAGCCAGTAAGCAGCACCTCTCCATTACCTCTGCATCTGCTCCTGACTTCTGGTTCCTGGCTTGTCTGAGTTCCTGTCCTGACTTCCTTCAGTGATAATAAACCCTTTCCTCCTCAAGTTGCTTTTGGTTATAGTGCTCATTACAGCAGTAGAAATCTTAACTAGGACATTCTGTTGGGTTTTGTTGTTGTTATTGGTGGTGGTGATGGTGGTGGTGGTGTGTGTGTGTGTGTGTGTGTGTGTGTTTGTGTGTGTGTGTGTGTTGTCTTAGGTTCTCACTATGTTTTTCAGTCTGGCTTCATTCTGTGTACTGAAGTGATTTTCCTGCTTATGGATGGAATGCAGAATGATAAATTTTGAATCCCTGGTTATTGGATATCCGATGCCACTGACATAATAAGCCAATCAAACCAAATTAATAAATCCAGGTTTAATGAACAGAGCAAAGCACTCCTGGGTGACTCTCAGGAGGGTGGGAGAGGAATCATCAGGAAATATAGCGGCCAGGTCTTAAGTAGCCTATAGGTCCAGTCTTGAGCAGCCCTGCAGCTGGCTTCCTGAGTGGGCAGGGTCTGGAGAGAGAGATGGGGCTTCCACTTAATCATGGAGTTCTTCTCTAAGTCTTCCATGAAGATCTCCTGGCTACCTCTGCAGGGTTATATTATTATGCTCATGCTAGGGTCTGAAGAAACAAGGCTGGGAAAGACTGCACCACTGGCCCCGGGGCAGTATGTTTAATTACCAGTAAAATGCAGAGTCCGTTTAGGCTTGTCTAACAGCAAGCCTGCATTCTCTCCCACCTCACCATTGCCTCCCACTCAGCAGTTATCCTAGGAGAGGCTCAACCAGCTTCTCCATCATGCCTCAAGATTCTGCCCAGAGCCCCAACTCTGCAAACCTCAGGACTAGAGAGCCGTAATTCTCAGAATAAGTTTTGGGCCCGCAGTGTAGTCCCATCAACGATGTAGCCTTCCAGGATCCCAAAGAAGCAGCAAATTTTCCCAGTTCTCAGCAGCAAGAGTGGGAGTAAAGAACAATTTCACCTTCCTTTCCATTGCTAACAAAGTCTTCCAGCTACAAAAAAAAAAAAAAAAAAAGCAAGCACCCAGGCTCTTCTCATCCTTTGTTGTGGAACTGTATAGTGAGCTTCCCACAGGTCCCAGTCTTTGCCTGTGTGATCCTCACTGGATGCATGCCCAGCTGGCCAGTCAGGCATCCGGCTTTCTTTTGTTGTAACACACAGCCACTGTGGGAGGGAAAGAAGTCAGTGAAGGCACGGACAGGACTCATAGGAAAGGTTTTGTTGTAACAAGGCCAACAAAGGTAGTAGCTATCAGCCCCCGACTGGTTCTTGGAAACCTAAGACAGATGTCGCCAGCACAAGATGTCCAGAATTTCACATAGGTTATATTTCGCTGTTCTCTGTACTTATTCCTCTCCCCTCCCTGCTCCTGAACAGCGCACCCTCTGACTTCAAGTCACATATATCCCGCTGCTCTTTGTTCATCCCTGAGATCTCTTTCTCTCCTCTCTTGGTTCCCTCTCTACTTCTGTCACCCACAACCTAGATCCTGCATGGGAAACAAAACAGGTGATAGTTGTTCTCTGCTTCACACCACAACCTACCGTTCTGTTCGTTTTCTCCTGAAATGGCATGATTTCTGCTTCTTTACTTTCATTGGCATTTAGGGTTTGCTCTCTTGATGGTTACCATTCTGTCCAGGGTGAAGAAGAAGCTCCAAGTAGAAAAACTGACCAGTTACCATGGAGTCCTTTGGATCTTCAGTATTCTCTCAGGCCCCTCCCATTTTAGTACTTAAAAAAAAATCAAATCTGTGAGCATGTCATGCATGTACGCAATGTCAGAGCTCTCTTTTAAAAATGAGATGGCTTCTACGAAGATGAAGATCTTAGCATGTTGGAATGAAAACATTTTTATAATCCCTCTGGATTCATTTTTTTGTCCTGATGGAACTGAGTGAGAGATCCTAACTTAAATTCAGATGGGCCAGGGAATCAAGGTGTAGAGGGAGCCAAAGTGGTAAAACCTTTACAGCTGAAGACAAATGGAGACCTGGACTGATACACAGAAAATGACAGGACTGTTGTGAGGTGAGGTAAGAGGGTGTTATGAGGGGTACATAGTAGTCAATGTCATTCTTAAGAGCCTCAGACATTTACATCTCAATGTTTGTTTAACTGGTCAGCATATTAATCCTTGAACATTGTGTGTGTGTGTGCACATGCATATGTAAGTGTGTGTAGATACCTGAGTGTCATTCCTCAGGTACTATCCACCTTTTTTTTTTTTTTTTTTTTTTGAGACAGGGTCTCTCCCTTCTCCTGGAGCTCATTAATTAGGGTAGTCTAGCTGGCCAGCAAGCTCCAGCGATCCATCTGTGTGGGTTTGGCCAGACTAGGATGACAAGTGTGTGCTACCACACCCATCTTTTTAATATGGGTAGTGTGGTTCAAGCTTGGGTCCTAAGACTTCTGAGGCAAGCACTTCACAGATTGAACTTTCATTATTTCTTGCATTAAGTGAAAAAATTAATTGTGTTAAAATGTACATAACACAAAATTTATCAGTGTGAATATTTTTAAGTGTTTACTGGTACAAATATACTCATGTCGTTTACAACCACTAGAGCATTTTAAATCTCATATTTGTAGGTTAGCTTTTCCCAATGCCTCTGGTCTCTGAAGCTAATGGTTTTTCCCTTGAGGAAAGGGGATTCAGTAGGAGGGAGACATTGCTGACTAATGGGTAGAAGTCCCTGGGAAGAAAAATTTGGCTCAACATGAGAAAGAACTTTCTGATCCAAGAGAACAGGAGGCCTTCGAGCTTGTCTTTGAAGGTGGAGAGTGGCGAACAGGAGCTCTTAGACCACCTGTTGGGTGTGTTTGGGAAGGATTCCTGTTCTGGGTGGGAGAGCGACCTCTGGGCTTCCTTCCAGCCACAAGATCATCTCATTGAGCTGACTGGAGATCTCTGCACTCTCAGATTTCAGATGTGCTGACTGTGGCTCAAGTGCTCTGGATCTAGGCTTTAAAATAGTCATACTTAGCATTGGGCATTGGCAGCCTTCGTCCTTTCCTGGAACGCTCGCTGCTATTTTAGTCTAAACTGTAGAGAAGCAATTAAGAGAGGGATACTTGGTTTCAGGGCTAGTAATCAGTTACTAGCCAGGTGATAGGTGGCAAGTGACTCTCACAAGGAAAGGGCTTTCAGTTCAAAGAACTCTGCCAGTGTTGGGTGGCTCCATTCCAATCCATGTCCACTTGCGGTCAGTGACAGCTTCTAATGTGTAAGCTTAAGCACGCACCCCCTCGGCCCCATTAAAGGTCCCCAGAGCCCTCCTTCATTTTCAAAGTAAAGCTCAAGTTTCTAAACATTCCAGGCCACTGTGATCTTCTGAGTCTTGTCCTACCCACTTCCATCTCTTTGACTCTTAATCTCCAGCTGAACTATGGTTTCGGTTCTCTAGTAATTTGTTGGGCTAATTCCTACATATTCTTCAAGACTCTGGGGCAGGGGGTTCCATAAAGAACTTGTATTTACTGTCCCTACACATTACCTAGGGGGCTTCATAGTGCCCCATGGCCATGACTGCAAACACTTAGAAGCAGCATCTTTGGTGACTTCTCATGTACTTAGGGGCGAAAGTTGGATCCCTGTGTTGATTCATACATCACAGGAACTAAAAGACTAGACGATTAGGACCATCCAGATGGCTCAATGGGTAAAGGTGCCTGTAGTCACACCTAAAGACTTGAGTTCAATGCCTGGGATCTACTTGGTGGAAAAAGAATGGACTCCACAAGCTGTCCTCTGACCTTCACATATATGGCATGGCACATACACGTATTCCTCCACATGTACATAAGTGTACATATGCAACCCGTACATATATACATATATATATGTAATTTTTAAAAAGGATTAAAAAACAATCTTGGACGAGGAAAGATCTTTATACACTTGACAGAAGACAGGAAATCAACTTTATAAAAATACTAAATATAATCACATGATAATAATGATGATGATTGCAGTACCTGAGGTTGAATATTTCTCTCTCTCTCTCTCTTTCTCTCTCCCTCCCTCCCCCTTCCCTCTCCACCCATCTATCTATGCATCTATTCATCCATTCATCCACCCATCCATCCATTTATCTATTTTCCTACTTATCAACCTAGATAACTATCTGACACAAGGTCTTATGTAGCCAAAGATAACTTTGAATTCTTGATCTTCCTGCCTCTACCTCCAGCATGCTGGGATTACCACCATATGCAATCACTCCCGGTTTTAAGCAGTGCTGGTGGGGTCAAACATACTAAGCAAGCATTCTACCAACTGAACTATATCCCCAACCCTCAAACATGGCTGTTATCATCCAGGGCTCAATCCTTTGCTAGTGGCCTAGGTGGTTGATATGTCTTCCTGAGATATGAATTTAAGGAGCCACCTGGTACTCAAGAATGATCATTCATCAGAAAAAAAAATGCCTAGCTGACCACCTTCTGCATCTCAGCACAGCTTTGATATTTGGTACCTATTTTCAAATGTTGGTTGTTGAAGCCCACAGAAATAACTCCGCTTCATCTTGGCTTAAGGTCAGAGAGTTCAAAACTATCTTTACTCTCCAAGGTTAAAGTCATAAGACCTAAAGGTCTAAGGCGTGGTTACTGTAGCATGTTTGGTCATAGGTATGGATGTCTTGTCTAAATAACTAGAGACTTGGTCTGAGGTGTGGTTACTCTTAATCCCCAAGGTCAGATAATGAGAGATTTAGTCTAAGTTGTGGTTACCAAATGTTTGGAGAATTAAGGAAGAAAGTCTGTTCCTTTCTTGTATCCTGATAAAGAAGTCTTCTGCCATTTTTCCCTTTTGGGTTGGGGTATTGAAGAATGTTGAAGAATAAACTTGGCATGTTCAGTATTCACTGAATTGCCCTCCTGACTCTATTCTGTGTCTCTCTCTTCCTTAGTATCTTTACCTGCTATTTCTCAATCCACACTCCCCATCTCAGGTACAAAATGGGCAAGTCCACTAGATCCAACTGAAGCCCCACAAAGACTGGTTACAACAGCTGGCGATATAAGAAGTGAAAACCTAAGGTCTTATAGAGGCTACCCATCTCATATAAGTTTGTTTGGCCCAGTATTGGCTTTTAACATAGCTAGAAAAACATATTGGTTACCAATATTTGGGGGAATCTATTTTTATAGATGAGAACACATACTTAACCCCAGGGCCCACTCTTTGGGTTACATATTCAGTTAGGTTTGACACATCTCTGACATCTTGTATCTACCATTAGGGTGCTACACAGAATAGTCTTGTGCTCTGCCTCGTCATCCCACCTCCCACCCCCCAGGATCCCTGGCAGTCAATGGTCCTTTTATTTTTTGTGATAGTTTGAATGAGAATGGTCCCCATAAGCTAATATATTTGAATGCTTGGTCTAAATTTGTGGAACTGTTTGGGGGAGATTTAGGAGGTGTGGCATTTTTGGAGGAGGTGTGTCACTGAGGGTGGACTTTGAGGTTTCAAAAGCCCATGCTATTTCCAGGGTCTCTCTCTGCCTTGTGGTTATCGTCTCAACAAGTAATCTCTCAGCTACTGCTCCGTAGTCATGCCTGCCTGCCTGCCCCCATGTTTCCTGTGATGATGGTCACAGACTCTACTATCCGCTGGAACCATGAACCCCAAATTAAATGCT
This sequence comes from Cricetulus griseus, assembly GCF_003668045.3. Lineage (NCBI taxonomy): Eukaryota > Metazoa > Chordata > Mammalia > Rodentia > Cricetidae > Cricetulus > Cricetulus griseus. The sequence continues at coordinate 121,602,611 of NC_048598.1, forward strand.
TTCTTCTATAAACTGCCTCAGCCATGGTGCTTGGCACTGCAGTAGAGAAGGAAAACACTATCTATAGTTTTGCCTTCTCCAGAAAGTTATATAGCTCAAATCACAAATTATGCAAGCTTCTTAGATTGGATTTTTTTCATTTAACAATATGCATTCATTTCTTTCTTTTTTTGTGTGTTGGGTAGCCCCTTTCTATCTCATGTTAAGTAATTCCACTGGATAGGAGCCACACAGATTATCACTGTGGAGAGCCTATTGAGGGATGTCTAGGTGATTTCTAGTTAGCAACAATTAAAAACACTTATTACAGACAATTGTATGCCATTGCACAAACATACATTTTTCACTTCACTTTGGAAAATATGAAGGTTTGTGAGTAAAGCTACATCACTTACTCTCTCTCTCTCTCTCTGTGTGTGTGTGTGTATGAGTGTGTTAAGATTTTCTTTCACCTTCAGAGCTGGGTGTCATTGGCTACAGACAGTCAATTAATTTGAATCTCCTTTGCAATTTCAGAAAAAGCCAGGCATAGGCAAACTTCCCAATATTCTAGTAGTGGGCTTCAACCTCAATAAATGTAAGTATTGCTAGAGAACTTAAAAAACAAAAAAAAAAACAAAACAAAAAAACACCAATGCCTGGGCCCTACCCTATACCAAACTGAACTGGCGTCTCCAGGCTGGGGCCCAAGGCATGCACCCCTCCCCAGGCGATTTGATCAGGTGACTCTGGCTTAGAACCACTTATCTAATTGTATGATGCTCAGGCTGTTCCCTCTTCAGGTGTGAACTATAGCTCAGTAATGTTATCTGAGCAAAGATCCTACACCCACTCCTATGGAGGAGGCCGTTGGTAAACGATTTCTTCTATGCCATCACAAGTGGCTCATCCACACAAAGAGATGTGGGTTTCCTTCGTAATAAAAATGTTCTCTCTTGCAAGGGAAGAGGAGGAGGCAGAGTTGAAACCCACCAAGATAATTGAAGTAAATAACCCCGGTCTCAATGACAAGAAGTTCTCCTACATTGCATTAAATAAAAGCAAGTCTCACTTTAACAAGAAACAATCTGTACTGAACCTTCCCCTCTTTGCCATCGTCTAGAAATTTCCACATTAATTTGCAGCTGCTGACACATTTCTTGTTATTGAGAGAACAGTCTCCTTCCTCCGATGTTCTTCTCCTTTCTTTAAACAAGTCAGTAGAACAGGAGGCCAGAGAGTTCTTGCTTAAAGTGGGGCATGAGAAATCTCATCAAACCAGGAATCAAAATACACATTTTCTTCCCCTGGCTCATTCAATAATTGATTGAGAGACATAATAGGGATGATTTTGTTTTGGTTTGATTTTTTTTTTTTGAGACAAGGTCTCTCTATGGAGCCCTGGATGTCCTGAAACTCACTATATAGACCAGGTGGGCTTCAAACTTTCCCCTGGTTCTGCCTCCCTAGTGTTCAGATTAAAGGCTTGAGTCACTGTTGGGTCCAGCTGAGGAGTTCAAACTTACCTGAAAGGAGGAATGAGGATTGTGAAAAGGAGAGAGACAGGAGACAGAGTTGGGAGGGCTCTAGGTGAATACTGCAGATCCCCAAGCTTATTATTCATCACTCTTATATACCCCAATCAAAAGGGAAGGGTGAAAGACTTCCTTACCATGATACCAGGAACAAACGTAATTACCTTCCCAATACCCACAAAACATCTGGTGACCACGCCCTAAGTCAAACATCCTGTAATTTGGTCTTGAGGGTCAAGACATCCAGTAGCCACCCCTTATGTCAAACACCCTGTCCTTTAACTTGGAGGAGCAAGAATAGGTTTGAGTTCTCTGACCTTAAGTCAAAGATGGAATGGAGTCAATTGCAATGGACCCCAACAAGCCACCACACCCAGCACAGGGAGGGATTTACCACATAACTCCTGCCTAACAGATTGGCCAACATCTGACAGACCTATGGTGAATCAAGCCACTGGAAGAGGGTAATTTGGGGTAATACACAGCCAGGAACCAACACCCTGCATCTTAGACAAGAGGCCATATATAGATGTTTTCTATCAGGAGTAAATGAGGAGTGAGGCACACTGATCTACTTCAGAAGTTAACTGCTTTTCTCCCGGGATGAGGAAAGAGGCTCCATCCTTCTGGGGTTGGGGTTTCGGATTCAGTATACCTAAGTCTATAGGTGGTGGCCATAGAGTTCATGGTTCTGCAGCAAGGAGAAAGTGAAAAGTGCTACTATCAGAAATAATGAGACAAAAGGGAGAGGGATGAGGAGAGGTGGGGAGCAGATATGTACACAAAGGTCCTTACTTCTCCCATCTGTTTGTAGTTCATTGTGGTACTGGTTCATCTCTGAGTTAGAGGAAGCTTCCGTGAATCACAGAAGTTGGCTCTTGAGTTTAGAATAGATCGGTATCCTATCATCAATCACATGGTAGTCATGAGTGAGTCCAGGGAAGAGATGATCAATAGGTATTGTAACTGCTTAGCTGGCCTCACCATCATGGGAAAATGACTCAAGATTTGTTGTCTCAATGGAAGGCAATGTCTTTTTACATCATCATCATCGTTTCTGTTAGATTTGTTTGCAGAGTGTCTGGGACATTGCAGGTCAGTTTAGTTAGAGTAGAAGAACACATTGGACTTAGAGAGCCTAAGAGTGGACCCATAACATTTTCACTGTCAGGAAGATGAAAGACAGAGGAACAGGAAGACCAGGAACTGTGGCCCCCAACAAGTGCCATTTTGCCTCCTGTCTCTGTGATGCTTTTCTTTTTGATACGGGGTTTCTCTGTATTGTTTTGGAGCCTGTCCTGGAACTCGCTCTGGAGACCAGGCTGGCCTGGAACTTACAGAGATCCGCCTGCCTCTGCCTCCCTAGTACTAGGATTAAAGGAGTGTGACACCAACGCAAGGCTCTGTGATATTTTTCTAGAACTTGACTTTAGGATTTGGACAATAGAACAATGAGAATAATATCTCTCAGCATCTAGTCCATTGCAGACCCAAGCAACATCATTGGTTATTCTCCCCTCAGGTCCTGCACCTTTCTCCCTGTTTCTCGCCATTTTGGGGGGCTTCTCTTTGAGTTGTGTCAAGGTGAAAAGACAGCAGTAAGAGAAAATAGGGGTTTCTGCTACTCATTTTTCTTTTTTCACAGTCCCTGGAACTACACCATTTTTCATGAACTTGCAGAATGCCTCTCACAATATTACGGTAGCCCTCACAATATTGCCTCCCTTTATGAAACTCACATGCAAAAATAAGTTTGGTGGAGGTGGATCTAGAGAAATCAAGCCATTTCCCCTTGTCTCAAAGCTAAAGATTTGGGTCAACAATCAAACCGGATATGATCTGAAACCTTTCCTGTGTCTACCAAAATGTCTCTGTCTCATGATCACCGAGTTGGTCATATCTAATTTCCTGGTAAGCTTTGAACCTGCACTGAGCCTCAGCTACTGGGAAAGGGCAGTTTAGTATGCTAGAGGAGGCACCTTGCTGACTCAGATCAGTGAGACTTGAGAGTGCCCTCTCTGTTTCTCTGTCTGTCTCTCTCTGTCAGTCTCTCTTTCCCTAAGAAGTCTTGGGTATGCTACTTCATTTATGTTGGCCATAGTTACTTCACTGTTAAAATGGTCACTGAAGGAGAGAGCAAAGAGCCAACCCAGAAGAGGCTGTTTCAACCTCCTTTCCCTGTGGCCATTAACCAGAGCAACTCTGTGTGCTGCTTGGAGCCTTGTTCTTTCTTTGTGATGCCTATCCAATCCTTTCATCTGTGTCTGATGTCCATGTTTCCCAGGGCAAGGCCTCTCCCTAGACAACCAAGCTTTATCAGTTTCCTTTTGTCTCTTGATCTCATTTCTGTCACGCTCCTAAGAAAGTATGCAAGTGAGGGCCTTTTGTTTTCCATGTGTTAAATATCATTGCCTGCATTGATGCCTAAAATGACTTGAGGAGAGCCATTCTAAGTGAGTATCACTGGAAGGGTGGGAAGCAATAAGAGAGAGAACCTGGGAGCTGTTCTCAGCATTGATCCCTAATACAAATATCCCTGCCTGCCTGTCCCAACTTGTTTTGTGAGACAATAAGTATTCCTGTAATATTCAGTAACATATTCGGATGGTTCTAACTCCGTTCTGCTGTGTCTTTAATGGCTTGCAAGCACAGGAGACATCGATTGCTCTTCTTATCAGTTTTAATATCTATTGACATTGACCAAAGAGAATAATTCTCTCCTGATTGTTCTATATTCTCCTATTCTCTTGGCTGTGCCAAAACTACTATGTAGTTCCTTTGAAAAGCCACCCAGCCACAGTTACATAAATAAAAGCGCTCTAGACATTTCATAGTCACTGTTTTGAGTCTGAATCCTTTACCTCCAATACCCACTTCTAGTTTTCAGACAAATTCTCCATCTTTTCCTCAGGATTGACCATGAGTACTCTTTACTGCTTAGGCACAGGTTCAAGGGTTTCAGCTCCATTGCCTTTAGACCCTACTGCAACAGAGAAACGCCATGACTGTGGACGCTGCTCACTTCAGGGCAGTGAGGAAGAGGAGGAGGAGAAGGGGATGGTCAAGGTACACTCTCCAAAGGCATGTCCTCCTTCCCTGCCGTCTACTTCCTTCACCTAGGTTCTACTCCTTAAAGTCTCCAACACCTCCCAGAATAGCGACGCCAGCCGGGGACCAAGCTTTTAACAGGAGCCCATGGGGAACAGTTCACATTTGAACAACGCCTGTCTCCACTACTCACTTGGGTCATCTCAGGATCTCTGTTCTCATGGGTTTTTTTGTTTTTGCTTCCTCGAGGATCCACTGCCAGCAAGCCTGTCTACCCAGACCCGAGGTTTTGGCCAGTTACTGTGACTCTTTTCTCTGTTTACAGTAGCTCAAAGTTCCTCTCCTCTGAGTCCCGAGTTGTCCCCCATTTTGGTCCCAAGAAGGATTGCTTTTGTGCAGTGTGGGTTTTTTTTGGAAAAAGCCAGCTGCAGCTGTTACCTGGGATGTCTTGCCTTTGCCTGTCATCAGCACAGCCCCTTCTCTGACATGCAGGAATTTTTGTCATTGCTCTGGAAGGTTTCAGTGGAAAGAGGAGGAGACTGAATCCCAATCTCTTTCATGCGACCGGCCACCTTCTCAGCACCAGGTTTAAGAGGCAACTTTTTTTTTTTTTCCTGCTTGATTTTCCATCCCACACCATGAAGACTACATTAGGAGGAGCTGGGCAGTATGCAAGAAGGAACCCAAAATTCCCTTGCCCTTATTTTACAGGCCATGCCTGCCTACCTCCCAGGCTTCTGCCAGCTTCTAAATTCCATGCTTCCAAATAAGACAGTAAAATATTCGACTCTGTGGATTGCTAGCAGATTCTTGGACCGGAGCACATGTCGCCCCCAATGTGCCTGACTGGATAACAATGTAAAGTACAATAGGAGTAACATATGCAACACATTGCCTTTCCTTTTTAAAAACTCATTTTATAAAACTCCTTAATTGAGTTGGGCTTGAACTTCCTGTGGCTTAAAACCAAATAGAATTGCACTGATGCTAAAAATGTAAATGTATCTAGATACCACGGCCAATGTATGCTCGGGGACCCTGAAGCCTGAAGGCTTGTGTGGGCACTGAGATGAGAATGGAGAATCTGCAGATTCAGGTATCTGACAATGTGCATTTATAGGAACGTTTCAAACGTTTTGCTTTCTTAGGATGGTAAAATTATCTTTGACTTTGGAATCCTAGAATGCCAGACCCGGGAAGTCTTCTGTGGGATCACTGTCTCATTCTCCAGATGGTAGGAAAGATGTTGAGGAGGGGGAAAGGGACACAATTTCAGAACAGCAACAGAGCCAGGGCCAGGTCCTATCCAGCCCTGGTTCAGCTTCGACTGTGTCAATCACTGCCCTACACGTTGGGATTGTCTTGATGTTGTCCCAAGTGTTAGGGAGTCCCCGCCAGACCTTCTGCAGGAAATAGACAGGACTATTTCACCAATGTATGCTCAGAGACTGAGAACAGAAAGGCATGCTAGACCTGCTCCCTGTCAGCAGCATCATTCTGCCCACACACAGTCATAGAGGTCAATTAGTGCTGCCTTGTGCCAATTCTTTGCCAGCCACTCACTTCAGTGTAGAAAATTTACTTCTTATGATTCATTCGTAACTGATCCATGAATGGCCGCAGCCTGGTGACACTGCTGCTCATCCTGTCTCCTTGTCTCATGGCGTGTCAGGGGACATCATTTGGCGCATGCATAGATGAGATTTATCTTCCTTTTTAAAAAGGAGTGTAGGCAACCCTCAGTGGTGGAACACTATGTAGGAGATGCTGACCTGGGGGCACGGGTGCAGGCTTTGACTCTGATACCAGCCCGTGTCTTTCTTTCCTGGTGCTGTTGCCGGGCAGACTAGTTACTGACACAAAGCTCCTCCCTGATAAGTGGAACTGTCCCCCTCCCAACTTCATTATGCCTGCAGCCAGAGCTCTGCTGTAGAGGAAGCCATGCCAGACACCCTGATTCACGCGCTTAAAATATCTGCCGGCCTGGGTATGCGGGTGAGGCGACAAATCTGGAAAACATACATCAGAGCGGCAGATGCTCTGAGCATGCGCACGGACGGCCGCAGGATGGAGATGTGCCCTCCGACCTGGGGGCTATGACCAGGAAGAGGTGAACAGATACAGCTTCTAAACTGGGGATTGGTGGGTGAGGAGGGCAGGAGCTGGCATGCAGAAGAGGTCTTAAAACCATCACCAAGCTGGGGGTTGGTGGTGCACGCCTTTAATCCCAGCACTTGGGAGGCAGAGGCAGGCGAATCTCTGTGAGTTCGAGGCCAGCCTGGTCTACAGATCAAGTTCCAGGACTGCCTTCAAAACAATGCAGAGAAACCCTGTCCCTCCACAAAAAAAAAAAAAAAAAACCAAAACAAAAAACCCATCACCAAACATCCCAGGCACCAGGTGTAAGACCTGAGTCTGCAGGGAAGGGCTGGGCTGGAAAAGAAGACCCCGATGTTAGATAAACTTCTTTCTTTCTGTGTATGTGTTTTACTAGGTATTGACCCAGAGCATCCTGGGAAAGTACTGTATTACTGAGTTCTGCCTTGAACGAATTTAAGGTTGATGAGATGGTAAAATGGGTAAAAGCATCAGCCATTTAAGCCTGGCGAACCTGAGTTCTATTCCTAGTTCCTAAATGGAAGGAGAGAACCAACTCTCAAAAGGTATCCCATACTGCCATTGTGCACATACCAGTATGTGCACATTCCCTCCCCCCAAATGATAATAATAAATAACATGGAAAATCAATCGTAAAATTTAATTTTAAGACAGGGGTCTTGCTCAGTTACGCAGGCTGTCTTCAAGCTTGCTATGTAACCCAGGCCAGTCTTGGATTTGCTGTTCTGCCTCTGCCTCCTGAGTAGCCAAGATTACAAGAGCACTCCACCAAGTCTGGCTGACAATGTTCTGTGTAGAACTTGGACCAAGTCTGGGCTTCAGAGACAGTTTGGCTTTGCCTTCACCAGGTGCCACACCAGGGCAGAAAAGTACAACATGGAGAATCTGAGGTTGGGATCCTCCTTAGATGACTGTGTATACTTGTAAATAAATGAAGCAGGTATGCCCCCAGAGTTCTATATCAGAGGGAGCCAAGAAAAACTGAGTGGATCAGGAGGAGGAAGGGGCATGGGACTCCACCATCTCTGAGAAAAGCCAACTGCAGGGCCCTTGCTTTATGAAAAGCAGTGGAGACACCCAGTCACTTCTGCAGCATAGAAGTGACACCCTTTGGACACATAGCTGAGTGCAGGCCATCAGATCCTAGGATTTCTTGGCCTGGGTCTAGGGACATCTGGCTTCCTCACATGCCTGGATCCTAATTCCAATGTAGTTTTAGAAACGAGAAGAAAGAGGGTTCAGACATACAGCTCAGATTTCTAGCCTTCAGCCATTTGCATTCTGTCACCATGTCTATTTTACAATCAGATAGACACTTTGGGGTGCTGAGGAGGACACCAGGAGTAGGTGGGAAAGAGTGGGAGGGGCCACCCCGTAACAGCAGTTGCTTCTCAGGCAGGAAAGCCCATGAACCACAGATAGAGGCCCAGGAAAGAGTACATTAACAGGCAGGTGCTGGGTTCAGTGACTCCGGCAGACTTGATGGTGCCAGACTAGGGATGCCAGCTGATCTATCTGCAGGTATCAGAAAGTGAGACTGTCAGTGTGAAAGAGGTGAGATACTGAGAAATCGCTGTAGTTTCTGTTTTCCCACTCCCAGGGAGGAGCAAAACTGAAGGACAGGTAATTCCCTCCCTTTCTTTCCAGGAAAAGCAAGCAGGGCTTTGTATTTCAAGACCTTGATGCCCTGACCCCAGGCGGGGGATTTCCAGTTCTTTGTGAATCTAGCCCACCTAGGGGAATTGAGGAGCCTTCCAAGGAGGGGGTAGCAGTTACTGCCTTGTGAGTAAGATCATGTCAGGGCCTGACTCACTAAAGGTGGCTGGATCCTGGGAACTTGGAACCCAAGAGGGGTTGAATTGTGGGGTTTTCCACCAAAGCATAGGGATGTTCCCTTTGTCTTATGTCCCAGATGTGGACAGATGAGGGACAGTTGTGAAAGCCTGTGGATCTTAGACACTATGTGGTTTTCAGAGTCGGGACAAAGGTTCTTTAAAGGAGGCTGCAGATTCAGAGAGGAGTCTCAAGGCTTTAGAACAGAAGCACCCGAGAGAAAGCAAGAAGCAGGGCATGCTGGGGGTTTGGAAGAACAGAAACACTAAGGGATGAGAGTGACTCATTGATTGACAACAAGCAGGTAATGAGTTGTCCTTGAGCTTGTCCAGGGTCAAGGCATAAACTTACAACCTCCAACTCCTTTTCATGACCACTCTTTTTCCTACAGCATGGAATGGCTGACATGGATTTCAATTTCCCAGAACAGTCTACTCTCCTCCCTTCCTGGGCCACAGTGTTGGTTACTCAGCTGTGTACTAACTAGCCTCATGGCAGGCTCTAGAAATAAATCTACTTGGTGTGTCTTGGGGTAAGAATCGAACGTGCACAAACTGGCTGAGTCCAAGATGCCAAAAAGAAGCAGTGTCCAAGTGTTCATGTGTAATGAAAATGGCTTCCACTCTTTTTCTCATCATACTATAAACCGATAGCAGCGGCACACGCTCAGGCACTGATGGGCACAGGTCAGTGCCCAGCTTGCACAGTGCCCAGCTGTGGTGTGCTGTGCCTTTATCTAGAATCACATCATCAAGCCAGCCAAAGTCTTACCCCCGGCTCTGATGCACCGCTGGCTTTGGCATGGCTTTCTGGGTTCGCCCCTGTTTCTCTCTGTAAAGACAACACCATCATATCACGGCCTCACATTCCTTTCCTGCCCTCATCCACCCATTGTGATCAACGTCCTGCGACACGTTGGGGGCTTCATGGTGTGGGGCTAGTGGCTTCTTTGGCTTGCTCAAATCTCAGCATCCTCCCTGCATCTCTCTTCATCCCTGCTTTTTAATGAAGCTGTGTTTGCCCTCATTTCTCCAAGGTTGAGCTTAAAGGTATCATCAAGGAATCCTCTTCAAAAGCCAGGCAGCAGACCCTGCTTGTTCCTCTGTGCCTGGTACATTGTTTCATCTCACTGTACACTGTAATTAGTTCCTTTTTACTTATTGGCTAGGAAATCCCCAGAGAAAACAAGCCATATCTGTTAGCGCCCTAAGCCTTGTATAAATACAGGTGTAATGTTCTTAATGCCATTTACAAATTCAGTTTAAAAATGAATAATGAGCAGATGGAATGACTAAATTAAATCTGGTTCCTTTAAACTTGTTTTTAATTTTAATTTTATTTTTTTCCGTGTATGGGTGTTTGGACTGCATGTATGTCTGTGTACCACTTGTGTGCCTAGTTTTCCGAGGAGCCCATAAGAGAGCATTGGATCCCCTGAAACTGTTGTGAGCCTCTGTGTAGGTGCTGGAAATCCAACACAGGTCCTCTGGAGGAGCAGACAGTTCATGGAGCTTAAAACTCATCTCTCCAGCCTTACTGCTAGCATTATTATCATTATTGTTTGGCTTATATTCATTGAACATAGTACTCAGTTTCATAAGAACATTTTCATGCAAGTTGAAAACATCCTTTGATGTCCCCCAAATATATAGTTTCTAGATGTCATGAGCTACTGAAGGGACCAGCTCCCCATTTCGGCAGCCATAACAGCTGAACACATACTTGCCTGACCTTGCCTTGGTCACTAGGAAGTCATATGCCTGCCTCATGGCAAGGAACCAATCAGAAGTTAGCTGGTGGTGCTATGCTTTATGGCTCTGGGTGTGCTTTTCAGACAAGTGCACAGCAATGACGTGCAGAGCATAGCAACCACCCTGGGAGGGCCTATGGGCCAAAACAACCAGTTGACCAATCAACGCAGGGCAAACCCTACAAACCTGGAGGCACACCAATCCTGAGCCTGTGTGTACCTCTAGACACTCCTCTTACGCTGCCCTATAAGATCTCTATACAGAGGCTTCGAGCCATCTTTGCTAGCCATCCACCACGGTGGGTGGATGAAAGATCCGAGCTAACATGGGGTTAGCTTGTTAAACAACTATAATAAAGCCTCGTGCAGTTTGCATCAAGCTTTTGACTCCACCTGGTGATTGGGGTGACCTCGGTCCTGGACCAAGATCCTGGGGGCCTGAGCTCCCAAGGGTCTTTCACTACCAAGTCAAAAAACAGGAAACGATGTCTATGGGAAGATGCATTATTTTTAATTTAAAAATCCAAAACAAAACAAAAACCCCAAATACGAAAACAAAAAACAACAACAAAAGACAAACCAGGCATGGTGACCCACACCTCAGGAGGCAGAGTCAGACTGATCTCTGAGTTCTAGGTCAGCCTAGTCTACAGAGTGAGTTCCAGGACATCCAGGGCTACAAAGAGAAACCCTGTCTCAAAAACCCAAAAAATTAATTAATATAACATAATATACATAGCATAAAATGGCATGACACCTTCACATGGCTGTGACTGTCACCTGTTTCTAGAACTTTTTCCATCACCCTGAAACTCATTAAACAATAACTCCATCCTTATTCCCTCCCAGCCCTCGGTGGCTGCTGTATTGTTAATTGCATCTGTGTAATGTCATTTCTCTAGGAAGCTCAGACAAGTGCAGCCATACAGTATTTGTACCTTTATAACCTGCCTATTTCACTTAGCATAATGCCTTTCAGGCTCATCCACGGACTCAGCAAGTTCTGGAGCCTCCTCCCTCATCGAGGCTAAAAGATATTCCATTTGCCTATGCTATGTGTGGCTTATACATTCATCTCTAAACAAATATCTCGAGTGGCTTCCACCATCTGGTTATGGGATAATAATGCTGCCAATGATCATAGGTGTGCAAACATCTGTTCAAATTCTTAACTCTTTGGTGTATGTACAAAAAATTACAAGATCACACCGCAACTCCATGTTTGCTTTATTTGCAGAGGTCTCCATATTGTTTTCCACTGGGGTACCATTTTACCGGGGAGGCAGAGTTGTCCTTCCCTCCACATCCTCAGCCTTCAGCTTGGATAAAGCTTAGGTGTAGCTCCCAAAGGTTCATGTGCAAAGCTTGCTTCTCACTGTGATGATATTGAGAGTGGTGGAGGCCTTGGGAGGTTGGGCTGCGTAGGTCATCGGGCATTGCTCTCAGACAGATTAAGGTTGTTCTCTTTGGGTCTTGGTTACTTCTTATGAGAGGGTGGCTTATGAAAAAAATGAGCAGAACTGACCTCCCCTACCCCCCAGTCTCTAACTTCTTGTCTTGGCACATGGTCTCTCCCTTGTGCATGACCTGTCACCATAAAACCACCAGCCATAATGTTTCTCAGACAATGGGGGATCTGTACCAGAGGCCAACAGATAGGCTACCCGGCCTTGGACTAAAGCCTCCCAAATTGAGAACTAAATAGGCCTGTTTTCTTTATAAAAATATCCAACCTCAGTTATTTTTGTTATGGCAACAGAAAATGGATGGATATGGTCAATAATGACTCTTGTTTTCTGGTGTGTGTGTTAAATTATAGCTATCCTAATGAGTTTGAATTACTACATTACTGTGGCTTTGATTTACATTTCTGTAATGATCAATGATGTTAGAGAAAGACTAAAAGTCTTTACTATATATATTTTACAGAACATTAAAAATATACAGAAGCAAAAATCCTAGAAAAATTAAAAAAAAAACCTTTAATCTGATTTCTTAGAGACAAAGACTTGATACTTCAGGATACACTTCTGGTCTTTTTTCCACTTAAATGAATTTTTCTGGCGGAAAAAAAAAAAAAGGCCTTAGTAGCAAACTCCTTGCCCAACCCTGTCCAGAGAAGAAAACTTTCTTGTTCAGTGAATAATTTTCTAAGTTTCTTAAGGCTGTGCTGGAAGGGGGAAAATGTGTCACTGATTTGTGGTTTACTACCAGGTGTCTGTTTTGCAGAGTGGGCAAAAGGCTGAGGGCAATGAAACTTTTAGGAGCTGTTGGTGTTGGGAGGGAAGTGTGTGGCCAGAGGAGAGTGATAGGTGAGGTGCAGTCACTGGCATGGGAGAAGGAACAGATGTCATGGAAGATACGCTTACATTTCTGCCATCACATGAGATCTCTAGTGAAATCTTTATTGCTCACTGATGCCTGCTGGGATGAGTTTGCTCTCTGGGAATGTGGTAAATGTGCCAGAGGTGGGAGGAGGCTGGAGAAGGGGAACTGAGTTTGGGACAGAAGGAGATAGAAGTTAGGCACCTAGGGGCAGCGGCTGGAGCTAACACCATGTGCCCTCTCTGTTAGCATGGCCCCATGCTGTGTTATTAATCTTCACCAGCATCCTATCTGTGGCTAGAGTTACCAAAATTTCATGCTTTTTTTTTGGGGGGGGGCTTCTTTATGCTGACATGATCATGTGACTGTGTTATAACTAGGAGAGAGTGGATTTGATTTTTGTGAGTCCCAGACCAAAGTTTTTAAGAAGCAAGCGTGTTCCCTATTCTCCTTGCTGCCTGTCAGCTTCATGAAGGGGATGACAAAGCTTTAGGGGCAGGGTCTTTCTGTGTAGCTCAAGATGACTTCAAATTCACGATCCTCCTACTGCAGTCTCCCAAGGATTACATGCGTGTGCCACCTCGCTTGATATTCAAAATTTAGGCTTCTGCAAACTCAACGGAGCCACGTGGAAGGCAGCCGTCTGCCCAGTGGGCTTGCTTCGCGTTACTATGCAAAAGTAAGTTTGTGAAAAGCGCTTTCTACAGTTCCAATCGTCTAGCCTGCCTTGGTTAATACACCAAGATGGAAGTGATTCAGTTGCCTGGTTTGCAACTTTATTGGGTAACACGGAGACCTGAGATACATTGCACTATAGTGACAGCTGTGATAATGTAAGGAATTGGTTTGGTTCTGTCTCTATTTTGTACTAACTCTAGTTGCATTCCAAGGCTTGCTGCCATGTGATTAGAGGACTGGCTACAACAGGCCTGTCCGCTTCCTGTTGCACGCCACGGGAAGTCATATGTCTGTCACATCAACCAATGACAACTCAATGTTCTGTGTTTGACTGTCGATGCCTCTAAGCTGTGAGCTCCCGAGTTGGGACACCAGTTGGTACTAGAGTAGATGCTAAGCTAGGTCCACACAAGCTGCACGACTATTGACAGCCATGCCTCTTTTGAAGAGGACAGACAGGATGGGTTGCCAGATGTACAGAGGAAAAATCACTTGATCTCAGCTTTCTTGAAATAGAAAAAGTTCTTTTGGAGATTCTAAAGAAAAATGAAGTCATTTCCCTCTTACATGGACTGAAAGATGTCTTTGGGAAAATTACTTTCAGAATAAAAAAAAAGACAAGACAAGAGGATTGAAAATGAGGATGAGGAGAATGACTTACAGACAAGGACACAGATTTGAGAAGCTGGAGCAAATTCAACAGCTCAGGAACAAAGTTCAGAAATAGTATTTTATAAGAGGCACTTTCATAGCGAGATGGTGCCAGGCAGAATAAAAGGGATGGTATGCCCTAATGTCAGATGTGGAATATTTCAAGTCAGACTTCTTTTTCTGGCTGTTAGCTCTGGGTTATGGAAATACTTGCACACTTACCATGCAGGGCAAGCCATAAGTCAAGGGTGCTGTCCCCGAGTCAGGCTCAAGCTGGATGTGCTGTCCTCAGCCATCTCTCCAAACACTGTAAATTTATTCTCCTGGATATCATAGCATGTGCTAGAAATAAAAGAGAGGCAGTGGTGTACCCAGGCTTTCCTTCTTATAGTGCCCCACTCTTTCCTTTTGTGACAGGAACTAAATTGATTTTACTTGTTGGTTTAGAGAACACAGAACTGAACCGGTTGTTTTAATACATACAAAAATAATTTCTCTTAGCACAGATGCACTTTGATTGACTTGAAAATCCCTGCCTGTAAAATCTGCACAAACAAAAGAAATGCAGAGAGATATGCTATAATAAGATTAAGCTCAAATGGCAAGGGGAGCGCTGAATTTAAATGAATTAGCAATGCCACCCACAAAACCGTCTAATTCACCTTTTCGCCCACACTATGGGAAGAGCAGAAGCAGAAGCGTGGGTCCGGCTCTGTGTGGTCTCTTCACCTCCTCCATGTAATTCTCAGTGTCCAGCTCCTCCACTTCTGCTTCTCCCATGGAAACTTCCTGAACTCTTCTAGAAGTCTTTAGCTTCCAGGCGTCCATTGGAAAATGTTGCGATGACCTCCAAAGCTCAAGTTGTGAAGCCAGGCAGACTACAAATCACTCAGATCTGTGTGCGGCTGGGTAGCTGGGTGTGGGATCGTTGCCTACTCTAAGCCTCAGTTTCTTCCTCTAAAATATAAGACTAATACTAACTGTAAGAAAGAGATAATTTACTCGCGTGCCCAGCACAGCACCTGGCCCCAAGTAGGCAACTTATGTCAGTTATTTTTAGTTCTGTAGTGTCTCCTCACACCACTTTGGGGAGTACAGTGTAAGGTAGATACACTAATTGGCCAGGGCACCATGCATTCCTTTTTTAAAAAGATTTATTTTATTTTAAATCATGCATATATCTGTGTATCTATGCATGGGTATGTGTACATGCAAGTGCAATTGCACATAGAGGCCAGAAGAGGGCATCAGGGCTCCTGGAGTTACAGGCTGGTGAGAGCTGCCAGATGTGGGTACCAGAACAGATCTCAGGTCCTCTGCAAGAGCAGGCAGATCTCTTAATGCTGAGCCGTCACTCCAACCCCACCATTCCCTCCTACACTGAACAGATGATAATTTAAGGTAATTTGAGAGTGGACACAGTTGTGAGCTAGGTTGGGCTGGGAAAGCAAGTGGCTGTTTGAAACTAGGTCTCTGTTTGAAAACATGGTTGAATGAATTCTCCATGAATGGTGCAGGAATATCCACAAAACCCCCACCAGTGGAATGACTGAGGGAACTCCTGGGGCAGCTGTTATCAGAGGAAAAACCTGATCATGAATTGTGACTTACATGTTAGCTGTGTTCCCAAGAGCACTGCTAGTCACAGCTTTTTGTTTGACGCCTGCTCAAGCATTTGGAGTGTGCTGGAATTCAGAAATAGACTGGACTCTTGTATGAAAACTTTATTTCTTAGACATTGCCTCAGTCCATCTGCTATAACAAAGTATCACAATCTAAATAGCTAATAGTAGAAATGTATGTCTCACTGTTTTGGAAGCAAAGAATTCTCAGGTTAGGGCTCTGCTATATCCAGTGTTTTCCATACTCATCAATGGCTACTCCCTTACAGTGTCTTCACACGGTGGAAGGGGAGAGGAGAGTGTAGCCACTGACACTATCTGAAAGGATTTTAGGACTTAATTGTCTCCCAAAGGCCCACCTCTTTCTCCCCTCATTTTGAGGGTTAGAATTTCATTGTAGGTGTTTGGGTAGGACACAAACACTCAGACAACAGCAGATTCTAAAGGGGTTGATGGAAGAGCTAATGCTTACGCCTTCAAGAGAACAACACATTGTGTGTATGAGGTGGTGCAGGGTGTACATATGTGTACAGTTGCAAGAGCACATGCAACCTTGGTGTCATTCCTTAGGTACCATTATCTTTTGTTTCATTTTTATTTTGTTGTATGAATGTTTTGCCTACATGTCTGTGCATCGCATGCATGCAGTACCAGAGGAGATCAGAAGAGGGCATCAAGCTCCTGGATATGGAGTTACAGACTGTAGTGAGCTGCTGTGTGGGTGCTGAGAATCTGATCCAAGTTCTCCAGGGTTCTTAACACCTGAGTTATCTCTGCAACACCCAGGCAACTCTTTTTGTTTGTTTGTTTGTTTTCTTTTTTTAATGAGACAGGAACTCGTCCTGGAGCTACTAGGCTAGGCTGGTTGGCCAGCAAGCCCAGGGGATCTGTCTGTGTCTGCCTCCCTAACACTGGAATTGGAATTGCTAGCATTTTTAATGTGGATTCTGGCATCAAGCTCAGGTCATTATTCTTACAAGGCAAGCAGTTTACAGACTGAGCTATCTCCCCAGCTTAAGCAATACATACTAGTCACCTAAAACAAAGCCAACAAATGTGCTTCTCACAAAGGATCTTGATGAATTGGTTAATTTTTTTTTTTTTTTTTTTTTGGTGTTTCGAGACAGGGTTTCTCTGTGGCTTTGGAGGCTGTCCTGGAACTAGCTCTTGTAGACCAGGCTGGTCTCGAACTCACAGAGATCCGACTGCCTCTACCTCCCGAGTGCTGGGATTAAAGGCATGTGCCACCACTGCCCAGTGAATTGGTTAATTCTGACAAGTGTGGTAGTGCCTGAATTGAGCAACACAACCAGAGCTTGTTTTTGTAGCAACCACAGTTTACTGATAGCCATTGTTTGTCCGTGGCCCGTTATAAGAGTCTGGACCCCAGGATGCTCTGGCCTCTGCGCACGCATGCATGGATGCAAACCCTCAAACACTCACATGCCTGTACTCACGCACACACACATGCATGCATGCATGCAGACACACACACACACAGACAGACAGACACACTCATGCACACATGTAGACATACACACAGACACATGTACATGCCCTAAACAACAACTGAAACAATTTAAAAACCATTCTCTTTTCCTTACATGCTTGCTGTAAAGATGAAATGGGCTCATTTATGCAAAGAATTCAGCCCATTATTTGACACACATAAACCTCAATTCATGTAAACAAGTGTGATAATAACTACCCAACGGTTTACGTTTCTCACCCTTGTCTTCAAGCCGTACAGACTAAAATTCATTGGATCATGGCCTTTACATGAAATGTGAAGACAGCCCTTTGCTCTTTTGAGAAATCAGCACCTTTTTTAAACCAATAAATCTTCAGAGCAATGCTCTGTAGATGTTAACAACGATAAAGATAAGGGTTGTCACTGAGAATCTGTGCAAGAGATTCAGAAACTAGACCCACGGGGGAGGGAGGTCGATATAACCTTCAATTGCCTGGGAAATCAGCTCTTCTTCCAAATTGAGTTGTTCTCTTACCCTCAGCAAAACAGGCTCAGCTTCCTCTGTGACTTTAGCAAATATCTACAAATCATCTGTGCCCTTGAACTGAATCTGGGAGAGCCTGGGTAATGACATTATACACCTAACACAGCAAGAATGAGCTTAAAAAGTAATCTCCTTGGAGAATGTGGAAGAATAGTGGGCCCTTTGTATGTACTCTGCGGTGATGTCATTGTCTCCCTGTCGTTGAGAAGGGGTTGCAGGTTCAATTGGGCTGAGCCTCAGCAGTGATGGATTGCACCCCTCACCTGGACCCTCCATGAACAACAACCCCATTGTGAGATAGTGTCCCTTCAGCCTGGGGAAGGGACACAGTCACCTGATCTGCATAAGGATTGAAATTCCCTCAGCAACCTTACACCTTATTTTTAAGAGGGGTCTAAGCAGGAAGGCCCCAAGCAACAGCAGAGGCTAAGTGCTGGCTCAGGCACCCAGGATTGGAGTCTGACAGGTATGGCTGCTGACTTCCTGCAGTGTATAGTCTGATCTGTGAATAAACCATGAGCAAACACATGTTGAAGACACTGTAGTACACACAGGAAGCACAAACCAATACTGGCTTTTACATTGGACCTACTGTGGAGAAGGGAAAGATGGCATGAAATTAAACCAATTTTTACATTGAAACAAGCACAGATATATGTGGTAATATTTTGTGTGTGCTCTAACAAATAAAGCTTGCCTGAAGATCAGAAGGTGGAGCTAGCTAATAGTTAACCATAGAGGCCAGGCAGTGGTGGCACACATACTTAATCCCAGAACTAGGGAGGTGGAGACAGGAAGTTATATGGCTGGGCAGAGAGAGGACTGGTGGGAAGAGACAGGAGTTCAGCCTCTTTCCATCTAAGGATTTCTTAGAGGTAAGAAAGAACTTCAGTGGCTGGCTGCTTTACTTCTCTGATCTTTCAGCTTTCACCCCCTAATATCTGACTCCGAGTTTTTAGTGTTAAGACCAATTAGAATTTGTGCTACAGATATAAGATGTACCTGAATTTTGCCAGGTGTAGAGAACCAAATAAATGAAGCAAGCAAATAAACCAACAAATAAAACCTCATATGTTTGCCTAGGGCAAGATTGGACACACCTCTTCCTCCCCATACTGGGAAATGTTGTCTTCTGGTTCTTAGAGGAAGCTGTATAGGAGAGTTTGACATGAGAACAAGGGGTTTGGGCTCCAGCAGTGGAGTTTTCTGGGGGAAGCTCCTCTAACACAATGAGAAAGATGACTGCTGGATGGCTGGAGCCCAGTACACGGCCCTGAGGAGACCCCTGGCTCAGGTTGACAGTCACTCTCCCCCCTCCCCCGTGTGACATTCTCCCAACTGCTCCTACAGTGCTGTGTCTGCTCAGCTCAGGTGCCACCTAGTTTTATGTTACTAATGAGTTTTCCCTCAAGATATTGATGAAGCTGGGGACAACTAGCACACATAGAAGAAAGGGGAGAGAAGAGAACTCTAATATTGACTAATCCTGTTTCCCGCTATACACTGTTCATCTGTCTTGGGGGTCAATCTATCTAATGTCCATGCCATAGCAGACATCATTTGAATCTTCCTCCTTTCCACATCCAGTCTAGTATCTGCAAACTTGTATGACATCACTGTATGACGTCAGCTGTTTCTGAGGCACGAGAGGGGATGGTGAAATGGGAGGAAGAGCAACCACTGGACAAAGGAGGAGATGAAAGCAGTGTGTCCAAGGCCACAGGTGTATCAGTGGCAGACAAACACAATACAATCTGAATGCTCCTGGGTACTCACCCCAGAACCCACTGAAGCCAGGATTGTTTAAACACCACCAAACCTAGAAAAGGTCCGAAGTTAGACATAATGGATAGCTGAACATTTAAATGGCCTCTTCAAATTCTTAATAATTCTCTTACTATGGGACTCATTATTTGAAACGGAAGTCAGTTTCTAAGATTTTTTTTGACATGCATCATTAGCAGTTGTCTTAGTATCAGAATGATTTGGCACACACACACACACACACACAAGTTTTTACCTCTGTACAAATAACCACAGTAAGCCAAGAACACCAGTACTGATGTGTGATCCTAATGTTTGCAGTTCTATGGCATCATCATAAAATCTGGTGCCTTAAGATATAAAGCACATACTTTTATAGCCTGCAGAACTTAATTTACATGGTGTTGTGGTTTCAATGTGTCTCCCAGGATTTATGTCCTGGAAACACAATCCCTGTGACAGCATTGGGAGGATCTTAACTGGAGTTTAGCTCACAATAGATTCGCTGTCATGAATAAGTTAGAGACATCATAAAAAGGGACCTGTATTAGTCACTTGTCTTCTTGCCATGACAAAACATGACAGAAGCATCTTAAGGAAGAAAAGGTTATTTCGGCTCACAGTTTAAGGGGTTGCTGTGGTGGGGAAGGTACAATGGCAGCCAGCCAGTCACACTGCATGTTAGTCAGGAAGCAGAGAGAGATGAATGCACCCTTAAAGGGGTGCTTAGCTCACTTAAAAATATATGTATTTATTTATATATTTTATGTTTATGAGTAGTTTGCTTGCTTGCTTGTGTGTGTATGTGTGTGTATGTGTGTGTGTATGTGTGTGTGTGTAGACAGAGGTGCTCACAGAGGCCAGAAAGCCCATCAGATCCTCTGGAACTGGAGTTACAGTCCATTGTGAGCCATGGAAACTAAACCTGGGTCCTCTGCAAGAGCAGCAAATACTTTTAACCACAGAGCACAGAGTCCTCTCTTCAGCTCCTCGCCAATTTTTTCTTTTTAACTAGGGTACCCAGCCTGGTCAACCTAATCAATAATGGTTTGGAGGGCGGGGAGAGGGGCGTGGCTTTTTTATTCATGTATGTATCTGTCTGTATACATCTGTGTGGCTGCCCCTAGAGGCTAGAAGAGAGTATTGGATTCCCCTGGAGCCGAAGTTGCAGGTGATTATGAGCCACCTGACATGGGTGCTAGGACTCAAATTCAGATCAATTAGAAGAGCTATGAACACTCTTAACCCTTTTGAGCCATCTTTCCAGCCCCAATCAACCCATTCTAGAAACTCCCCCACAGACAAGCCCAGAAGTCTGTCTCCTAGGTTAATCTTGAGCTTGTCAACCTGTCAATCAAAATTGACCATTGCAAGCTCTTACAACCTAAATTAACCCATATTTCTTATCTACACTTTACCACATGACAGACTATTTTTCAGCAGGGCATGTTCATCACTGGCTTCCTCTGTGTCTGCCTGGTGACTCTGCCCATTTCTTCCCAGCATCTTTTCAGTCTGGCTCTTGCACCTAACCTCTTACCGCTTAGCTACTGGCCAGCTGGTTCTTTACTAAACCAATGAAAATAATACATATTCACAGAGTACAGAAGGATTGTCCCACAGCAATGGAGCTGGAGAGATGGCTCATTGGTTTAGAGCATTGGCTGTTCTTTTTCAAGGTCCTGGGTTCAATTCCCAGCACCCACATTGCAGCTCACAAGTGTCTCTAACTCAAGTTCCAGTGGGTCTGACTCCCTCACAGAGACCAAAGACCAGCACACATAAAAATTAAGTGAATAAATAAATAAGTAAAAGTTACTCTTAAAAAGCCACTAAGATTTGAAATGCTTGTTACTATAGCACAATGTGTCCTACCCTGACTGATAAAAATAGAGACATTACAAGGTTTTTTCCATGTATTTCTCTACAGTATGTAATGTGTAATACATATATGCTTATGAATTACTTATAAACCAATTTTAAAAATTGACTTCTTAGCAAACTATCAATTACTACATGTCAACGACATTTGGGAATGTTGATAAGTAGAAGCTACAAAGCCTGAATTCAAGGTCAAAGTTGAGACCTGACTGAGACCTCCCCTTGCAGGTCAGTGTACTGTGTTTGCATCCCGAAGTACTGTGAAACATGAGATGAACTGTCCAACCCAAACCCAAGAAACCTGGCGATGAATTACTCACAGAACCATGTGTGGCCCTGGTGGGACATCAGGATAGAAAGCTTTTCCCGCCCCACTACAGTGTTGCAGGACTTCCCAATGGGCAGTAGGCCCACAGTGGTTGTTTTTGCCCTCATTGTGTGGCGTGGCTCTGGATCAGGGGGACTGAAGTTACAATCGTTACTGCTTCTTGTCTCATGGTGTTGGTCCCTTCAGATATGTCCTCAACAGAAAATTAAATAAATAAATAAATAAAAACCACTAACTAAAGACATTTAGACTCTTACTTCCTGGTAGTTCCTGCCCTTGTTCAAATCTACTCAACACTACTGACAGAGCACCTCCTCTCTGTCAAACGTTGTAATTGCCAGCTGCAATAAGAACCCTGCTCTCGTATTCTTAGCCTGGTAGAGACCTAATAACAACTACCCAGAACCACAGGAGACAGTAATGACAGTACCACCCTTTCTGAAGGGGTGGGTGGGTTCCAAATATTTCCAGTTCACAAAACAAAACTAAAACAACCTTCTTGCCAAGTACAGTTATCTCTGTTTTTTTCAGATGGACAAAGATCGAAAGAAATGAATCGGCTTTCTTAAATCTGTCAGTCCCCCAGGGGAGGCGCAGTTTCCAGTTGTTCGCTCTGTCCTAGTTGTCTCCTCTTACTCAAAGGTCAGGTAAATAATGGCTCCAGAGTGGAACAAAAGGCAGAAAGGCACAGAGGAGGGATGACTAAGACTTGAGTCAGAATATTGACCTTCAGAATAGGACTCCAAGACCCAGCTGCTTGTTTATGTTGCCCCCAGAGGACAGGCAGAGCCCTGTTACTGCAGTGACTGGAAATCAGATGTGGGTTAGCATTCCCTCCATTTCTGTCCTGGCCCTCCCCTCCTGAAAAAGGAAGCACAGGTCTGATTTGCTCAAGGCTGGGGGTAGGAAAAGGAAAGCCTTCCCAGGAGGTCTGCTGCTGAGCAAAGAATCCCACAAGATGCAGATTTAGGCTCTGGCTACACCTGGGGTCCCAGGTCTACCCCACCCAGGTCCCTTCTGTAGCTGAGGCTAAGTACTGGTCACATCCATGTCTCTCTGCTATCGGCCCTGGCCTGTCATAGCATTTTTCCGGATTAAGCACTCAGAAACCAGTAAACAAACAGGGGATCTAATGTAGGTCTGTTCTTGGTTATCAAAGGACCTAATCTGAACAGGGTGTAATAGAAATCCCAGTCCAGGACTTTTCTCACGTGGGACTCATTTCTTGACTCAGTGGGGCAAGCAGTGAGTGGAGGAGTTTTCACTAGGAAAGCCTGAAAGATGTGAGCAAGGGACCTTTGGGATGGTATGAGACCAAAGTTATGTTTTAAGTTTTAATTAGTATGTCTACAAGATCCTTGAAACAAAAATGCCTCTGACCTCTAAGCCCCTTGCCCGAGGACAGATAGTTCCTGAAATGCTGGAGGCTATTGTTTATGGGAGACAATAAGTCATGTGTTTGCACTCCCCTAAAGAAAGTCTATTTGACTCAACTACACAGGGTATGCTTGATCACATGTGGGCAGGAAGTAAATAGGCTGGGAGTACATCAGGATATATGCTTGTCCTTGATTGGACCTGATGGGAAATTTGGGCTTTGCCTTTTTAAGCCCCTGCTAACCATGACTCAGGGTCATTTACCTGGGAACCTGGATATGGACCCAGCCAGTGGCCATTAACCTGGTGAGTATTTAATTAAAGCTTGTTTCAAATTTGACTTTAAATTGTGTTAGTGATCTTTTTCTTGACTGGGGAGATTAACAGTGGTCTTTCTTAGTCTCTGCTTTAAACTGGGGCTTGGAGTCTCTTTTAGCCTTTGAGCTAATGACCAGCAAGATGCTGGGGACACTCAGCATAGAACCAAGGGCTTCTAAGCCAAAGAAAGGCCATTCTGGGGTGCTAGAGAGTGCCTTTGTTCTTTAGTATGAAGGGGAGTCAGGTATAAATGAATTCTTGGATTTCTTTCAACAAGTAGCCCAGCTAGTGCTAAAATGGTGAATAAAGAGAGGAAATATGCAGATTGGGAGCTGGGGAGATGGCTCAGTGGACAGAGCACTTGCTGTGTAAGTGTGAAGACCCGAGTTCAAATCCTCAGTGTCCATCTAAAAGCCATGTAGCTGAGTATATGAGTTTCTGTAACCCCAGCACCATCGGACCATCAGAGGCAGAGACAGGAGGATTTCGGGTTCAACACTTGCTCCAGGTTCAATGAGAGAACCTGTCCTCTGTAAGGGACTAAGACCAAAAGTAATAGAGAAGGACTCCTGTCACCCCTCTCTGACCCCTACACATGCATACACCACACACATATACTACTAAACCACACACACACACACACACACACACACACACACACACACACACACACACACACACGTAAAAGATGATGAGGCATAAAGATATACCCAGGACTCATGGCTTCCCATGGAATGTAGGAAACTGCACAAACATCGTGATGAAGTGACAAGAGAAGACAGAGACAGTGTCGTCAGAATTACAACTCTCTGGAAAGTAGTAGTTGGTTTATATCAATGTTAAACCATCACGTGCCAAAAGGGCTGCTTAACTTTCCAGTTACACCGGGCTGCCCTTCTTAGGGGGCGTCTTCCGCTCCTGTGGAGATGGCAGTCAGGGTTCAAAACAGGGGGGGCAGTTTGTGTTTTCATTTCTTAAAATGTGTGCCCCTGAGGTTGTGTTTCGTGCTGTTGTTTCACGGTTTTGTTAACTGTTTTCATCTAGGTCTGATGACAGGTAGCTTTCACTGCAAAGGCTGTTGTTCTGAGCAATTTCTTACAGTCCTCACTCTGGAGTGAATAAAGGAACAAACAACTGTCCTTCAAGATGCCTGGTGGTAATGCATGCCTGTACTCCATCTCTCTGAAGGAGTATGCAATAAATTTTAGGGCAGCCTGTGTTGTGTATACTGTAATTCCAGGCTGGCCTGGATTATATGTGCATTCCAGGGTGGCCTAAGTTATATTGTGTGTTTCAGGCCAGCCTGGGTTGTATGTAGTCTGTTACAGGATGACCTGGGTTATAATACTGTGTGTTTTAAGCCAGCCTGGGTTGCATAGTAAGATCCTCCCTCAAAAAGTTGAGAACAAACAAACAAAACCAAGCAAAGCAAAAGTCCTCCAGGGGAAGCCAGGCTCATCAGAAGCCCTGAATAATGGGTGTGCTTGCTCACAGCCTTGGAACAGCTTGTTCTCCAGAAGGCCCATGTGGAGGCAGGTTCCTGAGACCTTTGTTCCGTGCTTATTTAGCTCAAAGTGTCACAACAAAGGGTGGCAGAGCAGTTTAAACAACACATTCTCATTTCTCACAATTGGGGAGGTTGGAAAGGCCAAGATCAGGGTGCTGGTGGATTTGGTACAGTAGTCCCCTTTGCTTTGCAGATGGCCACATTCCTATCGTGTCCTCACATGACTGGAAGAGAGGAAGGAGGTCCTGGTTGATGCCTCTTTCTATAAGGATGCTGGTCTCACCCTGGGGTGTCCACCCTCATGACCTCATCAAGCCTCATTACCTCCTAAATACCACCATTGACTGTGGCTTCAATGTAAGAATTGGTGGGGGGGGGGGAGCATGCATACACATTCATTCTATAATGCAGCATATGAAAATCACATGGCATGGGTGCCTGCTTACGACAAAAGTTTGATCACTGTGGTAGACAGAATTCAGTTAGCCTGTAAGATTCCTGCTCCTTAGTATGCTCACCCTGAATAATCCTCTCCCTTGAGGTTAGTGAGTGAGTCTGACTCAGTCACATGAGATATTTAGGGCAGGTCTAGAGTGTTTTGTACAAGGCTTTTTCTTTTAGGCCACCAACCAGCTCCCAAATCATGACACAGAAACTTTGTATTAGTTACGAATGCTCGGCCTAGCTTAGGCTCGTTTCTGGCCAGCTCTTTTAACTTAACCTGTTTCTCTTTATCTACCTTTTGCCCCCGGACTTTTTTTTTTTTTTTATCTTCCTTCCTTCTTTTTGTATATCTTACTTTCACTGCTTCATGTATCTACTGGCTGGCAGCTGCCTGACTGGCCCCAGGCATCTCCTTTGTTCTCTGTGCTCTCCTCCTTCTCTTATTCCTCTTGTTCTTATCGAGCCTATCTTTTCTCTCCTGTCCAGCTACTGGCTGTTCAGCTCTTCATTAGACCAATCAGGTGTCTTAGGCAGGCAAGGTGAAACAAATGCAACATGCTTTTACATAATTAACCAATGCAGCATGAACAAGTGTAACACATCCTTACATTGTTAAACAAAGGCAGCATAAACAATGTAACACATCTTTGCCCAGTTAAAATAATATCCCACAGCAGTGTTTTCCTGGTGTTAGGAAGCTAGTTAGATATTGAAAACTTGAAAGACAAGTAGGGATAAACCTGAGGCAGGCATGCATAGGGAATAATAGCTTAACAACTTAGAGACTTCACTTGGTTTGGGCTATGCACACACACATTTTCTAACAATGCATTTGTCAACCTAAGACTTTCACCTGCAGGTGCTGTGCACACATACCCGACTTTCAACAATGCATCTAGCAATCCCTTAGCAGCCTAGCATCAACCTGAGTTGAGCTGCACACGCACACACTCCTCTCTGGACAATCAAATAAGCCTCTCATCTCCATAATGAACATGAAACTTAGGTCCCATTCAATCATTCTTATCCATTTACAGGAGTAGAAAGGTTAGAGCTAGTTTGGGGTGTGTGTGGAAAAAGGCAAAACTGTGTCTCCAATTTAAAGCGAACCTGCTATTTGCTATCTTATATTATGCACAATTGGGCATGTATAAAATTGAAATCACATGCATTATCAGAAGGGATATGCAGAATAGGAAAATGGTTATATAACAGAATCTGTCAATCAAAATAGGTAATCACCCAGATCAACCCACTAGTAAACAAATCCCTCTTTTTTACAGACCTGTCTTAGTTACTGTTCTATTGCTGTGATAAAACAGCACGACCAAGGAGAGTCATAAAAGAAATACTTAATTGGAAGCTTGCTTACAATTTCAAAGGGCTAGTCTGTGGCCATTATGGTGTGGGGACATGGCAGCTGGCAGGCAGACATGGTGCTGGAGCCATAGCAGAGAGCTTTACATCCTTATTCAAAGGAAGCAGGCAGAGAGAGAGAGAGAGAGAGAGAGAGAGAGAGAGAGAGAGAGAGAGAGGACCTGATATGTCCTTTTTAAACTTCAAAGCCAATTCCCAGGGACATACCTGCTCCAATCCTTCCCAAATAATTCCACAAACTGGGGACCAAACATTCAAATGTATGAGCCTATGGGGTCTGTTCTCTTTAAAACCATAAAAATAAGGCCCAGGCAATAACCCAGGGTCCTTGAGAACCTTCACTTTTGTAGCCCATTGTCACTCTGACAGTGGATCTGATCTGTCCTAGCTCTTTGCTTTGAACAAAGATCTCTTGCTACCTACACAAATCTGTGGGAACCTTTGTTTCATTGATAGGCCAAAGCCTTGGAAGCACACAACCCAGACCTGGCCATCGGTAATAGATTCCCTCTCAGCAGCAGCAGCAGCTTAAAAACCACAGACTAGAACTCTGGAACCCCATACAGGTCAGGGGAATGGGACTTGATCGTATCTCCAGCCCTGGGAGGAGGCACACCACTCTAAGCCAGCAGGGATTACTATCTAGACAGAGGCTTTTGTTTTTAAGACAGGTTTTCTTTGTAGCCCAGGCTGGCCTCAAACTCAGTAGCCACGGCTGACCTTGAGCTTCTGATCCCCCTGTCTCTACCTTCTAAGTGCTAAGGTACAGGTGTGCACCACCACACCTAGTTTATGTAGCACTAAAATGAGTTATGATTGAACCTAGGGCTTCATGCTTGTGAGGCAAGCATTCTACCAGCAAAGCTACATTCCCAGCTCTAGCCACAGGCTTTCTGACAAAGAACTAGAGGGCACACTATTACCCTCCCCGGTAAAAGTCAACCCAGTCGTCCTTCCAACTACCTAGCAGGAAAAAGCCACTCAGGAAGATCAACTTGGTCTAATGTAGAGACTTTAAAAATGACATGAAGCCTGTCTGAGGTACAGATTTCAACTGTGGTCCCTTGGGACCCTGTCTGCTGTCACCCTCTGAGAATGCATACCACTCTTTTCTTTGGTGAACTCCATCTTCTGTTCTGTGCTGTGTGTTTCATCTGAATTCTTTTGACACAATTACAAGGACCTGGTTACTGAGTAGAGTCCAGAGCAGATCTAATGACAATGGGGTCTTACAGCCGCCAACAGTTGTGCTGTGAGAGGGCCCCAGGGTGGGGAAATGTAATTGAGCAATAGCCAGCGAGAAATTGAACCTTGGTCCTGCAACCAAGGGCAACTACGTTCTGCTGATAACGGTGCAGGGGTGTGGTCATGAGCTCCATACTTCAGGTGAGAGCCTAGCCAAACAGAGAGTTAGCCACACCGCACCCATCTTCATTGCTTTCTCCTCGCCAAGGTGAATACCCTGACAAAAACATCTTAAGAAAGAAAGGGTTTATTTTGGCTTATAGTTTTAGAGGGACACAGTCCCTCATGGCAGGGGCATCAAGGCTGCTGCTGAGGAAGAGGCATATTAGCAAGTTCAGGAGGTTGGCTGGTCATACTGAATCCACCTTCTGGAATTGGAGAGAGAGAACGAGATAGGGCTGGGCCCACTCCCAGTGAGCCACTTCCTCCATGGCTCCATTTCCTAAAAGTTCCGCAAGCTTCCTAAACAGCGCCCCCAACCGGAGACTATGTGTACAAACACATGAGACAATGGAGGACATTTTATTTTCAAACCATAACAATACCTCTACTTCTGAAGTACACAACTGCCTGATAATAAATGCATGCTATTTTAAGCAGCTGGGATTAGGGTAAATTGTTATATAATAGGGAAAGCTAATAAAATCTTCTTTCTGCGATAGACCAGTTCACCTCTCCTTCATCTCTTTGTCTTCTCCAGTCAGCTTTTGTTTGGTTTCTGATGACGTATTTCCCTGGCATGATTGCATAGCCTTCTTTCTCCCTCTTTTCTTCTCTTTTCCCCTCTGGTGTTTCCTTTGGGAATTTAATAGTCATTCAAACCTTCTCAGCATACATCCCTCTTTGAATACTCCCAAAGCATTCTAGTGTCTGGTTCCCACCCCTCTTCCAAGTTTCCCCGGGGCACACATCATTGTGGGACCACCATTTTCATCCTTGCAAGTGGCACTCAGGTTTCCAAAGCTGAAAACCATATTTATTACATAACAGCAAGCCACAAGCCCAAACAACTCACTGCTGGGCTCTTAAACATAGCAACAGCAGAGAGCTTTTTCTGGGCTTGAGGAGGAGCATTCAAATGTCTCCTAATTCTGGCATTTTTTTGGTCTATAGAATGGAAAGCCTAAAAACAGCACAAAGGTAGCTCAGAACATTCATAGAAAACTTTTCCAGACACTAGTGAGCAAGGGGTACAGAGGGAGCAGAAAGCCTAGTGGGCTGGCTACGAGAGTGACAGGCAGCCATTCTAGTGCTTGTTTCCTGCTTGTTGACCACTCTGGAAGGAAAAGAAACAAGGAAGGGGTCCGAGACCCACTTCCTGTCTCCTTCTTGGTTTCCAGACACTGTGTTGCATATGCCTCATTTCACCGATATGACTGATTGACAGCTCTGAAACGCTGGACCAAAATAAATCTCTACTCCTTCAGGTTGCTTTGTCAGGTATTTGCTCATGGTGATGCAAAAGTTAAGAATCTTTCCACCCTGGGCTCAGAGGGTGGTGGTGATTTCTGCATTCCTGTCTGTGTGTTCCTCTGAGAATAGACTGTATTCCTGACTACACAAACTATCTGAAGGTCATATGAGGACGCCTCACTGGAGACTTTGCTCACAGTGAATAGAGTCTGTTGGCAACAAGAACTCCTCGTGTCAGAGGTCCGCACTGCACCTTGTGGGTTCTCTTCATGCACCCTTAGGGTTGCCCTGTCCCCACTCACTCCTAGCAGGACCTTCTTCCACTCACTTTCTTGGCATCCTCACCATTGGTGACCTGGACTTCTGCTCTCTGGATTGGCCTGGGGTGGTGGCTGAGGACGTCTTTCACATTATAGTTGTTTCTGAGCCTTATCCTATGCCAGACTGACTGAACACTTGGTGGCCATTCAAAATATCTCTTCCACAATCTTGGACAGAATCTATTTCTGCTTGATCTGAGAGACCTCTTTAGTCCATCGAAGAGTTAAACAATTTTTGGTGGGGAGGACAGGAGGCTTTCTCTAGATAGAGCACATATTTAGAAACTGGACCCTTGGCAACTACACGAGCTATATGCAAAGAAGTAATTAGTTTTTGCTGAATTTTACTAACTTACTTCTACTGCTACTTTGATAAACATACTCTGACAAAGGGCTGGAGAGGTGGCTCAAAAGTTAAGGGCACTGGCTGCTCTTGCAAGGGACCTGGGTTTGATTCCCAGCACCCACTTGGTGGCTCAGAGCCATCCCTGACTTCAGTTCCAGGGGATCTGATGTTCTCTTCTGGCCTCCATGGGCCCCAGGCATGCATATGGTTCACATACATCTATGCAAGCAAAACACCCAGACCCATAAAATAAAATAAACCTTGTTAAAAGAAGGGAGGGTTTGTTTGGGCCAGCCTAACCCAGCCAGTCCCTCACACAGCTGCCTTTTCCTGGTGATTCCATCAAGTTGACAGTTGTAATTAACCATCACAATTAAAAAACCTCCCTAACATACCTCAAAATATATCCTAGCAGGATTAGCTTTTTGATTTCTGGCACTTAAATCATTCTGTTTATGTTTAATACAAGAAAGATGGTTGAAAGGTTCATTTATGAATGAAACTTGAGTGTATCAATGATTTGCTGAGTGCTAAGGTACTGAGCCAAGAGATGTCAACATGGCCACACCCATTTCTCCTCAAGAGACTTTAGAATCTGGGAGATGAAGTAGGTGCACAGAATAAAAGTAGCTAAATACGGCCTGTATCACAATAGTCTGTGTTTAAGTTCCCTTTCCACAAGTGTCTGGTGAAAGGGGCCACT
The DNA here is from genome assembly GCF_003668045.3 of Cricetulus griseus. Lineage (NCBI taxonomy): Eukaryota > Metazoa > Chordata > Mammalia > Rodentia > Cricetidae > Cricetulus > Cricetulus griseus. Next base: position 121,633,188 of record NC_048598.1, read on the forward strand.
GGGAAGTGGTGAGCCAATTCTGGAGGCTGAGGAGGGAGTGGAAGCATGGAAGGGATGCCTTCTACTCTAAAATGAAGAAAGGCTTTTTGGTGGCCCTGAAAGCAGCTGTGTGAAACCCTCGGAAGACAATTACTCAACTATTCTTGGTCCTTTGGCTTTTAACAGAGCAGTGTGTAAATGGAAAAGAAGTGGGGATGCCAGGCTAGCGACAGCACCTCAGCCATCTGCAGAGCCTGGCGTCAGCCAACAGACTGCGTGAGAGCATTCCCTGAGGGAAAGGTGCTGTGTCCAGGTAGAGCATATGGGTGTCTCCCACTGAGATGTGAGGGGGAGGGGTGGGTATTGAAAACATCTTCCACAGCCACCAAGGCCTCCTTGGGCGGCAGTTGAGTCACTTGAGTGGCACCATGAAGAAGGCACATGCTATACAAAAGGCTGATACTCTGTAGTTGTCAACCTGTGGGAGGAAGTGTGTGGGGAAGTAGCTGGGAAGCATGCACTAGCTAGGGGAGAGGAGAATTGTCCTGGGGAAAGGCGTGTTTGTGTGCCTGATCTTAGCTGGACACATTTCTGCAATTTTCTGTCACTAGGCATTATTATTATTATTATTATTATGGTTGCTTCTATGACTATAAGATCCAGATCTAGAAAAATAAATTAATAAAAAAAAAAAACCCATGGGTAACAGTCAGCAAATGCCCATCCTGCTTGTGGACACTGGCTATTACTTTTTACCTTTGTCACCAGCTCATGACTTCTGTCCCAGGACTAGACTACAGTGATATCAAAAAAGGGTTCTCAGCTTGACATGGTGGCTTCTACCTGCAACCTCAGCACCAGGAGGAGGAGGCAGGATGATTGCCTCAAGCTCAAGGCCAGGCCAGGGTTTTTAGTGAGTTCTAAGCCAATTTAATAACAAAATGAGGTCCTCTCTCACAGTAAAAGAAAAGGAGGGTTGTGGATGGAGTTTAGTTGGTAGAGTGCTTTGCCTCACTCTGGGTTCAGTCCCCTGGATTGCATAAACCAGATGCGGTGGTACACATCCATAATCTCAGCACTCGGGAGATGGAGGCAGGAAGATTTTAAAAAGTAAGGTCATTGTTCAGTGGTGGCGCATGCCTTTAATCCCAGCACATGGGAGGCAGAGGTAGGAGTAACCCTGTGTGTTTGAGGCCAGCTTGGTCTACAGAGCAAGTTCCAGGACAGCCAGGGCTACACAGAGGCACCCTGTCTCAAGACAACAACAAAAACGAAAACAAAACAAAAGTAAGGTCATCCTTGGCTACACAGGGAGTTTAACACCAGCTTGGACTATCTGAGACCCTGTATCCAAAAAGAAAAAGAAAAAAGACAAGGAAGGAAAAGAAGAAAAGCTCCCCATGTTCTATGGACTAGAGAAATGATCATCAAAACATCACATCCAGTTTTTCAAACTCCCAGAAAATGAGACAATAATGGTGTCAAGGAACACATGTCCATAGAACTTAGAATCACTCAGGTTTTATTTATTTATTTTTTGTAACTCTTGGAGTTAACAGCAGTCTATTACACACTTGAAAATTGCTGAGTAGATTTTAAGTGCTCTCAACATAAAGCATAGGTGTGAAGCAATGCATATGTTAAATACAGTGCATGCATGAATTAAAATACGAACGCCATTCATGCATGCATCTTTTTACATTACAATTTTAAAAAGCACTGAGTCTCAAAGGAAGATGTGGTGTGGATGGTAACAAAGGTTCCTTTCTTTGTTCATTTCAGCTGAGAGCAGATGTCAACTGCTACATATTGAGGGAGATGGCGAGACCCAGTAGGAATGGTGACAGAGGCAGGCTATCTGGGGGCATTCCAGGCGGCCCCTTTCCCAGCTGTGCCACCTCCAACAATTTACATACCCCCCCACCCATAATGTACTTGTATGAAAACACAGACACACACACACACACACACACACACACACACACACAGACAGACACACAGACACAGACACACACACACACACACACACACACAGACAGACAGACAGACACACACACACACACACACACACAGACATACAGTACATGACATGATATAGAGGACAATCTACAAGGTAGACAGAGTGTAATGATGGAATGATAATGCCAGATGTGAACCTTTGGAAGGCAGGGAGGCTGAGGCAGGATGATTCCTTGAAGCTGGAGGCCAATCTGGGCTACAGTGAGATTCTATCTCAAAACCAAGGCAAGCCATCTAGAGAGAAAGAGAACAAAAAAAAGAAAGAGAGAGAGAGAGGACGGGAGGTAGGAAGAAAGGAAGGAAGAAGAGTTAGATGAAAGAATTCCACAGTGAGCTCCTGAGGGGTCAGGTTCTGTGAGCCCGGAACAAAGGCAGCTTTCAGCAGATGCAGTAGCTGAGTGCAATCTTGGAGGAGGACTTGCTGAAGGCGAAGGAAGACAGGTGAAAGAGGGAAGGAGTGAGGCATCAGGAGGGAACAAAGGATATAAAGTGCCGAAGCCTACATGAAGGAGATAGGGGATGTTCAGCCCCAACTTTGCCCTGTCTTTTGAGGCCCCATAAAACTAATGGACTTGGGATGGGATCCTTTCAAAAGTGCCCTGGAAGCCAGATGGGAAGCTTATGTAATTGTTTTCACTCTAAAGCAAGCTCGGGTGAAAGTAATGATGCCTGCTCCTTCCTGCAGGGCAAGAAGGTACTGGTTCAACTGCCCTCCGCCCTCCACCTTTTCTGGTCCACAGCTGCTGGGATGGGTCCTCTCAGTGCCTTGCAGATGGAAATGTAGCACTCTGTGTAGCATCCCTGTGCAGGTAGGGAGTGGATGTGAGGGAGGCGCTGGAAGGCAGGGTCTGCTAGGGAGAACTGGATGTTCCACCCTCAACAAAACACATCCCACAACTCCCACCAGAGGCAAGAGAACAGCAAGAGCACACTGGATTCTGAGGCTGGTTGCTGGGGGCGGTGCAAGCGGCCAGGCTTAAGAGATGTGGTTGCATAGGAAGGCGGTAGAAAAACTAAAAAATGGTGTCATAGGTGTACAGTTCTGTTAGTTATTAGCATGGGAGGATAAAAGCATCTCAAAAAAAAAAAAAAAAAATCAAGCCCAGAGACCTGCAAGCTTGCTTCCCTGAGCCTGTGTTGTAAAGGCCGCTGACATTTTTAGACCTAAGTTTCATCTGTAAGAAAACAATGGCTTCTTGGCCCCATCTTTAGTCAGAAGTTACCCACTCCTCCCTCCTCTGTGGCCCAGGTTTTTACTTGATCTGCCTGTTGCTCTACACAGCATATTTTTCAAATTTAAGATAATTACTTACATATTTGTTTGGTTTTGTTTTTAAGACAGTCTCATTCTGTAGCCCAGATGGCCTTGAACACATGCCTCAACCTCCCAAGTGTGGGATTGGGGATTCGAACCCCTTTGTCCAGCTACTGGGATAATTTTTAACTCAGCAGATGATAAACTCCATGAAAGCAGGAACTGGGGGAGGGATTGACAATCACTGCTCCTTTCCAGTGAATGCACTACACACTTGCTGAGTGTGTAAACCCCAGGAGTATGGCAACAGGAATCTCAAAAAAAATCCCTGCTCTGCCTTTGCTTGAACAAAAGGCAGTGAGGCTCCAGTTCCAGGGGCCACTGTGGATGTTGTGTGTAGTGTTAACGGTGTGCTCTGGGTTCAGATCCCTAGCACCACAATAAAAAGCCAGTTTTGCATAATGCACCTGCAATCCCAGCACTGGGGAAGCAGGCAAGAGGGTCCCTGGAGCTTGCTGGACAGCCTGTACAGCTGAATTGGCATGTTCCAGGTTCAGTGAGTACCCCTAAATCTAGCAAAAATGTAGGGAAGACACACGAACATGTACACATGCATCACACACACACACACACACACACACACACACACACACACACACACACACGAACCCTACAAGTGGTAGTAAAGCCTCAATACCACCATTCATCCTCTCCTTTGCATTTTCTGGTCCCCAAAGGTAAGAAGGTCCAAGACTGTTTCTGTCCAATGAGATGGAAGCAAAGTGTTGGAATTTACATTCTGGCACTTGGCTCCCTTCAGCTCTTAAAGAGGGTTGGTTTTCTTTTAGCCTCAAGGCCCTCTCCACAGCAGGCAAGACATTGCTGCCTTTTCCGTATAAGAAAACCCATACCAGTTTCATTCCACATGACTCAAGTAATCTGGAAAAAGATATACAAGGACTTCCCAAGTCCTTTCAGTGTGCCTCACCTACAACAGAGGTGTTTGCAGCTGTGCTGGCAACCCACCCAGAAGCATGGACCAAATCCCTGTGATGGAGAAGGCATGGGTGCAGGACCAGGGGCCACAAGCTCTGCAATGCCTCTGAGTTACTCTAAGGACTTATTTTCAGATTGTTATGGTTATAGTTCATCTGGGGTAAGGTGGGGAGTGTGGGTTCTAGCAAGCTCCCAGGCAATGCTTCCCTGCCGAGAAGTAAAAAGGAACACATCTCTGAGATTAGCCCTAGGCTTCTTTATCCACTCATACAGGGCGAACCTTTTACTGCAACAAGACAGATGAAGGAACAGGGCAGTGGTGGTGCATGCCTTTAATCCCAGCTCTCAGGAGACAGACAAGCAGATCTCTGTGAGTTTGGGGCCAGCCTGGTCTACAGAGTGAATTCTAGGACAGCCAGGGCTACACAGAAATCCTGTCTTGAAACCCCCGCCTCTGCAAAACAATCCACTTTAAGAGGTGGCTGCCCAGAGATGAAGAGCTAATGGTGTCATAAAGGGAACTCCTAGACTGAGAGCCAGAGGACCCGGAGAGACCATCTTGCAGTGTGAAACTTAGGTGGTAAGGGAACAAAATCCTGCAGCTCTCTCCCAAGAAGCCTTGCATCTGCAGCAGTGACCAAGGTAAACCACCTGGGAGTCAGCTGAAGTGGATCTGACTGCTCTGGGAGAGCATTGAGGTAAGTCCTCCCCAGAGTTCTGCCAGCGCACCATCTCTATGGGGTCTGACCCAGGGCAGCAAGCCACGAGGCAGTGGGAAGTGCGTGGCATCTCCCCACTGCCTTATTATCAGTGGTCCCCAGCAGGGTTGTGCTGTGCCAAGGGTTAGCGTGGGTGGCCGTGACTCACAGACTCATGGAGAAGCAGATGCTGCTGCTGCCACCAGCGCTGCCACGGAAACGGGCTAAATAAATCCCAGATCCTTGGAGAGGGCAGAGAACAAGCTATCGGCAGCCAGGCTGCTCTGGATGTGTTCTGGGTTCTGCCACTGTGATGGAGGGGCACAGCCTTCAGGGAGTCTTCAGCCTTGGAGCTGGAGACCCAGGCTAAGATCCACAGTATCACAGGTGTTTCTGGTAACTAGAATGTGTGACAAGGGACAGACAGAAGGCATGGTATCTGTCAATATCACAGAGTCTAAGGCTAATTAGTTCACCTAGATCCTGTTCCTAAAATCCATGGGACTTCGATGTTTTTTGCAGGTGTAACACCTTTAGCAACGCACTGTGCTTTGCTCAAGAGCCCCAGGGAGCCTCCCTCCAGACCAGCACCTGTAACCTCCACATTAGGAGACTGGGTTTCCACTGGATCTGTGATCAGGCAGTAGGAATCCCAAGAGTTTCTGGGAAGCCCACCATTACAGGGTTTCAAACAGAACCAGAACTGGCATCAAGGGTTTTCAGAGCAGCCCTCTCCTGGGCTAGTGGATCTTTGGGCCTTTGCTACAGAAGTCCCCTTAATTCATCCCTGAGCTGCTGCTCATCACAGATGGTCCTAGAAGCACTATAAAAGTTCTCTCTGTCCCCAGCAGCCATCCAAGTTCCCCCTTCTGGAAGGGACAAGCAGCAATTCTCCCTTAGAAGAGGACAGAGGTCATGGGTAGACTTTCACTGTGTTGGCGGCTCCCCAGTCCCTCCTCCAGCTCACCCCCCCCCCACTATCTGCTTCGTTATCACTCCTCTGCTAATTGTTCATCTTCTGCTCTTCCTCAGCCCACAAACATATTTATGCTCTCCCACAAGGAAAATAACAAGGAAGGATAGGGGAAGGAAGGGGGGAGGGAGGAAGAAGCAAGGAGGGAGGGAGGAAGAGAGAGGTTCCTTGTCACAGAAACCTGGGTCATCTGTCCCTCTTTCTTGTCTCCCAATAGGGTGGCTTGCCCACTGGGTATGCTTGGATAAATTAATCTCTCTGAAGCTGTTTACTCATCCCACAAAGGAGGATATGATACTCTCTTTGTAGGGTTGTCATGAAAACCACACAAAACTCAGCACACACCTAGTCCAGCATACTGCCCACCCAGAGAAGTTGAGCGTGCCAGGTGGCTCCTGTTGTTATTTCTATCCAATGCTGTCTAAAATTGCCCTGTTAGTTTTCTGATTTGCCCCCATGAATTTATGAAGAAAAATATAATGTGTATATTCATTTCACTTTTAATATATTTTATTGAGAATTTCCTATAACATACTTTGGTCATATTCATCTCCCCACCATTTCCGCTAACTCCTCCCAGATCCACTCCCCACTTACCCACTCACTCCCAGTTTTTTTTTAAGATAACGCATGAAGTCAAATTTGTGCTGCCCATGTACTCACTAGTGTGGGGCATCCATGGGCAGGTGCCCTACTATAGAACACAGCCTTAAAGAAAACTGACTTTACCACCTCCAGAAGCCACGCTGTCAGTATTCTCAGTTGGGGATAGAGGCTCATGTACCTCTCCTCCCTCATGGAGATTTTTAATGACCTTCTATGTATATTCCTTAGTTCCCACCCTACTGGATACCCTGATCTAGAACTTTCTATATCCTTGGCCTTCACTCCCCTACTTCCTTCTGCTTCTTATCCCCCCCTTTTTTTTGCCCTTCTCTTCCTCCCCCACCTCTCAGGTACCAATGTTTCTGTTCTGTGCTGCTTATTGCGACCCCAGTCCTTACCCCAGGCCTTCTTATCATATCCTGGGCCTACACTTGTCTTTCAGACCATCCCCAGGCACCATACATTCACCATGCCTCTCTCCACCCCAGAGTCTGCTTCTCAAGAGCACAGTCTGGGGCATTGCTTGTTGTATGCCCCTTGCCTGCATGTAAAGAAATCTCTTCTCCTTCCTCTTTTGCCCTCTCCATCTTCCCCTCCCTCCTCCTCCTCCTCTTTCTCCTCCTCCTCCTCCTCCTTTGAGACAGGCCTCAGGTGGTCTAGGCTGGTCTCAAACTCCCCATGTAGCTGAGGATGACTTGAGCTGTTGTCCATCCAACCCCAGGGACTCTGCATGCTAGGCAGACACTACCAGCTTAGCCACACTGCCAATACCCAGAGCCTCGATTTCTTTGTTCACACTGTCCCCTCCTGTCCCATCTCACTTAAAATTTTCCCTATTCTCCACTGGTCAGCTCCAATGTTACTTCCTTCATGTCTTTTTTGACTCATTTTTTTTTTACACACCCACCCACCCACCCCTCTCAACCAAAAGATTCTACACACTCCTTTCTCTCTGCCTGGACTCTGGAATTGCTCCAGGCCTATCTTATGATTAATTGCATGTATCTGTTTGAATGGTCACTGAATACCCAGATGCTTGGTCAAACATTATTCTAGGTATTTGAGGATATTCCTGGATGAGATTAACATTAAATCGATTGACTGATCAAAAGATATTACTGTTCTTAATAAGGATGGGCCTCACCAGCAACCTGAAGGCCTGGAAAGAACAGAAGAGGTGGCTTTCCCCTGAGTGGTGTCATGCTTCCTGGGTCTCAAGAGTGCTTGCCTTCCAACTGATGCCAATTACCAATTCTCTTGGTTTTCAGACCCTTGGATCTGGACTGGGACCAAGCCATTCATTCTCAGGGGCTTTCTGACTCAGTAGATCTGTATGTGCATGAGCCAACTCCTTATGACAACCCCCTTCCTCTACTTACCTATATTATACTAGTACAATTTCTCTAGACAACCCTAATATGTAGCAAATCTGATGAAAATTAAGTGATATCATGCCTTATAGAAGCACATAGAATGTCCTTATTTCACAGCTATTCTGACACCATGAATGCAAACTACTACTGTATGTTTTGTACTATCCTGGGCCTTTGATCTGACAGAAGTCCAGAATGATGACTTAGGGAACTCAATTGACTTCTGGCTTAAATACCTCCCCCACCTCCCACCCTGTGTATGACCATGGCTCAACTCATGCTGCTCCTGGCTCTGTCAGAGTCTCAAAGGAGGATGCCCTACAGGACTCCATTGTCTGACTGTCCCCATGCCCACCATAATTCCCACATCTCTGCTCATCCCTCTTGCTCATCCTTTGTCATGCCCATCAAGAGCCCATTAACATCTGGAACTATCTCACAGATGTTCCCAACACATCTAGTCTTTGGGGTATCAGAGGGAGCTAGTTTCAAGAAGAGGGGTGCAAAAGGGTCCCCTAAGCCACAATCTCCTGAGACCAGTGACACAGTGTTCAGGTGTCCATGGGTGGTGTCCTTCATCTTGGACTCTTGCCTTCCCTGTCTACTCCCATCCCCAGCTGGTCACAAAACCGGTTCACAATGTTATTGGAGCACTGGAGGCCCATTTTGGAAAAACTGTTTCCTCCTGGTCAATAAAATGGAATCTATGTCTGGCCTGGATAGAGACCTAACCCTCCAAGCTACCAAATACATGAGTTAAACTGTCAATTACCTGGCCAATGGGCTGTTATGGAGTTTGTGACACCTGGGAAAAAGACCATAGACTCAATCCAATTAAAAGATTTATTGATTAGCTGTTAGCAGGACGACATGCTCTGAGCCAGTGACATTGCCGTGAGAAGGTGGGAGAGGGAAGGATTTTTAAAGGTAAAACCACAAGAAGACCTTCAAAATCTACACCATTGACCAAAACCTGGTCTGTTCTACTGGGTTAAGTGGCCCAAAACAATCCTTGGGTGTTTGTTTAAAGCAAGTCACAAAAGCAAAATAAGCAGTTAGTCACACCATAACAAGTAGATGGTCACGGCTGTACATTTCTGGGTGGGGATCGCTGAGTCAGGGTTACTGGGAACTTACCTTCCAGAGACTGGAGTCAGAGACAAATGGCTGGTGGGTACCAAGATGGATGCCTGGTATAAAATGGAGTTTCTTTAGCCATTACAGGGCCACCCCTCAGGAAGGCAGATTCACACAATGCTATGCAAAGGAGATGGGAGGAATAATTATCCCCACTGTAAGATAATGTACTTTTCCTTCCCAGAATCCTTTCTTTGTAGTAGCTAAGGATCTGCTATGAGGTTCTGTAGGTTTGTCTGCCTATCTGAATCCTAACATCATCTTTCTGATGCTGTGCCAAGACCTTTCTCTAGAAAGGTCTATCTAGAGAAAGGTCTTGGAACACTTCCCAACACGTCCAGAATGATGACTTAGGGAACTCAGTTGACTTCTGGTTTAAATACCTCCCCCACCTCCTGCCCTGTGTATGACCATGGCTCAACTCATGCTGCTCCTTTCTCTAGAACTGTGGGCCTTTTCACTCTATCGCTGAAGCTATTTTCCCTTTTGCCATGCGACTATTTGCTGAACACCCGTGCACAACTTAGAAAACCATAGCCTTCTCTCTTCCCTTTCTCTATCTCCCTCCTCCAGGCAGTTGCTGGGATTTGCAGTTTTGCCGCCCTGCTGGTCTTCACTTAAACACAAATCACATTATCTTTGAACTTCCTTCTGAGTCTATGCTTAAATTTACTCATTAATGGAGTTAAGAATCCTGAGAGGAAATCCCAGCTCCCCCGGTAACATGTGGCACCCCAGCTGGGGCCCTTCAGAATTTCTGATAACAATTGGACCAGCCCCACAGAAGATATTCCATCTTTTCCATAGTTTATCAGAACTCCTTTCTACTCTCTAAGCTACAGAAGAAGAGCATCTGAGCATGGAAGATGGGCAAGCAGTTGTTGCTAAGAGCATATGGGAAAGAGAGAACAGGAGGACGATCACATGGAGCATAGCTGCTGCTGTCCAGAGTAGCCCAGCTAGATTTGGCAAGTTCCTAAGAGACAGAACAACTCCTCTTGACATCTGAACAGAAGTAGCGTCATGGGGTTGTGGGTAGGAGTGTCTCTGTCTCAGAGCCTCTGGAATGGGGTAGGAGGAGAGGCTTGGTCTCTGAACCTATGGGCAGGCTTTGAAGAGTGTTGGGAAGTGTTTATTTTGATCAGAATCCACAGCTAAGAACCTCCAGCCAGGTGTGACTGGCCGCGGAACAAATCCAGAGGCATCCTGGGCTCAGCTGGTCCTAAGGAGTGGTTTCTACTGGAGTCCACCCACAATATTCAAGCAGGAAGGGCCTGTGCCTTCCATCAATGAACTTGCAGACATGGAAACTTCTGACTCAAGGATGCTGTTGGAAATAGCAAAGCCATTCTGTGATGCCAGAGGCCAGGCTAGATCTCAGAAATCATTTCTCAGCTTGTGGCCAAGAAAGATATATGAGGAAGCAAATGAAGACCAGCACACTGACCATCTCTCCAGGTTCTCCCAAAGCCATTCTCCATCCACGGAGATGTGGAATTGACCCTTACAGCCCAGGGCTGGTGCCTGTCCTACAGAGCTGTCTGTAGGTAATCAGTCTGGCTTGAGTGGTTCTTAGAGAAGACTCTCTGATTGGTTAAGATTCCAGAGGGCCGGGAAGATAGCTCAATGGGAGAAAGCAGCTGATGCACAGGTGTGAGGACCATGGCCATGTGTGTGTGCAGAGGCCCAGCACTGTGGGGAACAGAGGCTGGGGGATCACTGAGGCTTGGTGGCCAGCCATGCTAGAAAAAAAAAAAAAAACAGAAAAAAAGGGGGGGTGAGCTTCAGACTCAATAAGGGCATCTGTCTCAAGGGACAAAGTGTGGAGTGATAGAGGTTACCCAGTGCTGTCCTCCGGCCTTTAGTACACACCTGACACACCTGTATACAAAGGCATACAACACCCCCACCCCGGCCATGCACACATACACAAGTGAAGACTCTAGAATGGACTGTGGCTGCAGGCATGTCTTCCAAGTTTTGATCTGATCTGTTTCCTTTCAACTTCCACCCACCTCATTCTACTCTCTGATCTTGGGAATAAATGATCTTACCCACTATCTAATTGATCTGATGAAAGCAGAAGTTGGTGAGGACAGTGAGAACTGTGGATGCCTGGGGAGGGCTGAAGGACCAGAGAAACAAGTTACAGGTGGAATAGGAGATGGAACCAGTGTTTTAATTTCTCTACTAGTTCTTTCATTCTGGATTTCATAAGCAGACAGCCAGAGATGATTTACAGTGTGCAAATGGAATATTGGATGGGTGTTGGAGCTACAGGAGACCATGAGTGCCTCTCCAGGGAGTTAGCTAGCCCTTCAGCTTGGTCAGGGGGGTGGACAACACACACACACACACACACACACACACACACACACACACACACACACACACACAGAGAGAGAGAGAGAGAGAGAGAGAGAGAGAGAGAGAGAGAGAGAGAGAGAGAGATTAGCTTTTAGAAAGCTTGGCTTCTTCCTTCCTTTCAGTTGCTTCCTCTCCAGCATAGTAGGAAAGAGAAGCTACAGAAGAGCAGAGCCTGAACTTGAAAGAAAGGCCTGAAGAACAGTTTGAAAATGATAGCTGTCAGCACCAGGCTAGGCGAGAAGGTAAAGAATTCTTGTGGGGGTGGGGACAGGTGGGAGGAAGAGGTGGGAGCCTGCCATGCTCACGAGTTGCCAAAGCTGAGTCATGTGGCAGCAGGAAGGAGTGAGCATGTGCCAGAACTGCAAACCAGAAAGGCAAGGTTTGCACCAAGCAGACCCTACTCACTTCTAAAGGCTTGGCTCTACCCCACAGATGTACCTTGATTGCTCAGTAATGCAGGCTCCATTCTGTTCTCCTCTCTTGGATGATGGCATTTACTCCCCAAAGCACCTAGGCACAGAGAGCCCCAGACCTACTGTCTGAAGCATGTGATCCCTGACATGTTCATAGGGCCTTAGGTGTGGAATAAGCAGAGACTCCTCCAGACAGTACTTATGAACAGCAAAGTGCCCCAGCCTGACTGCTTTGGAGCTGATACAGCTGGGAAGGACAGTCCTCAGCTCGGTGACAGTTCCTTTTGGCTCAGGATCTCTCACAGAGAGATGGGCTGAAGGGCTAGCATCTGCACCTCGGGTCTGGAAATAGACAGTTGTATAAGACAGGAAGGAAAACTAGGTGTGGTGGTTCAACCTGTGAGCCCAGCACTCAGGAGGTGAAGGCAGGAGGATCAGGAATTCAAGGCCATTCTCAGCTCTACAGTGAATTCAAAGCCAGCTCAGATTACAGAAGACTCTATCTAAAACAAACAAAACAAGCAAAAACAAAACAAAACAAAAACTCAGCAAAACCCCAAACAAACAAATAAAACTTACTGGAAGTAATAGAGACCTCAGCTAGTTTTAACAAGTGAAAAGGTAGGCATAGTAGAGAATAGTAGAATAATCAATCAGAGGAACTGGAGAGATGGCTCAGAAATTAAGAATGCTTGCTGCTCTTGGAGAGGATCTGAGTTCAGTTCCCAGCACCCACATTGGGCAGCTCACAATGGCCTGTAATTCCAGTTGGAGAGAATCTGCTGGGCATGCATAAAGCACACATACAAGTACACACAAACTATTTTCAAAAAATATTTGGGAAAATACCTTGTGATGGATTAAATGCCCGAATTAGACAAGAGGGCAGAATGGTAGGAGATAAAGTACTATACTTGTGACTAGAAAGATGGTGACAACAGGATGAACATAGTTTCCAAACTGGAAAGGAGAGTGGAACATGTTTATGGCAGATGACTCATTCAGGTTTGATGATGGACTGGTCACCTATACGCCAGCCTCCACTAAACACAGATCTGCCCTGAGCCAGAGAAGTACCTTAGAGATAACATTACCCAGTACCTCCCACAAAGCCACAGAGATGACATATTTTAAAAGAGAGGGTGCATGGGTTCCCAGACAGGTCAGTCGGTAAATCCTAGATTCATTTTGTTTTGTTTTGCTTTAGACATGGTCTCACTATGTAGCTGTCTTAGTCACTGTTCAATTGCTGTGAAGGGACGCCACAACCAAGGTGACTCTTAAAAATAAGCATTTAATTGCAGGCTGGCTCACAGTTTCAGAGGATTAGTCCATGATGATCTTGGTGGCATGAGACAGTCATGGTCCTGGGGAAGTAGCTCACCAACGGCAGCAAGCAGAGGGAGAGAGATGACGTTGGGCCTGGTGTGGGCTTTTGAAATCTCAAAGCCCACCCCCAGTGATGCACCTCCTCCAACAAGAACACACCTCCTCCAACAAGCTGGGCCTAGTGTGGATTTTGAAATCTCAAAGTCTCCCCCCCAGTGACACACCTACCCCAACAAGGTCACACCTCCTAATCTTTCCAAACAGTTCGTTAACTGGGGACTAACCATGCAAATATACGAGCCTATGGGAACCATTCCTATTCAGATAACCACAGTAGCTTTGGCTGGCCTGAAGCTTTTTATCTAGACCAGGCTGGTCTCAAATTCACAGAAATTCATCTGCCTTTGTCACCAAGTGCTGGGATTAAAGGCATGTGCCATCACACTCAGGGTACATAAAATGCTTGAAAGAAAAAATTTTTAATGAAAAAAGGATTTGAAACCAAAGACGTGCACAAGTGCAAATTCAAAGGAAGGAAAGATGGGCCAGGGTGGAAGTCAGAGGAGCCGCGGTCAGCAATGAGGGGGCAGAGCTGGCCTGCTCCTGAAGCACAGGGAAATGCTTCAGAAAGAGGGTGCACATGCCCGCCGGGCTCTGACTGTGAGGGAGTGACGAATAACTGAAAGCAACAGAAGAAAAGTAGGTTTGTGAGCCCACTCGTGTGACAGTGTGGACTAGGATGTTGTCTGAGGTAATGTTGGTTGCTCTCCGTCCTTCCATTACTTAACCCCCCTTCAAGCAATACGCAGATTTTCTTTGAGGCATTTAGCCTTTTCCAATTATCAGGTGAGGCTTGTCCTACACCAGGGAGCAGGCTAGTGCTTCCTGCTTGGGCAACCTCCAAACCCTTGTTGAAAACTTGGCAAAATGAGATTAAACAAATGAAACACAGGGCAGTGTCCCAGCATCTCCAGCACTCTGCCTGAGTCAACTGTTCACCCAGAGTCCATGATTCCGCATATCCAACACAGCTCTTCAGTCAGCTAGGTCTCACTCAGTTCATCTCTCTCAGTCTCTGTCTCTCTCTCTCTCTCTCTCTGTCTCTCTCTCTGTCTCTCTCTCTCTGTCTCTGTCTCTCTCTCTGTGTGTGTGTCTCTCTCTGTCTCTGTGTGTGTGTGTGTGTGTAGCAGCTGGAGGTTGACATTGGAGGTTGACATTGTCTTCCTCAGTCACTCTACACCTTAGTTTTTGAGGCAGGGTCTCTCACTGAACCTGGAGCTCACCAATTCAGTTAAACAGGGGCTGTGAGCTCCCCCGTCCCCTCAGTGATGGGATTATAGACATGCACTGTTGCCACCTGGCTTTTTCGTGGGTGCTAAGGACCCAAACTCAGGTCCTTAAGGTTTGCATGGCCAACACCTTACCAACTAAGCCACCTTCCCAGCCCCAAATAAATTCTGAATGAGGCTGCCCATGACTGGGAAATCCCAACTCATACTCAGTGAAAGACACACTTCCATCTTATGGTGCTTAGCTTGTTCTCTTCTTTCTTGACTTCCTCGCCCATTAGGACCTGCCTAATGGGTGGGAAACCCCAGAGTTAAAACCCTGTGTCCATTGCTAGATAGTTACTGAGGTTTTGGAGGTGACCTTCTGTAGGAAGATAGCAGCCCTTAGTCCTCAATGTGACAAAGTGAAGGAAGTGTCATTCCCTAAATAGCCGCTAGAAATACGCCCCTCAGACCCCAGCTTCTCGCTAAGGCACAGGCTGATTCCATGGGTTGAACTGTGAATGCGTTTCTAGTCAGTCCCCAGTTAGGGATGAGCCTGCTAGAGCCTGCCTGGTCCACATTTCTATAGCTAGGGTCTGTAAAATATACACAGGGAGATTTTTGAAGGCTGGGGAGGAGGAGTTGGGCAATTTAAATCTTTGGTAATCAAAAGAGCTGTTTGAGTAGTTTCTGGGGTGAAAGCCAAATTATGGAGAGCTGGGTGTGGGGTGGGAGTTGAGGGAGGGATAGCAGATGACAGAGTGTGACACTCCTCCCCTCCTTGGGTGTCACAGGGAGTGCTTCTCAGAGGAAACTGCTAGGTAAGCGCATACCGATGATCATGGGGAGAGGGCTGTGGGTGCCCGGTGGGTCACCTCTTCTTGGCATGAACCATTGCTGCCCAGGCATCATGGCCCCTCAGACTCACCTTCTCTGCTCACTGGAGTTCCTGGCCTCTTAGGAAGTCTTGTCTTCTGTCATCTTGTCTTTTGGCCCTCTTTGTCATCTTTGATAAAACCCTTTGAGGTGGAACAGAAGATTTGGCATGAGCCAGAACCCTCTATTGTCTTTCTCAAGGTTCTCAGGGAAAAGTTCAGAGCTTTCCATGGCTTCCAAGGCCTTTCATTCCAGGTATCATCTCTCTCAGTCTTCATATCCCCCTCTCCTCCTCGTTCCCAACACTAGTCACAGGGGCACCTCTGCTTCCCTCAGACACACCACCCGGACTTGAGCTGACTGATTCCCTGAACTTCACAGCTTGTAGATGGACATTCATGGCTACCTTCTTCACAGTAGCCACTGGGCCATCTCTCCAACCCCAGCATAGCATAATTTAACAACCCCGCTCCCTGAAGCTGGTCATCTTTGTGTTTCATGCAGTATGTTGTAGAAATCTATTCCTATTGCCACAGCTCAGAGAGCCAGCCCCAGTAGGTCCCTAAATGGCCACCTCAGGGCTCTTTGCTAGAATATCTTTGAGTTTGTTAGCAAGAGGCAGCTGTGAAAATTCTGTTGTGGCCTCCAAGGACACGAATAAAGGCTGTGTTAGCACCGAAACCAGAGGTGTCTCCTGGTGCAGACATTAGCCAAATGTCTGAGGCTCCCTGGGGGCGCCTTCCTGCTCATTGACTCTCACTGAATGCCACAGATGGGTGTAAGAGTTTGAATCTGAAGTGACCTGTACTAGCATTACAAACTAGGATTGTTGTTCCTTCTCCCTCTCCTGCCTCTCAGCCCTTTCGAGAAAGAATCTGTGTAGAAAACAGTTTTGGGTTTCGTAATGAGCAATCAGGAGCAAATCAGAAGATGGGACAGGAAAGGAAGAGTTTATGGAGAAAGTGTGCCTATGTGCCTCTGAAAGGAGGAGGGAGAAGAGGAAGAACAGGAGCAGAATTAGGAAGGCCTGTCTATAGGTCATGCAGCTTCCCCAAGACTTGAGTGGTGGGGGCTACAATTATAATCTTTATCACTGGGTTAGAAAAATCCAAGCAGATCAAATGGCTTCAGGATGCTCAGGTAACCGGGTGACTATGTCTCCACTGCAGAACTCACCCAGTCAGCAGATTCTCGATCACTCCCACTCCCACCCCTTCCCTGGAAGCTACCTTATGGCAAGCAGTGCTAACCGGTGCCTGAAAGCTAGCAAATGCTGTCTGCAGAATCTCTGCTGGGAAGTGTCTGGATGAAAGAGTCCATGGGTCCCCACCCAATTCTCCCAATCAACACAAGATCCCGAGGCCACAATGTGATGTCAAGGCTGATCTACCCTTTGTATGCTTGGGTGTCTGGGCTGTCACTTTACTGTGTTCCAAAGGATGGACCCAGAGCATGAAAAGATGCCATTGGGATGCTGCCACTCATGAGGCCAATTCTCTTAGCTTCAGTCACTTCAAGTACAAATGGCCTCCACAGCTCCCGACTTGAGGTGTTGACGTGGATAGTCAAGATTGTTTAGGCTAAGAGAGTGCCACTTCACAGGCTCAAGGAAGAGAAGTCATTATTATTCCCAATAAAAAGTTTTTGTACCTACAAAAAAAAGATGATGAAATCTGATAGTCTTTGGAAGGAAGGGGTGGAGCTTCACTGAAGAGGGTAATGATAGAAGCAGGCACTTTGCAGTCTAGTTAACAGCTTTCACCAGTGCCCATTTTTTCACACATCCAAGCTGGCTGACCATCTGATTGTGATAATGAACTCCCAGGGTGTGTAGAACCCTGTACCTGTTACTGGGAGGTATTGTTCGCTTGCCCACTCTCACAAAACATTGTCGACGTTCCCCTGCTCTGTGTCACTAGTGTCCTGAAAATGTCATGTAAATCTTGAGAACCTGTTCATGTGTGGACGCAGTGGTTCAGTTCTGTCTTCTTCCCAAGATTCTTCAGCCCACCCTGCCCAAGATGGTGGCTTACACCATGCTTTTCTTTTTGGCCACTAACCAGCTCCCAAAGCATGACACGAGACTTATTATTAGATTTTGAATGCTTGAACCAGCTTAGGCTCTTTTCTGGCTAGCTCTTTTAACTTTAATGAACCTGTTTCTCTTTACCTTTGCCTCAGGGCTTTTTACCTTTCTTTCCTTCTGTCTATCTTACACTCACTGCTTCTCGTGTCTGCTGATGCACGGCTGCCTGGCTTCTGGGGCCAGGCATCTCCCTCGTTCTCTCCTCTTCCTTCTCTTGTTCCTCTCTTCTCAAGCCTAGATTTCACCTCCTATTTACTCTCTCTGCCTGCCAGCGCCTCTCCTACCTAGTTATTGGCCATTCAGCTCTTTATTAGACCATCAGGTGCCTTAGGCAGGCAAGACGAAACAGGTGCAACCCATCTTTACATAATTAAACACACATCCTTACATTGTTAAACACATGCAGCATAAACAAAAGTAATGCACCTTTGCCTCGTGAAACAAATCTTCAACAGTGGCCACTAACCACATGCTGTGAAAACTGACCAATGCTCACATCAGTCCCTCAATGGTGCTCCCTGTGTTTGAAATATATGATAGCTATATGGGAACCAGTGAACAGGGTGAATTACAGAACGTTCTACCATCATCAAAAGTTCTACTGGACAGTGTCATCCTAGAGTGATATGGCCTAGCTAAAACAATAACAACAAAAACCTAAAACACAATTTGGCAACTGAAGGACTGATCCTGATTTAAAAAAAAATAAAAATTAGTCTATCCTCTTCTCTGGTCAGGACAATTTCTCCAGGAACCCATTCCAACAGTGCAACACCTGCCTGGTGAGCTGAAGATGGAGTGGATTGTGGGAAGCTCTCCCCCTGGATGTACAAGGGTTCCCCTGGGAACATTATAGTGGTTCAAATAAGAGCCAGCAGCTTCCCAGATAAGTGAGTTGGTCACCAGCTCCAAACCGGAGACTTAACGACACATCTCTAGGATGGAAGCTGAACGCTTCATCAAAAGGCCACTGGGTACTCTGCCGTGAAGCAACAGAAGCTACCGGCTTTCTCCACCCTTCCACGGCTGCACACAAGCTGGTGAGTGTGTGTCTGTCACCTCTTCTACTTGTCAAAATGCCCTTGATCTTCACTTGGCCAATGCCACCTTCTCCAGGACTCCTGGCCCCCTGTGATGCCTTGCTTTGTGCTTTCTCTGTGATCTGAGAATATTCTGCATGTTCTGTGTGAACCCAGAGTACCTGTGAACTGTCACATGCAGAGGAGAGCTCCGTGTGGGTAAGGCCCTTTGTTTCCCACACAGCCCAGCCCAGGTTACCAAGCCCCGAAGAGGTGGCTGTTAATTAGCGGGGCCAGAGTCTTACAAGCCCTGCAGGACTCATTCGTGGGAGTGAGCTCTGGAGAGTTTACATGCTTGCCATGGAGAAACCTCGATGGTGGCCTCTTCGCTGGCTACTAGCAATGCTCACTCAACGCTTGCCAGAGTTTCTTCCTGGCACAGGACATGGTGAAATGCTAGGCTCAGACGGCCAATCTCAACCCCTGGCCTCACTTCTATTTTGCTGGTTGACATCAGGAACATTTCCCCCCACTCCTCTAGGTCTCTGTCTTTAAAAGTAAATAATTAAATGCACGGGTCCTCTGGGGCTGCTGTGAGAAAGAAATAAAGTAATATATGTAAAGCATCTGGCAAATGACACAGAGCTATTTGTTGGCTCCCTCCACCCTGCTATTCTGCAGACTTAACCAGGGTTGCCTGCCCAGGTCTCCCTCGTAGGGCCCTTGGCTAGGCTGAATGGGGAAAAGAAATGCATTCAGTTCAAGCCCACGCCTTTCCACCTTCTCTCATGTTAGGGTAAAGACTAAATTGCTGCAACAGCATCTTAAAGATGAGATTACTCTTTATTATTGCATGAATTGGCTAGAATAGAGAAAGAGTGAGTAGCAATGCCCAGTTCTGGTAAGAATGCAGAACAACACATCATCCCATGCAAGGCTGGAGCGAATGTTGGGACACTATGTCAACAATTTCTAATTAAGTGTGATGAACACCTGCACTATGCTAAACCACGAAGTGGCAGATCCACTCCCAGGAATTAGTTGAGAGAGATTTTTAAAATGTCACTAAAACACTTTTATAAGACAGAGACACTGTCAGTAGCCACTGTATTCCTAACAGCCAAGGGGTGAACACAATCCAAATGGATAAACACCACATGGTTTTCAGATACTGGAAGCAGCAGTAATAAACTATGCATGATAGCAACATAGATGAATTTCAGATCCATCATTTAAATGTAAACTAGCTAATTCTCTGATTTAAAGATTCCTTGGCTAGCTTGATTGAAAACCAAAACCCAACAATGTGTTGCCTGCAAAAAAAAAAAAAAAAAAAAAAAAAAAAAAAAAAAAAAAAAAAACCAAAAAAAAACTTACCTCCCTGCCATACAAACACTGAAAGTGAAAGGGTGGGAAACTGTATCCTATGAAGAGTGAATTCAAAAGCAAGCTAGAGTGGCTCATACCCAACCCATCAAAGTGCACTCCAAGTCAAAAATCAGTCAGAAGAGGCTCAGGGGCTACTATATATCTTTAAAGGGAATGACCCACCAGGAAGATGTAGCAACTGTAAATATCTGTATGTATGGAAGTCCTATTTCATTAGATGAACACGAAGGGACATAGAACCCCCCAATATAATCAACAAGCCGAATAGCTAAAGCAAGCCTGAGAAAAATAAACTATATCACAATACCCAGTTTCCAAATATATCATGTTATATAAAAGAAGCATAGTGCTGAAACACAGACAGGATGGATAGAGGAGTAGAGGACTCAGAGAGAAACTCATGTATCTATAGTAGCCTGATTGTGGATGAAGGTGCCAAAATCATACATTGGCTAGAAACCCTTTTAAGATGTGGTGTTTGGAGGAACTGGATATCAGCACATAAGACTCTCTCTCTCTCTCTCTCTCTCTCTCTCTCTCTCTCTCTCTGTCTCTCTCTCTCTCTCTCTCTCTCTCTCTCTCTCTCTCTCTCTCACACACACACACACACACACACACACACACACACACACACGGCAGACAGGTCTTTTCTGCTGTTTAGAAAGCCCTTGAACCTAGTCTTTTCCATCTTCAGGACCCTGGCAGAGTTCTTTGCATTGCTGATGAGATACTTTTATGCATCAGAAAAAACTCTGCCAGCCAGGCCAGTAATGTCCCTCGGTGCTGAGGCCTATAGTTAAGACAGCATTCCAACCTGAAGACTAGTGGCTTTCAAAACCCTGTGGCAGGGACTTTGGTGTAAGTTCTGGGAGGGAGCCTGGTTCCTTCTCCACTGTTAGTCTGAAATAGGTGACAAAGGACTCAGGGGACCCATCTTGGGATCATGCAGGAGTGAGTTGTGGTCTGCAGACAAGGTTGTACAAGAGTCCTAATATGTTGGGAGATGCAACCCTGACTAGATTTCCTTCCACCATGAGTTGGACGTCATGGATCACCAGCCATGGCAGAGTGAAGCAGGGATTTCAGGGAAAAGGCGAGCCTTACAGAAAGCAGTCTGTACAACCTGGAGAAAGAGCCCTGAGGGAACTGTGGCCCTCAAGAATGACAAACCAGCAGATGCCCCACTCTGCTGGGACATAGCATGGCAGGTAGTTTATCCAGGGACAAGAGGTTTATGAGAAATCTTTGTACCTTACTTTTAATTTTCCTGTGAACTAAAACTACTCTAAAGAAAAAAATCTTAAAAATAAAATAAAAACCAGTAGGAGAAGGAGAAATCTATCACCCATTTCAGAGCCAGGAAAATGGTGGCTACCTAGACTAGCCTCGCTACTGTCCTTCCTTGGAGCAAAGGTGGCTAGGAAGAGGAGGCAGCTCCCTGCATGCCAGCTCCAGTGCCTAGCCACCTTATGCCATCAGTGAGAAGCAAGCTGTGACAGCCTAAGCCAGGAAGCATGAGGAAACCGGGTTCTAGCTCCAGAGAACCAATCTGCAAGCATCCTTCCTCCGGATGGACTCTCCAGTTTCCAAAGGTTGAGCCAAGGTCACCAGGGTGGGTGATCCTGGCTGCTGAGCTGACTTAGCAGGCCAGCTGACAAATGCCTAGGCAACCCTGGAGGGGAGGAATGGGTACGGACACAGGGGCTATTTCTTCCTGGGTTACTGGGTTACTCCAATTGGTTTCGATAGAGTCATTGACTTATTCTTTTACTTAATATATTCTTACTGAATTGCCCTCCAGGGTAACTTTTTAGGGTCCTGGGACTCTTTGGAAATGTTAGAAAAGTCACAAATACAAAACTGGGCACAATAAAGAGCATTTAAAATGAGAAGAGAAATTATAAACATGTTGATGTCTTGGACATTCAGGTCCTCTTCACTGAGAGCCCATGGGCAACTGGTCTTGTAGAGAAATAATGGGCCTCCCTAGAACACTCTATAGTTCCCAGGAGCTGTCCAAGGGCTCAAGTCCATTAACCCCCAGAAGCTCTGGCTTCCTACGTACTTGCTGTACACAGTGAAGAGCAAACAATTACTCTCAGCACCAAACGACCACATACTAATAATCTATCAACTAAAAATCAGTTAGTTCCCTTGGGAAGGGACATGGGTAAGGGTCCCTAAAATTGACGAAGGGAGTTGCAGATGGGAGGTTTGGGGCAGGCAATAGAGGGCTGGGGACAAAGCCTCTCTGTTTTTCCGGGTGCTTGCTCATTCCTCGGAAGCCCTGCTGTGGCCTGCACTGCTCCCCAGCTCTGAGAGCTGGCTCCTACACTCAGAACATGGAGGCTCCTCCAGGAGACCCAGCACACTGTCACCTCTGCTAAACCAACTGTAGGTCTGCATTGGTTCTTTCCAGTCTCATCCGCAGGACCCCTCCTCAAGTCCTCAGCTGCACCAGCATCGCGCATGTGGCGGGCGGCAGCTGGCACCATACTGGGGGCAAGAATGACGCTGCGTGGCTCTGTAATGCTCACCACCCAGGGGCTGGCTGCTAGCCACAGCCTACTCTCTCCTGTCATTGCCCGATTACCAGACCTGGAAGGACAGTTCCTGGGAAAATGCCATTGAAGAGGAGCTGCGGTTCAGGAGCTGGGGGCTGAGGAAAGGGGTTCAGGAGCCCATTCCATGCACCCCTTTGAGCCACTTACATTTACACCGGGCTTCATTCCTATGCACGTACTGGTGCCTAACATGGTGCCGGGCTGGCGTGTGGCAGGGGACATTAAAGTCCTTCGCAGTCCTCCCTGCTGAGAGGCCCCAGAGAGAGCCAAGGGTGTGTCTCACTAGATGCTGGTGTGTTTAGCATTCCAGCCTCAGGTCTGCAGGAGCGAGGCCAGTGCTGGCATGCTAGGTGCCAGTGTGGCTGCTGGGATATGGGGCAACAGAGGCACAGCCACATGCAGAGGCAGCTTCGTTCCAAAAGCAAGAGGGAAGATCAGATAACCAGACAGAGCCCGGGCACAGAATGGGAGGCTGTCCCCTCCCCCAGAGCTCCCACAGCTGCAGCCTCGTGGCTCCTTTTGAGCCCAGCTGCTGCCAAGCGAGAAGGGAGGCGAGCACTCCAGCCAAGTCTCCCGGAGAGAGCACCTGTGTTGGATGCTTCCCACAGCTCCCAGGTTCTCTTCTTGCCAAGGCTTCACTTAAAAACTAGTCTGGCACCCTCATGACGGATGAGCCTGCCATGCTGTGTTTCTGGGGTGCTTCTGGGGCCACACTCCTGTTAGAGGACTAGAGGAGGGATGACAGCTTCCTGTGCCACCCGCTGGAGACCCTCTGTCCTTGGTCTGTTTGTCCTCACGTGTGATAAGTAGCAATTAACATAGGACTCTGGAATCCCAAGATCTGCTTACACTGGAGCCCTTATTGACACTCGGGCTTCCCACTGTGGCACCCAAACCCACAGGACATCCTGCAGAGCGGTGCAGGGACAGTATGGGTAGAAGGGGAAAATACTTTGAGTCTCTTGGTGTCATAAGTCATGACAGTTTGTCTCTGGACTACTCCAGATGGAAGGGACTAGCCCCTTGGAGAAGGCCTTTCTAGACTGCAGGGGGAAGGGCAAGGAACTGAAGATGAGGCCTCGCCCAGGGACCCCCCAACTCAGCACGTCATAGGTCTCACTGTTTGGTCACCCACCTTGGACAGCCATCAGAGTCAGAAGGGAGCAGAGACCCAATCAAGGCTTCCACATAGGCCTGCAATTTTCCCACAGCCTCTGTCTGTCATAGCTCAGCTCTCCTGTTTCAGCTATAGGCTAAGTTCTGGCAATTTCCTCTCATTGGTAGCTTCTGAGGGCATGCATATCCATGCGGCAGAGAGGTACCAGCTGGCAGATATAGGTGCTGTTGGCATGGCTGACCTATTTCTATGCCCCAGGGCTGCAGGGGTCCTGGTAGAGACTCCCAGAGAACACACTCAGCTCGCTTCTCGTATAGCCGTTGTCCTACTTGGGCCTGAATACACAGCAGGCTGGGCAAATCCCTATTTGATTTAGCAGTTCATTGCACATGACCAGGGCCTGGGAAAGCCCATGCATGCACAGACTTCCCATTATCCAAAAATATGAATCAGTGATTATGATACCCACAGTTCACAGCTATGGTGACTTATAGTTAAGAAGGAGTAGGCACTGTCGGCATGGTCTCTCCTCTTGTCCTGTAACCCAAACACACTATGGGTAGTATGAGGTTGAAACTGAGGAAAGAGGCACATCGTGTTTGTTAATAAAATGAGCCAAGTTGAGCATAATAGCCATGGGACTAGGATTGTTTAATTTTTCCAAGATTCTGGTTCCTTCTCAGAATGATAAAGATAGCATACTGCTTACCTGAGCATACATCTTACCCAGTTCATGCTTTCTAGTGCTTTCCCCAGTACGGTGAACTAAGGGTTTGTTTGTCTTTTTTTTTTTTTTTTTTTTTTTTTTTTTAATTGCCGCTGCCTTTTAGGCCATGACTGTCCCAATCAGCAACTGCAATCCCCACCCCCCATCAGCTGTGGTGAGGCAGCAAGAGCCACAGCCTAAGGGAATTCCCCTCATGCTCTGACTCTTTCACAGCTAAGAAGGGAACTTATCTAAATCTCTACCCATCTAAAGAACTCAAGATTCAAAAGTTAAAGTGGGATTCTGCTCCTCAGAAGGGCTGAATAGCCACTAGCTCACTTCCTCTCCCTGTCCTGTCTCTCCAGAAGCCCTGGTACATCCCCCTCAACCCTCCTTATAAACCCTTCTCCACCTGGCTCCTCCCTATAACTTCCTGTCAGCTAGCTGCTGACCCAGCCTCCTGACTCCAGGTGAACTTTATTTAATCAGACACATCTTTTCATCATTAAACAAATGTTCCAGAGCATAAGCAACAGTAACACACCTTAAAAGAACATTCTACAGCACAGGGGTCCTGGGAAGAACAGCTGACTCTAGAGCTACAGCAGGAAATATACAAGATGAGTCTGGAACATCTTACAGCGCCAGGAAATAAAAAATCATTTTAAAGAAAACACCCAGTTCGTGATAAAAGTGGGGACAGGAGAGAGAAGTGGAAAGAGGAAAAACCAAGTGCCGACATTGGAGTCTTCTGACTGGCAGAATGAACGAATGTTAGATTATGACCCAAAGTAAAAAATACATACCCACGAACCCATATTGATATACAGAAATGGCTATTGGAATCAATAAATGAGTGAGAAGAGATAAATTTTCTATGCACAAGAATTTCAAATTAAAGGGCAGTTAGAAGCACTGCTGCTCTTACAA
Organism: Cricetulus griseus; assembly: GCF_003668045.3. Lineage (NCBI taxonomy): Eukaryota > Metazoa > Chordata > Mammalia > Rodentia > Cricetidae > Cricetulus > Cricetulus griseus. Next base: position 121,658,291 of record NC_048598.1, read on the forward strand.
AGGACACAGGTTCAATTCCTAGCACCTACATGGCAGTTCACAACCATCAGTAACTCCAGTTCCTGGGAACCCGATGCCCTCTTCTGGACACTTGTAAGAGTATTAGGTATACATGGTACACATACATCCATGTAGGCAAACACTCGTACACATTACAAAAAAAAAAAAAAAAAAAAAAACAAAAAAAAACAAAAAAAAAAAAGAGAAGGAAAAAGTATTTCAAACTAGGGACAGGTGGATGGCTCAGCAGGTAAAACTCTTGCCACCAGGGGCTGGAGAGATGGCTCAGAGGTTAAGAGCACCGGCTGCTCTTCTGGAGGCCCTGAGTTCAATTCCCAGCAACCACATGGTGGCTCACAACCATCTGTTATGAGATCTGGTGCCCTTTTCTGGTGTGCAGATATACATGGAAGCAGAATGTTGTATACATAATAAGTAAATAAAATCTTAAAAAAAAAACAAACTCTTGCCACCAAGCCTGAAGATCTGAGTTTGATCCCACAGTCCCATTCAATGAAAAGAGAGGCCAATTCCACAAGCTGTCTTCTGACTTCCATATGCATGCTAATAGTATGTACACACACACACACACACACACACACACACACACACACACACACACTAAATATGAAAATAAATAAAAGGCACATGAGAACTGCAAACTATTTGTTGTGTGTGGTGACTCCTATAGTCTTAGCACTAAAAAAAGTAAAAGAAGAGGGAATTTGAGTTCGAGGTCAGCCTGGGGTAGATAGTGAGATAACCATTAAAAAAACAAACTAAATTCATAAATAGATGATAGACAGACAGGCAGACATATATAGAGAGGGTAGATAGATGATAGTAGATGATTATGGTAGTTTGAACGAGAGTGACCCCATAGGCTCATATATTTGAGTGCTAGGCCCCCAGTAGGAGGAACTGTTTGGGAAGGATTAGCCCTTGCTGGAGGAGGTGTGTCACTGGGGTTGGGCTTTGAGGTTCAAAAGCCCACGCTGTTCCCAGTTAGTTCTCTCTGCCTCCTGCTTGTGGATGAAGATGTGTGTGAGCTTTCAGCTCCTGCTCCAGTGCAATGGCTGCCTGCTGCCTGCTATGATGGTCATGAATTCTATCCCTTTGAAACTGAACCTCAAAAAACGCACTTTCTTTTAGAAGTTGCCTTGCTGATGGTGCCTTATTATAGCAATAGAAAAGGAATGAAGACAATGATCAATAGACAGACAGACAGAGATGATAGATGCTCTCCCCTGGAGGAGGTGGAGCATTGCTCACTGATCCTTAAAGGTATACCACACACAGTGACTTCTTTCAAGAGTGCTGTAGGAAGTGGGGGTGGGGAGAACCCCTGTAGTGGAGTCCCGAAACACACTTGCTCAGACACACGGACAGGGTCAGTATCCACAGTGAGCGATCACACCTAGTGCATACTCTTAACTGGATGCAGTGCAAAGGTGCTTTGCCCCTGGGGTCTTCCCATCTCCGACACACACCCAGTCTGATAACAGAAGCACCAATCAAATTACAATCAGAGACCATTTCACTAAAACATCCTGTCAGGTACACCTCAAAACTGAGGAGTTCACCTTCACCGGGCATGGTGGCACATGCCTTTAATCCCAGCACTCCAGAGGCAGAGACAGAGGCATCTCTGTGAGTTTGAGGCCAGCCTGATCTACTTAGTGAGTTCCAGAACAGCCAGAGCTACATAGTGAGACCTGTCTTGAAAACAAAAACAAAATAAAACAAACAAAAAACAAAACCTGAGGAATTCATTATAAAAAACTATCGAGGTCTAAGAGACTGTTACAAGAAAAATGTAAAAGTCATGTGTGATATCCTGGGTGGAACCCGGAAAGAAACGGATGTCCCAGTCAAACTGAGGAAATATGCAGAAAAAAATGTGTTGATATTGAATGGCCAGCTGGGGCAAGCGACATCCTAGCGGGAGCTGTTCCTAAGAGGGGGAAACTGAACATGTGGTGTATTTGAACATTCTGCACTGCACTGCCTTTGTAATTTTTCCTTAAATCTAAAACTGATTTAAATGTAAAGGATTTATTTTTGAAAAGGTTACCGGCTTCTCAGTGCCGTGAAGATTAAAATACATGGGTAGTGCGCAGCTCGGTGGCCAGCAGGTGGTAAAGCATTCACTAAAGAGCAACTTGGTGTTAAGTATCAGTCAGTGGCTGGTCAGCTGTGTGTTCTCCTGTGAATGCTGACTTAGTTCAGGTTCCGACTGCAGTGCCTTTTCCATAACACAGAAGAGGAAGGGCTAACTACCACATGCTGTACGACTACAGGATTTAGGTATCTGTAAAACCTGCAGGTCACTAGATGGAAGAGGTAGGTAGTGACACCCATTCTACCAATCACAGCCATGATCAGCATTTTAGCTTACTGCTTGCAGGGAGCCATCAGAACACCCCCAGAGAAAGCCACCTAGGCAGAGCTTCCAGCTGCTCTGGCTTCCCTCGTGGAGCTGAGTGGCACTGTGTCTGTGAGATGGAAACCAGCCAGGTCTGAATTCTGGACTCTAATTTGGTTCCCATACTTGCCACTAAGACGGATCCCTCATACAAGCTACCTGTTTGCACCAGGTAATACTCCCATTTACCAGGTTTCCTAGTACACCCTGGGGCTGCCATTCCAGTCAGTCTTGGACCCTAGGGGCCTCTGTCATCCAGACACAAACCAGAAAAAGTACTGCCAATACCAATAGGCTGAGGGTTGGCACTAGGGAGATTAAAGCATGTCCAATTCTCAGTGGATTACTTTCCACTCTTGGAGTATTGAGTGACAGTGCTCCAGCTCAGCCAAGTCAAGTGAGAAGGAGGAGGGAAGTGGTGGCACATGCCTTTAATCCCAGTACTAGGGAGGCAGAGGCAGAGGCAGGTGGATCTCTGTGAGTTCAAGGCCAGCTTGGTCTGTAGAGTGAGTTCCGGGATAGCCAGGGCTACACAGAGAAACCCTGTCTCGAAAAACAAAACCAACAACAACAAAAAAGAAGGAAAGGGAAGGAAGGAAGGAAGGAAGGAAGGAAGGAAGGAAGGAAGGAAGGAAGATAGATAGATGATAGATAGAAAGACAGACAGAGACACCATCACAAGATCGGGCCAGGGAAGGCAGAGCAGGGCTGGTCAGGAATGGTTTCAGGAAGCAAGCCTCCACGCTGTGAAGAAACTATGTGTGGGGTCTCACCTCTGCCCTCTCTGCCAGCTGTCCCCTCGAGGCTGCTTTTCCAAGCAGTTGGAGCCAGGGCACTGGCAGCTCCCTGTGGCCACTACCACCAAAGAGGAAGGCACTGTTGATGTCTCTCCTCTAGGCCAGCCAGTTCCAAGGAGAGAGAGTTCCAGAAGCTTGCCTACACATCAGAATCAGAACTAGCTAACAGAAAACCATACCAGATATACAGAGAAAAACCTACATAAAGATTTTCTAATTATAGATCTATTGATTTCTAACATAGTCTCATCAATAACTAGAGAGGTAAGGGGAATAGCTCTTGAGTAACTGGAAAGTCAAGGGAACAAGTCTTACAGATCAGAATTAACAGCTGCCCGAGACAGCTGCTAACCCCAGGGCAATGCTTATGAGGGGGAAAGGCTGCAATAGTTCATGTTTGGAGGATTAAGGGAAGGAGCCAGGTTTTTTGTTTTTTATTGTTGGGGTTTTGTTATTGTTGTTTATTAGTTTGGGGTTTTTTGTTGTTTTTTTCAAGACAGGATTTCTCTATGTAGCCCTGGCTATCCTGGAATTCACTCTGTAGACCAGGCTGGCCTTGAACTCACAGAGATCCACCTGCCCCTGCCTCAGGGGGATTAAAGGCTGATATTAAAGGCATGTGACACCACACCTGGCTGGAGACAGCTTTTTTAAGGAGGATGATCCAGCTGGCGTCCCTGAGACAGCTGTCAAGAAGTTGTTTCTGTGGGAAGGTTGTACACTGAATCCCAGCTGCTGCCTCAGGCATTGCTGCAGTTGGATAAACATGGTATGTCCACACAATGGAGCACTATACACCAACCAAAAGGAAATGATGACATGTGACAATACATGGGTGAGCCTCAAATATGTTGTTAAGTGAAAAGAGTCAGATACAAGGACACTCAGACTATGTACTGCCTTTTAACAAGACACCCAGAAAAGGCAAATCTATATAGACAGCAGGCAGCTTGGAGGTTGTCAGGGTGGAGTTGTAGAATGTTGACTGACTGCTAATGGACACAGGGTTCATGAGAGTGATGGAAAGGCTGTTAAGTAGGACTGTTGCCATGGCTGCACAATCCCATGAGAGCATGAACCACTACTAAATGTTATATGTGAAAGAGTAGGTTCTGTGCTATATAGATCTTGGCTCAGCAACACTTTAAAAGGAAACAACCTCAAACCATGCAAGTGAAGGGATGAGGCTGTATGTAGCTCAGCTGGTAGAACGCTTGTCTACCATGCACAAGGCCCTGAGTTTGAATCCCCAGCACTGAATACACTGGACACGGTGGTGCCTGTCTGTGATCCCAGCACTCAGGATGCAGATGCAGGAGGACCAGGAGCTCAAGAGCATCACTGGCAACATACTGTGTCTGAAGCCAGCCGGAGCTACCTAGGACATTGTAAAAACAACAACAACATCCCATTACACAGAAAAAGCACAGGAGGAAGTGACTCCCTTCATCCCACGGATCTAGGAGAAGCTAAGCACCTGTTTTGCCCTCACATCACAACACAGGTGCCGAGACCCTGAAAGATATGAGGCTATCTCTAGCCAGCAGCAACCAATTATAACACATTGACACCAGCTTGCTACTTGCTAATTGGGTCCTGACACTGTTCACCTGGAGAGAGCAGCCAATCCCATAGGCTGAGGGTTCAACCCTCGCCCAATTTTCGCTGCCAGTCTCAAGCCCCAGTTTGTTGTGTATCCATGCTTCTGACCCAAACATCCACACATCTGAGCTCTTCCACCTCGGCTCCAGCAGCTCACAGAGCTCAGGAGGGCATAGTGGTTTGTTAGAAAGGATATTATAAAGGACACAGGAGATGAGGCACACAGGGGGATGGTGGAATGTGGGATGGTGGTGCAGCATCTATGCTGCCTCCAGAAGCATCACCCTCCGGGAACTTCCACTGCTATGCTGGCCCAAAAGCTCCCTGAGCCCCGTCCCCCGGAGTTTCTATGGAGACCTCATGGCATGGGCAGACTGCTGTCAGGCCAGATGGGGAAGCTGGTCTGCTATGACCTTCTTCTTGACCCCCCTCTGTGAGACTGCTCTCCCACCTGGGAGCCCACAGGGGACCCTGAATGATACTTATGACCTCCCATCAACCAAGGTGGATCAGAAACAAAGTCAGGGAGGTGCAGAATTTCTGTGGTTTTCCTGGGGCAGAGAAATTGGAGGGTTTGTGATTTGCCTTGGGGAGGGAGTGATGAACTAGGAACCAGGAATGAAACCAAACTATGTATCAACCCCTGGTCCTACCTTCCCTTCTCTGGTGTGTGACTGCAGAGCCCTGGCCAGGAAATCTTTGCCACCAACAACATGCAAGATGGGTTTGTGGGGGTCCAGGCTCCAGCACCTCAGGGTATGGCTAGCATATAAGCAGGGAGCAGAAATATAGCCACTTAACTGTGGCAGGAAAGAGGGTCCCAAGAAAAGGAAGTTTCCAGTTCCAGAAAAGGAGGATGACAGAACAGGCAATTTGATTTCTTCTACAGAGGTCCTGGGGGGAGAGTGTTGGACTCCAGATTTAAAAACAATGAGGGAGGGGTACTGTGGAACTGGATGGAGCAGGCAATGCCTGCGGGGCCAGGGCAGATCAGAGGAAAATGGGTCTCCTTGGACTCAGGTGGACACCTAGTTCTGAAGGCTTCCTGGACAGGGCGTGGCCTATCCTCAGGCATGTAGCATCTGGTCACCCAAGAAGCACATGGGTTTACCCCTGTGGGGACTCCTCCCAGCAGTCTGAATGGCCCCTGGATGGGTTTATTTCTCTGTGCTTACTTCTTCCTCTGTAACAAAAATGTAAATACTCTTTATGAAGTGAATGAAAAAAATAAAAAGGAAAGGACATGACTCCTCACAGCTGGGTGAGCCCGTGCTGTCCCTAACCTGTTCACATGCACAGCTGGGGCCTCTCTCTAAAGCCAATTAATGATCCAGGAGGTGGGGGGTACCCTCAATCCTGAGTGTCTGATAAACTTTGTGGGGTGTTCTCACATCTGATCCATGCCTAGGCCTTTCTGCCCAAGTCAGACAACCTTAACTGCTGCTCCAGGAGCAGGCACCTCCAGGAGAAAGGATGAGCCATTCCATGGCCACAGCTCAGGGCACCCTGCTTGTGCTGAAGGACCTGTGATGCTTTGAATAGAATGGCATCATAGACTCATATATTTGAAAGTTTGTTTCCCAGCTGGTGGATGGTTTAGGAAGGAAGAGGAAATCGGACCTTGCTGGAGAAGGTTTCAAAAGCCCGCTCCAGCCCCACCCCCTGCCTTCTGCTCGGATGTCAGTTGTAACCTCTTTGCTATTGCTCCAGTGTCTGCTACCATGCTCCCCTTCCATGATGGTCATGGACTCACCCTCTGAAACTGTAAGCAAGTCCCCAGTTAGATGCTTCCTCTTATAAGTTGTCTTGATCTTGGCGTCTCTTCACGCCAACAGAACAGTAAGAAAGACAGTACTCTTGGCTTCTTTAGGTTTTGCCTTCTAGTCTGGCAAAAGCAGCAATTTCGCCCTCCCCGTTTCCGAGCAAAGGAACTCATGAGCGGCTGATTAAGTGGGAAAGTCGTGCTCCAGCTGAGGTCAGCCATTCTCAGTGGACTCCCTGCTGTTGGGAGAAGACAAGTACCATATGTCTCCTGCTCAGCACCTCTGAGGCTTGACATCTCCGGGGGACCACAGTGCGGACGGGTCCTGGCATGCTGCCAGCAACAGACAAGACAGAGTACACAACCAACTGCAGAAGCAGTCTGCTCTCAAGTCCTGTGCTCAGGACCACTAGGGACTGGGAGCCCAGTGACAGCACAGTCCTGCAGGGCAGCATGACTAATGATGGCAAGTGACCTACAGGGGGGTGAAAAGGAGGCCCGGGTGCAAGAAAAGCTGCTGGGGTGGGTGGGAGCGAGTGCACAGGCAGAAGCAGGTCCCCCAGGGGAAGTGGCAGCAGGGCTGAGACCATAGGGTGGGTGAAGGGTGGTCCGTGCCGAGGGACAGAAAGAAGATGGAGTTTGTGTGGGGAAAATGGACAAGCGAGGTCAAGGGCATCCTGGTGAGAGCACAGGCTGTACCAGAGCCTCTATGCATTGGCTTAGTCTGTGCCAAAACATCCATATCCAGGACCCCCAGTGGATGTGTGAAGCTGCACCAAGTACCAAACCATCTGTGCATATCTCTCTCTCTCTCTCTCTCTCTCTCTCTCTCTCTCTCTCTCTCTCTCTCTCTGTGTGTGTGTGTGTGTGTGTGTGTTGCATTCTACTTATACAGGTACAATGACTAACTTTAGTGTATCCATTAGTCAAAGCAAGGGATAAACGATAGCAACTAAGGAAACCCAATCACAAGAGCAAACAGTGCTGAAGTTGCTGGTATCTTGAGCTTTGCTTTATTGTCTTGTGGGGGAGGGGCTTTAATTATTTTTAATCTAATTTGAGAAAGGACCTCCCTTTGCAGCTCAGATGGACCCCAGATTGCCTCAGTTTATGCAGTTTATGCGTCAGTCGTGGGTGTGGGCTACCTTGCCTGGCTGGAGGCCATTATTATGTAGACTAAGGGTTACTAGGAGCATCTCTCACCAGAGAAGCCCTGCCTTAGCTGTCTGTGCTCGTGGCCTCTGAAGCACCGCCCACTCCTGTGCCCCTTCCTACTCCCTAAATTCAGCAGCATCCAATTTCCAGGGATCTGAGCTCACTGACCCGTGGAGAGGGCACTGGGCTGCCCAAAGCACACACTTCCCTCACCTTTCCCCTTTCTTCCCTCCCTACTCTCCAGAGCATTCTAATTGCTCCGGAGCCATTTCTCATGGCCATAAAAAATGGTCCTGAGCACAGGACTTGAGAGCAGACTGCTTCTGCAGTTGGTTGTGTACTCTGTCTTGTCTGTTGCTGGCAGCATGCCAGGACCCGTCCGCACGGAGACAATGCCAGTTCCTGTGGTCCCCCGGAGATGTCAACCACTCCGTTGTGCAGGGGAAGCTACAGAATGGCTCAATTGCCAAGCTGACATATGAGGAAACATGTCAAGTGGGTTTCAGTGTAAGCCCCGTGCTTACTGTGACTATGTCAACCATTACCAAGAACCATTTGCCACATTAAACCACCCTCCCTTGCAGGATGGAGAAAAGCACTAGTGCTGGTCATCACTTGGGACCTTAAGACTCTGACAGTCAGAAATCAAGCCACCACAGTTATGAGCCCCACGTGAGAACCACACTTACATATGAGACAAAGAATGTGCTTTGTATACACGGTAAGCAAGGATAGTGTTGTTCCTGGAATGGAGATGGATCACTCAGAAGTCCAGTGAGCCTTGCCAGCAACATGGCTCCCATGGAAGGGGGATGTCATTGGCCAGAAATCAGACAGTTGGCTGAAGATGTAGCTTCCTATGAAACAACGTGAGCCTCTGTCTCAAGAGAATGAACAAAACCAGCAACAGAAACACAAACATGGAAGCAGAATTCAGGGAGCAGGGAAGGGAGTGCCTGAGATTAGAAACTCTTCGTCTGACTTACTGGCAGTGGAAAGGGACCACAGAGGTGTGTGTGTGTGTGTGTGTGTGTGTGTGTGTGTGTGAGAGAGAGAGAGAGAGAGAGAGAGAGAGAGAGAGAGAGAGAGAGAGAGAGAGAGAGAATTTCTTGCTTTGGCCATGGTCCCCTTTGGAGGTCGTGCAGATGGAGGCCAGTAGAATGTGCAGTTGTGGACTCTGCAGTCATGGCCACCTACTTCATGGTCTCTGAGACAAGGGTAGATAGGGCTTACAGCATCCAGTAGGAGGCTCTGTCCTGGGGGGATGCATGCCTAGCTTTCCTCAAGCCCATAGGGCAGAAGAGGAAGACAATGCCAGTTCCTGTATGTATAGAACAGAGAGCGAACCACCTGTGACATGAGCCATCATCTTCTCCAGCCAGCAAATCTCTGTCCCTCCTCGTGGGTGCCTTTGTCTTGTGGTGAACAGTCTGCTGTGTGCTTCCAGACCGACCATCCCACAGTTATAGACATGAAACAATAGCAGACATACCTGTGCCCACTAGGGTGCAGGCACTGAGTTTACACACAGGTACAAAGGCACACCCTTCTGGAACACCACTCATTTTTTCAAACTTGCTTTTTGCCTGATATGAAGTGGAAGCTTTTCTAAATGAGTACTTACAAATCTGTCTCCGTTTCTAAAAATTTATTCTACAGTTTAAAAAGTAATGCCTGCATCTGGTAGGAGCTCCAGGGGGAGCATGGGGAACAGACTGTAACATTTCCTGCCTGCTGGGTTCATTTCACTCTGAAGTGTCTTTCCATTGTCTCTATATTAGCTTTTAAAAATCAGTATCACCACCCCACTTTTCCACATCATACACCGTTATCACTTTTCTATTGTGATAAAACACCACCATCAAAGGCAACTTATAAAAGGAAGCATTTAACTGTGCTTACAGTTCCAGAGGGGTAGAGTCCACGATGGCGACATGAAGCCTTGGTGGCGGGAACAGCTGAGAGTTCACATCTCAAAACCACAAGCAGAAGGCAGAAAACACCAGGCAATGGCATTACTCTTTAAAACCTCAAAGCCCACTCCCAGTGACACACCTCCTCTAACAGGGCCACTGTTTCGGAATATTTAACTGTAAAGATGTGTTACATTTGTTTAAGCTGTGGAATATTACTTTTAACTGTGTAAAGGTTTGTTACATTTGCTTCTGCTGTTGTTAAAGATCTAAGGATCTGTTACATTTGTTTATGCTGCATTTATTTAATTATGTAAAGATCTGTTGTATTTGTTTCACCTTGCCTGCCTAAGGCACCTGGTTGGTCTAATAAAAAGCAGAATGGCCTATAGCTGGGCAGGAGAGAGATAGGTGGGGTTGGTAGGCAGAGAGGATAAGTAGGAGGAAATCTAGGTGAGAGAGGAGGAGGAGAGAACAAGGAACAAAAAGAGGGACATGCCCAGGGCCAGAAGCTAGGCAGCTGCCAGCCAGCCAGACATGGGGTAGAACATACAGAATGAAAGAAAGGTAAAAAGCCCCGAGGCAAAGTGTAGATGAAGAGAAACAGGTTAAGTTATAGGAGCTAGTGGGACAAGCCTAAACTAACATGGAACTTTCATAATTAGTGGTAAGTCTCCATGTCCTGATTTAGCAGCTGGTTGGTGGCCTAAAAGAAAAAGCCTGGCATAGGCCACACCCCATAATTCTTCCCAAACAGTTCCACCAACTAGGATCAAGTATTTAAATATCTGAGCTTATGGGAGCCGTTATCATTCCAACCACCACAAGACCCAAGTACAAATCACACTTTTTTTTTTTTTAAAGATAAGGTTTATTATACAGTCCTGGCTAGTCTGGATCACATTATGAAGACCAGGCTGGCCTTGAACCCACCATGTGTGGCCACATCCTTTTTAAAAAGGATTTTTATTATTTTTAAATTCCATGTATATGTACATATCTATGTGTGTCTATTTACATGAGTGCAGGTGCTCTCGGAGGCCAGAAGGTGTCAAATCTCCTGGAGCTAGAATTAAAGGTGGTTGTGAGCTGCCTGACGAGGATGCTGGGAACTGAACTTGGATCCTCTGGAAGAGCAGTAGTTACTCCTAACCACTGCAACATCTCTCCAGCCACCACTGTGTTCCTTTTTTGATTGCTGCATATTAATTTACTGAACAAATGCAGCACTCTGTAATCACTGTCCTTTGGGTGGGCTTCATTCACTCTGGTTTTCAGTGACAACAAAGGATGCAGTGAGCACCCAATATCTACATATTCCCCTGGGTTTATTGGTCTCTGATAATCAGCTTCTTCTGCTTTCTCTCGTCATACATCCCCCGAATTTTAGTAGGTACACACTACACAGGGTAAAGGATACATCTCCTAGCATCTCTATTGCCACGTGATTATATTCTAGTCAAGGGGATTTAGCAGCTTTAGGATTGGGCCTTAAAGGGAAAGAGTATAGCTGGGCCCAGTGATACACTACTGTAATCTCAATACTCTGCTGGAGGATCACAAGTTCAAGACTCACCTGGGTAGCAAAGTAAGATGAGTTACTGTCTCAAAAACAAACAACAATAAAACCAAAACCCCACCAAACCAAAACCAACAACCTACCCCAAACAAACAACACACACAACCCCCCCCACAAAAATACAAACAACAAAACCCAAATTGGGGTGGGTAGATATTTCCCCAAGTTTCTCCTAGGAGACCCAAGCTGTGTTATGGATTCCTGGCATTGCTCACCACTGTGCAGGTAAGGCTCAATACCAGGAAACAACACGCTTCCACCAGCCTTGTACTCCAGTAAAGCCCCGGTTACACCCAGGAAGATATGTGCGTCTGTTGTGTCCCAGCCATTGTCACTGTAGGGTCTTCACAACAGCATTCAATCCAGTATCCTAAATAAAGTGAATGTTTTCAAGTTTTCTGACAACTTCAACCTGTGTACCCTATTCACCTACCTTGTCAGGGCTGTCTCCCGATCACCATCCCTGTCACCACAGGTCCTCCTCCTATTCCCACAGGGTTCCTTCACCCGGTTAACGGGTTAAATTCTCCCCACACTAAACTCTGAGATATCTCTCATGTGGTTTCTGTCACACTAGCAGAGGTGTGCAGGCATGCGTCCCCTCATCTGAGTGTGCAGGCATGCGTCCCCTCATCTGAGTGTCAGGCATGTGCCCTCTTGAGTCCCCTCATCTGAATGTGCAGACAGCACTATGGCCCTTCCTTGCACAGGGCACTGGCTGCCTCCACAGCTACACTGAATCATAGTTGCACTGCTCATTCCAAGTTACCAGAGCAGCCAGTGCAGGGCACCTAGCCTCACTCTTCGACATTCAGCTTGCCTGTCTGCCAGGATGGAAAACAGAGTACTTTATGCTTTGTCTTGAAGCTCCTATCCCCGAGAGGAGCCCAGGGTCCCCAGCTCCCCCTGGCACCTGGGGGAAGCACCATCCTTACAGATGCACGTGGTACCCATCCAGAGTTTGTCAACTGGAGATGGACATCGGCAACTCAACACACGTCTCTCTTCTTGTCACTAATCTCTAGTAATGTAGCTTAACACCCACTTTAGGCTGTTTGGGTATCATTAATCTAGAGGGCACACGACATGCAGCAGAAGTCCTGGGGACGAAGCTCCGTGGCAGTATACTTCTGTGCGTGGTCCTGGGGCCAATCCCTAATCCACACAGACAGAGCATACTGGATGTATGCATGGCACATCATTTTCTACAAGGGACCTGGGCAACCAAAGATCTGGCTCTTAGAACAGTCTCTTGGTTGTTCCTAAGAGACAAAGTACCTTGTACAAAACCAAGGCTTCAAGGTCTGGTATGTTTTAATATTCAATCTTGAGTTCAAGTTTTATGATTGCAGGGCCTACACAGACATTTGCCATGTAAAGAATTTCAGTGGTTCACCCTGCTTCTGGAGAAGCATCTCTGCAGGAACAGCCCACCAGTGTCTGTCCAGTGTGGGCTGAACTCTGCTGCCATCTCCTGGCAGAGTCTGTCAGGGACACAGCAGAGCCATTTGCTGAGATTTAGGGGCTTTCTGGATGGATCCCAGGGCTCTCATTTCCTCTAGGTCAAAAGGAAAGGCTGTCCTGAGCACATTGTTGTCACAGGTGGGCTGGAAACACTGTTCCTACTTGGCTCTTCATGATGGCCCACTGTGACCACTGGATTCTTCAGACTCCAAGAACCACCATTCCCTTGCTCACTAAGTCCTTGCCCAGGAAGTACCCTCAAGGTAAGATGCTCACTTCTGGAGGCAGGTCTCCTCCCAGGGGAAGCCCCCACTCAGTAACCGCCCTAGTCCTTGTACTTGAAGCAACTCTGAAGAGGCATGGAGTGTGCCTAACTTGCTGTGGGCTGGTGGAGCACGTGTGGCGAGCACATGGTGGGTCAACTTTCTCCTCAGCACAGCACTTCCTCCAGCCCTCTAGGGGTAAAATTAGTGCCCTGGAAAAAGGCACCAAAAGGGAGAGGGCAACCACGCACTCATCTCAAGTGTCAGTACTATCCTGGATGCTGACTTTATTTGGTACAAACAGGTTACAAGATGAGATCAGAGATCTGGTGTATTCACCAGTTAATAATTATTAAATAAATAAAATAAAAATGTTACCAACCCAATATTCTCAGAAACAAAAGGAAACACGAGCCGGACTTTCCCCGTTGGTACTGCTGGTTCACTGAAGTGCTGCCTGAATAGTCAGGAAGCCACACTCAGGTGACCCTTAAAAGCTCACCTACCTCAGGGGAAGATGGTCCCACATGGTCACAGCCCGCAAAGCATCCTTGGATCATTTGGGATGAAAAATCCAAAGTAAACTGCACTAAAATTAAGGTGGAGGTCTCATGGGATCCAAGTCTCCTATCAACAGCCCCCAGGAATTAACTCCAAGATAAGTGTGACTCTCAAGGGAATCCCTTCTTTCCTTTGAAGATGTTTTGCTTCACTGGATGTTTCCTGTTACAGACCTATACTGTCCTTAAGATGGAACACTATGCCAGGAGAGAGGGAGCAAACTGTTGGGGTTTCTGGTGCAGAAAGTAAATAATGTGCTTCCCACTGTTCTTAGTGGTTAAAATGATGCTGGTACATAGTCCAGAGCATGCAAATTCTCCCCATACACATTTGCATCTTGAAGGGTTGGTGAAGACACTGGTTGATGAGTGTGCAGCTCTGGTGCACTGAGACGTTTTTCCTTGCTCTGCATTGTAACTTAGTGTAACAATAGGCACACACTGATCATCTGACATGTACTACCTTTAACATGCAATATTTAACTTATTAAATAAATAAAAAATTTATTTAATAAAAAAATAAAATAAAATAAATTTATTTATTTATTAAATAAATAAATAAAAACAGGGCAGAAACACCTGTGTGCAAGAGGTAACAGTGTATTTTTATCTGGTGTAAGCCAAAACCCCATGTTTACAGGCTTAACATGTTGCTTCAGAGCCAAGTGTGGTTTTCAAAAGACATAGAACTAATTTACTATACCCTACTTTTTTTTTTTTAATTTGACAAAAAAATGGACAGGAGGCAAAATGAAAAAAAATTTATTTCCTGTGTTTTTATCCATGGTCAATACTGTATTTTTTCTGATCAATATATTTCAAAAGATCTCTCAGCTTTTATTTTCCATTTTAAACAACTACAGTATTTACAAGCTGTTTACAGTAATACACACACTCATGGACACGCGCAAAGACACATATCCTTATCTCTGGTGTATACTGAATGCTGGTAAAGACAATGACCTTTCAGAGTCCACGATCAGAAAGGGAAAGCCACTCTCCTTCCACAGGCCCACTCACCCACAACTAACACCCCTTCTTCCTTTTCCTCATGCCGAACTCGCTGCCAGACTTGTACAGGGTTAACGGAATCAATGTTAACAATTTACTGAAACTATAGCTTTAAAAAAAGCACAAGCCAATATGACCCTCCCCATTTCTACTTTTTGGTTTTGGACTCAAGCTTTAAATATAAGGGAATTTGTTCAAAAACAAGCACACAGAAGCCACGAGTCATCTGGAGCAGCCATGTCATCCTCCACGGAGCAGATGTGCAGGTGACATGGATTCATCGTCACTCCCTGTCAGAGGGCCTCTGTTCCTCCTGTTGGCTCTAATGAGTCATAAGAAAAGGGAGAGCCTATATAATAGGTACAAGTGTGACATCAGAGCTGCCTGTAATGTAACCCTGCAGGACCGTCAGCTTGAGTTGCCCGGACAATTGTATGCTGAGTGCATAGAGTGGAACATCAAGATGTTCAGCTTTCAGATTCACAAAGTTCATTGCCCCAGTTCACTAAGAACATTGTTTCCAGGAGAGAAAGAGAAATCCTCACCACACAGTTCTTGACGGGTGACTCTGGGGAGGTGACTCATTAAAGAAAATAGACCTCTGATTTCAAGCAAAGTTACATCTTTCCAGACCTATCTGATGATAACCAATTCCTTTCTGATTACAGCTTATGAATAGGTAACAAGTTTCCAATGAGACAGCTTAGGTGCTCATCAACTAGATGATTTTACAAGAGAAATGAGGAAAAGGGCTGGATTTAAATACTTATTTTAAAAAATGCCTATGTATCCAACATATTAATTAATTCATAACCACCTAAACACACTGCAGTATCTAATTGACCTTTCTCTTGATCATTCAAACTCAATATCCATCTAAGACTGAAACAGAAAGTTCAAAGGTCATCAAGAGGCTCCACACACCATTTTAAGTTTTAACTGAGTCTCCATTTACCTTGGAGTTAAAGAAAACGTTTCTAGGAAAAGGGACCAATCTTATCTGAACAATGTACTGTACCACAAGAGCAAGTTAAGTGGGTCTGTGTCCAAAGTAACTTTATATGACTACTACAAGAGATGAGAAAGAATACTGATGACTTAAAACAAAAACCCATAAATAAATTTACTTGTATTAATGAGGAAGTACTTAAATAGTGTTTAACACTTAAAGTACTTAAAAAAAGTATTTAATACACTGGACAGCAGTTTATATTTTAGTAGCTAGTAAAAATAAATTCAAAGAATTCTCACATAAAACTATTTTTTTTCCAAGTCACATACTTAGAACAAAAGATGATAGAAATTTAGCTAAAAAAGAGACAATTTTAGACACTGGGCAAATATTAAGAAACCAGTTTTTAATGAATTACTCAAGACAGTGACCCATCAGGTAAGTTCTAGGCCGAGGAAGAAGGATGTTATTAGGACACAATGCAGAATTTACAAAGGCATGGGACCCTTGCTCAAGTGTGAGGCTGTATTTTATATTTTGATAGGAGATAGAAAAAAAAAAACTAACCCAAAAAGAGTCCATAATGAGCTACGGTTTCCTATAGAAGTTGTTTGTGCATTGCTAGACAATCAGTACCCAGAGTCATTTTCAAGAGAGAAATATTGTCTGTTATCTTCTGGTTCAGGAACTGGAAGTATTATCAAATGCTTGAATTTTTTTTTACCAAAATACCTCCAATCTAATAGACTTTTATCCCCTGCTAGCAGAAATAAAAGTCAGAACTCTGAGCGCTTACTCACTCACTGTCTTCCTGTAAAGTGTCCATACCACCTCGTCTCTACCCTCACAAGCCACACTCGCAGCACCACTGGATGGTGGTCTAGACTCCTGGACAAAATCAAGATCGTTAGCAAAAAGTCCACTTGAAAATGGTGTGGGAAGGGAGTCCCCACCATGACATTGGCTGAAGGACGCCTCAAAAGCTTAGTTTAGGGACACAAATAGTTTTGTTTTGTCACCGAAGATGAAAACAAGCCCATTCCAGGATTGTCCTCTCAAAAGTGGGGCAAGATAAGAGAGAAAAAGACTTCAACTGTGCAGCTGTATCTAAAGGAAATCTAAAAAGTTTTAATTACTTGCAAAATTATGTTACGAGCACTGAAGTATGCTGGAGTCAAGCAGAAAATCTGAAACACTAGCTTGCTACCCAGGTGGGCATTAGGAGAAAAAGAATCTGTAATAAATTGAGCCTTAAGACACGAATCTTAAATTATCACCATCCTCCCTGCTGTAATTAGAAAAACACTTTTTTTTAAAGGTTATCAGTTTTAGATTAAAAAACTAAAAAACGAGACTTCTCTTAGGGTTCCTAACTTATAAATTTAATGAAGTTATATGATAACAATAGCCCGTTTCAAGAAAAATGTCACCTTTCCCAAATTAAGACTTAATGTACATGTCCCATACAGAACCCCGTCTCACACATGGAATCTTTCATTTAATACCTAACACGGATGAAGAGGACTAGGCATTAACAGAACTCTGACCTTTGGCCAAATCATCTGAATCTAATCTTCTCATGCTCTCTTCGGGAACACAGATCATCTTCTACCTTAGACTGCAAACTCTCTACTTACTTCTCCACCTAGGAACAGTCCTGAAAAGATCAAACTCACTTTTGATCAGGGAACAAGCAAGCAGCAAGGAGCACTATTCTGTGAGGAGTTTTAAGCACAGACAGACGGGTGAGATATTTAGCTACACAAAGAACACTGCCACTGAACACACTGCACAGCATGGGTCTGCCCAAACGAGACAATAGGACAGAGTAACAGTAGTGGGGGAAACACACTTGAAAGTGGTCAATTTAGAAATACAAAGGGCTCCTTTTGTAAAGGTTCAATAAGTCATTTGACAAATATTTTTAAACAATAAAGTTTGCAAAGTTTGAAGTCTACGGAAATGTCAATACAAGGCACATTGGGTTCTGAACGACCACTGATTTTTAAAACAACAAGAGAAAACACAAAGAGGGTTTGACACAGGTGTGGCAAGACTCCTCCGGGCTGCTGTTAGCTCTCATCCTGCCTCAGGTACTGTCAGGACACACATGACACCTGGATCCCAGTCAGTGTGAACAACAGCTCTCTCCTCTCACCTCAGAAGATATTACATCTGTGTGGCTAACACAGAAGCCACTGAGTAAACTGGCCAGTGCCACACGTTGGAATGGACACAGCTCAGACAGATAACCTGTTTCTTTCTGTGGTCTGTCCATGGGGACACAGATGGCTGCTCCCGGGTGCTCAGAGGAGATGGGCAATTTTCTTTGGAGTTTAAAACAAAGGGAATTTTAAGCATTTAAGAAATGCTTAAAGTTACAAATGAAAGCTAAACTGCATTTTGCATGCAGCCACACTGAAAATCCAAGGTACATATTTCCCTGAATACATGCTCCTTAAAAAAAAAAAAATCAACAATATAATTTATGAGACAACATGAATTAAGTCAATTTCAGTTATAAATATTTTAAATGACAGGTATACATCATAAATTATAGGAAACAAATTCAAGTAATAGAAAAAGAACACGGAAGAAGCAAAGTGCAGAGCCGCTAGAGACAACAAAACAAGAACTGCGCCACGCAGACAATTTTGTTTGAAAAATTTTACTTGAGAAACCAAACTTCATGTGAATAACTTCAAGAGCTAGGAACTCTTCAAATGAAAGGCAACTGATCCTTTAAGTTCCTGGGCCTTCATATCTTCTTCTTGAAAAGCAAAAGCATGTTCCAGAAGCGACTCCTCAGAGCCTGCCACCAGCTGGCAGTGAGATGTGACAGGGCAGCTGGCGGTGGCTCACCAGCTCTGAGAAATGCCAGGGATGGAGCTGTGTGTGTCCCCAGAGTCCAGCATACCAACAGAAGAGGGACAGCAGGTCCTGCTGGCTGTGTGTCAGGAAAGGGGGGGGGGGTTGCTAATCCTGAAGGCAATTTAAATAATGGTATTTTTTATATATATAAATAAATGTTCTGAGAAATCTCAGATTTAGTGCATTGCTGTAAAAAATTAGTGCAGTTTTTTTTCATTAAAGTTTTTAGCTTTCAAGGAATAAGATAAACCTACGTCTATTCATCATCTTTCTCACTGTACATTAAACTTTTACACTGTTATATGTCGAACTGAATGTTTCCATATGGGTTTGTTTGTAAAAACCATGGCCAATGGATCTTATTTTCTACGACAAAAACCATGGCAACTGTTTTTGGCAAATAAATTAGAAAAATATGAGCTCAGAGTTAGAGACAAGAGTCTGTGGGTTGGAGCACAATACATAGAGAGCCTTTCATAGACAGGCTCCAACAGAAGTTTGCCTTTCATGCAGCTAACTTAAAAAAATATTTCAGCTTTATTTGAGGGTAGAGACAGTGACAGGAGTCGGGGTGGAGGCGCTTAACCAAGCCACTGTTCAAGTCTTTGCTGTAAAGGGCAGGCGGTCCCCACAGGCGGATCTTCTGAAACCTTACTTCTCTCCGAGGACTGGGAAGCCAGAGAAAGGAATGCAGGTGTGCAATGCAGGCTCACACTTCTGCCCCCAGCTCTAGTACCCCAGTTTCAATTACAGTCACATATTTATCATCAATTTGGACCAGGAGCACTGCCTTGTCGATGTGGGACCTTGTACCTGGGTCTCTGCTGCAAGGCACCCATCGGTGAATCACCTATTAATCAGAACAAAAGGTGCAATCAGACCTTGAATGCACTCGTAAACTCGCCCCAGTGCAGATCTGCTAACGACTCAAGCAGGGAGACACAGATCAGCCCAAACCATGCATGGGTCTGAGGACAAAAGCACACAGTAACTTCTCGGGAGAACTTACATGGCCTTCCATGCCCTCCTGAGGACTCCAGTCTTTCCAGCTGTTTCTCCCAGCTTTTAACCGAATTCCTTCATCAGGCCACTGGAGCTCTTTCCTTTTTGACAGGTTAATCCCTTCCAGAATCTGACTGAGATCCACAATCTAAACAGATACCGAAGCATTATTTCCAATTCATATTTTCCCTTGATGGTGAAAAATCTAAGGCTAAACAAAATTTCTTTCATAGGACTCTGCATTTTAAATTCTCCAGGAAGAAAATCTAAACAGCCATGAGTCTAAACTTCCTTTTGGATTAACTTCCTGTGCTGACTCTGTATGGATGCTAACTAAGTGGGGACAAATATTACTGACACAAAGACTGGGACTTTCAGTGTTTTTTTTTTAGTATGATTTGAATATATATATGTATATGTTTTATTTGAGTTACAAACACATTTGAATTACACGACAACCCCAGTTCCCTTCTCCCTCCTCCCCTATCAGCCACCCCCCCAACTAAAACCCTACCTATCACATATCCTTTCTTCTAATCTACACCTGACTCAACCTTTCTGCTCCCTCATGACCTATGGTACTTTCAGGTTTTAAGTTGGCAAATTTCCCTAACTTTCCAAAGTGCTCTAAGCCTAAACAAATGACATTTTCACAGGAGACCCCCACTCAACAAGAAAGACATAAAAACAAAAGTGAAACAGCACAAACTCTCTCGGCCTACTCACCTGGACTCTGTAAACCACCTCCCCCTTACGGGCATGTGAACTGTTGGCAGGACTTAAGGTGCTGCCTGGCTGGGCCTCAGTGACACCGCTCTGGCTGCCCTCTGCCCCGAGAAAGCCCACGAGGGTGTGGTGCTTGCAGGCCGGGATGCTTTGGCTGGAGCTGCTGGAGGAGGGAAGGCTGTGCTGCACACAGGCCATGCCGCTCTGGCTGGTGGCTTCCATCTGGTTCACCATGGAGAGGCGGGACTGGATGGATGACGGCAAGTTTCTAAGCGATATTTGGCTGGTGGAGGATCGCCGACATGGCACAAACCCTGTGGTGGACATCCGGAGGGATGAATGCCGGCTGCTGTAGCAGTAGGAAGACTGGCTGGCCATGGAGGCTCTCGCAGGGGACTGTCTGACCAGACTGGACTGTACTGAGTGGGCGCTGTGGCTAGTGCCTGGCAGGAAACATCGAGAGCCGTCATCAACAGACGACAAGTCACACCTGGGCTGTGTGCTGCGTTTTCTTAACTGTCTCCCTAAGCAACCATCCCATAAATTTATAGAATTTAACATTTATGTCTAAAACTTTAAAGGTTATAAAAAAAGAAAAATTCCTGAGATCTGTTTTTTTTTTGTATTTCTATAAAATTTTTTTATTTCTTGAAGCTTTTTAAAATTCAAATTCTAGGGTATAAGAAAAAATAATTTACAGAAAATATCTGGATTTAAGGTTAGAATAAATTCTAAAATATTTTTTACAGAAATATTTCAGAGAAATAGAATTAAAAAAATAAGTGAGATGAACTATTTTTGGAATGAAAGAATCAGAAATGTTTAAAGAAACACTGTATGGGAATGGAGAGATGGCTCAGCAATTAAGAGCACTGGCTGCTCTTGCACAGACCTGGGTTCGATTCCCAGCCCCCATGTGGTAGTTCACAACCATCTGTAACTCCAGGGGCTATGATCCCTTCTTCTGACCTCCACAGGCACACTGCACACAGTGCTGCACACACACATGCAGGCAAATGCTCATACACATAAAAGTAACAAAATCTTTCAACAAAGAAACAGTGCAGGGTCTTACATACATGTGGCATCTAAGAGTCAATCTCAGAGGCCAAGAGTAGACGGGCGGCTGATGGGACAGGATGGAAAGCAGGGAGCTGGGGAGCTCAAGGGCGACTGAAGAGGACTCCTGGAGGGGCACCATAGCACGGCGCTACAATTATTGCTAAGATTTGTGTGCCTGAAAGCTGCTTTGCAGACATAAATATTGCTACCACACCGTGGGGGGGGGGAGAAGAAGAAGAAGAGGGAGAAGAAGAAGAAGAAGAAGAAGAAGAAGAAGAAGAAGAAGAAGAAGAAGAAGAAGAAGAAGAAGAAGAAGAAGAAGAAGAAGAAG
Organism: Cricetulus griseus; assembly: GCF_003668045.3. NCBI lineage: Eukaryota > Metazoa > Chordata > Mammalia > Rodentia > Cricetidae > Cricetulus > Cricetulus griseus. The sequence continues at coordinate 121,679,766 of NC_048598.1, forward strand.
AAGGGGGGGGAAAAGGCTGTTAAGGAGCTTGGTTTAATCAAGAGGAAGGTGACAGGGGAAGCTCACAGGTGGAAGGCTCTGATCGCTGCGACTGCCCACTTGAAAAACACCTGCTGCAAAGATTCTCTGTACTAGGTGTCAAGACATTTACAAGGTCTGTTCTACTGAGTCCGTTTTTAAAGTATGCAGCCTAAGAAGGCACTGAGTGATTACAAAGATTTACATATAACATTCTATACGGTCAGAAGAAGCTGAGCTACTGTGCCACAGGAGAGGTTAGATAAAATACAACAATTAAATATTATTAGCTTAAAAATGTAATATATAGAAGCTGGAGATGGCTCAGAGGTTAAGAACACTGGCTGCTCTTCCAGAGGCCCTGAGTTTAATTTCCAGCAACCACATGGTGGCTCATAACCATCTATAATGAGATCTGGTGCCCTCTTTTGGCCTGCAGGCAAACACTAGGCAGAACACTGTATACATAATAAAATCTTTAAAAAATGTTTATATATATAATGTTTATATATATATGATACATAAACATATATATATAGTTGTATTTGTTTTTTTTGTTTTTTTTTTTTGTTTTTTGAGACAGTCCCCCACCCTCACTCTCCTGGCTGTTCTGGAACTCAGAGATGCCCACCTCTGTCTCCTGAGTGATGAAATTAAAGGCATGCATCACAAACCTGTAATATTTTGAGTAAAGCATGTGAAGTACAGGATTTATACATGTGTATCAATGACGGATAAAACCAATGGTATATATAATGCACTACTAGATATCAAGCAAACACTGTATTTCCATGTAACAACACACACTCCTCCTTTACACATACACACACTGGTCAGATGGTTAAGGGGCTAGCATCTAACAGAACTTTGTCTTATAAGTTACCTAGTGTTGGAGGATACGGTGTAGTGGGTGGGTGCAGTCCCGATCCTGCTGCCTGCCCGGGGTTCCCAGTGCTTCCCTGGGACACATTGCTGTGGGGATCACTGACAGTGGGTGCATTGTTACCAGGACAGGAAGTCCCACCTCCAGTGTCAGAATCTTCAATATTGCCACCACTGTTACAGCCAGCTCCACAACCTTTCCTTAACCTGGAGACAAATTCCAAGGCAGGAAGCATTAGTCCTGTGTCACTTCAAAATCAATCCTCTATTCTGTTTCCACTCTTCTGAGGTACCAGTACTGTCATGTCTACCTTCCAGAGCCTTTATGATACAATCACGATCAGGAACAAGTCCCCTCCAAAGAATGGTTTGAGAAGCACCCCCCACCCCAAGTCCTCCCGCCAACTACAGTTCTGCACCCATTGTCTGTACAGCACAATGAAGACCTGTGCAGAATACAGTTGTGCCACCAGGACTCCAGCTGAGATCAGCAGTCTTTGTTACTGAGACAGGTCCTCATTCTGTAGCCCAGACTGCTCAAGGATTCTGTATATATCCTTGAATTCTCAGCAATTCTCCTGCTTCAGTCCCCTGAATGCTGGGATCACAGGTATGAGCCACCACACCAAGCTTTGGCAACAGAATTCTTGCCAGTATCTGCTGAGCAAATCAAGACCCAGTTTGTCTCCACTGTGGCTCTATCTGTTGCTAGAAAGCTGTTTCATCTTTCCTGTTTGGTTTTTGTCATTTTAAATATAGGAAGACTGACAGCTGCCCAGACTGGGCATGTTTACCTCAGTTTGGCACTGAACACCCTGCACCAAGGAGGCCCTTGGTCCCAGGGAAATCATAACCTATCTCTATGCAATTTCTCCCAGGCAGGAAACTCAATTTCTTGTAGGAAATGCAGGTAACATAGAGGTTTTCTGAAAATAAAATCCCTGTGGACACTCTCCTGGTTTATGTTCTGTTAGATGGTAATATAACCCGAATTTTTAAGCACTGGCTTGTCCTTGGAAAATTTAAAGACACCATTAAGAGTCTGTGGCTCTAGCTAATATTCCGTTTCCTTATGCTCTAAGAACAATGATCTGTAGTTGTCTTTACTGTCCACTAATCTATGGTGCACCTATTCCCTATGTCAGACTTCACCAGACAAAAGGCAGAGGGAAATGCCACACACATACTCCAACACACTACGGAATTGCATCTGGGTGATGACTGGACTGTTGCAATGCTCGTGGCACAACCAGATGTGTGGAGTGCTCCCTGCTGCTGGGAAGGGGTGCATGAGCAAAGGAAGCAATCCACGTGCAAAGTTCCAATGCCTTTCCCTTAGGAGAGGCAAGATGCTGCAGCAGAGTAAGGATATTAAAAAGGGAGTGGTAAAGTTCACCACAGGTACATCAGCTCCAGCATTAGCCAGAGCCTGACATAAGGTTTATCTCCGTTTCTGAAGATAAGGGGAGCGTTATGTGTGCGTTATGCCCTGGCAGCCCATCTTCTCTATGAGCTTTCTAGGTGAGCTGACAGACACTGCTGAGACCGAGAGGCCCAGGGTGCAACACCCTTGAAAGACATAACCAATACCTGTGCCAGGTGGACACTATGAAGTTCCGGATATTTCCCAAGCTGATTGGTCCCCCAAGAATTTCTTTGAGCTGGTCATGGCTGTCAGAGTAAGACGTTGTCAAGGGCGACACAAAGATCGGGTAGCCAATAGGCTGATCACAAGACGAGTTTATCATGTTTCTCAGAGCCTGCTTTGCATTCTGGATGCTGCCTCTCTCGGGGTTTCGGTTCCGGAGGAAAACAAGCTCCTGCTGCTGCCCTGCCCAGAGACCTCGGACACATTCCTTATTCACCTAGGGGACAGGAAAGGGCAAAGACAAAGGTCAAGAAAGAAGTGCAGAAACAGGTGACACACAGTGTGGTGACCAACTGAGAAGCTATACAAACAAGGAGCTAGCATATGTCCCTTCATGGACAGCTGACTGCTAGGTAATTAGCACCTACAGTATGTTTTTTCTTGTTACACCTTCTAAAAATGCTAAGTAAAATGCAGTCCATTTCGTTTGTCAAGCTAGTGAACTAGATGGGAATGACAGGCAATGCATATTTCAATCTGAGACGATGCTTGTCATATTCTGGGGTTGATTAAAAGATTAGATAAAGACTGCTGATTGACAAGATGGTTCAGTGGGCAAAGGTATTTTCTGTGAAGCCTGGTGCATGAGTGTGATCCCTGGGACCCACCTGGAATGGTGGAAGCTGTTCTCTAGCTTCCATATAAACTCAGCACAACGGGGCGTGTGCATTCACATGTACAGACATGCACACACACTTTTAAAAGAGATAAAAGTGAATCATCATAAATGTCCAATTTCAAAAACCAAAGTTCCTAAGCCCTTAAACATTTACACTCTCTCTCTCTCTCTCTCTCTCTCTCTCTCTCTCTCTCTCTCTCTCTTTCTCTCCAATGCACACGTGTGCAGAATGAGTGACAGTGGGAGAGAATTTAAGGAACAACCCATTTACAGTTCTCTTTAAATCACAATGGCACAAGGCACAAGCTTTGTTATTCTCTTTTAACTGAGCAGAGCACCTCATTCGCAATGGAGTGATGGCTTTTAAAGAAGGAATACTACTCAGATTTCATTCATAATGGCTAAGAGACTACCAACCTGAAATAAACTAAACAAACTAAAGGCTTTATAGCATCAAAGAAACCCTCACAGGGCGAGGGAGTTGCCAATAAGTAAGTGAGTGTTCATAAACCACTGCTAATCTTTAAGTGTAAACAGGGCCAGTGACACTTCAGAGGCTGGATTAAGACACACAACCGCAACTCTTCCTAGCCACAGGTCAGTGCCCCAGACTCACCTTAATGACCCTGAAACTCAGGTGGCGTCGGTTGAGCATAATGATCTTGTACTCATTGGTGCCGTCATCCATGACATGCCGCAGAGCCAGCAAGGAGGGAGAGTTGGCAAGGACTGCACTCCGCCACGCAGGGTCCCCTTCATGGGCTATTACAAGGTTCTTTTCATGAGACACGATGGCTTCATAGAGCACAGTGGGGTCATCATACTCATCTGGAGAAGTGAAATGATCCTAAACACAGAAATACACAGAAATGCCAAGGGTGGGTTTGTTTGTTTTTTTTGGGGGGGGGTTGTTTAGGAAAAAGGAAAGTACTTCTAGGCTGATAAGCAAATTGGACATGCTCTTTACTGTTCTACTAACTGGGTTAGGGATGGATTTGTTGCTGTTCTATACATGTCTAAGCTCTAACCAACTCTACCTCCAAAGTTTTACGCAATTAAGCATCATTTCCAAGTTTTATAAATTGTCTTTTTATCTCTTTCAAGGCAGTTTTCACGTATTTACTTACACGTTTAAAATGTGTTACTGTGTGTGTATGGTATGTATGCACGTGGTGGTCACAACAACTCGAGGAGTTGGTTCTCCCTTCCACCCTACCGTAGGTTCTGAGGACTGAGCTCAGGTCTTCAGGTTTGTGCAGCAAGTGCCTTCACCCACTGAGTCAGTCACTGCCCCCACAGAGTGTTTTTTACTTCACTGTCACAAGTTAAGGAAGAGCCTCAAAAGGTCTCTAGATTGTGTCCTTTATAAGCTAAATAAACTTTCCATAAAGCCACACATCTGTAATAGCTGCAACATGCCACTTATCCTGCCCTTGTCCTTTCCCTAGATGTGACTGTACGTAGATTAGGTGTCCCAGTCTTCTTTGTCTCAATAACCATGCAGCCCTATGATGGACGTTTGCTGTCTATTGTCTGCAAGACTGAGGCAGGAAATGTGAATGAAACACAATCTCCAAGTTAACAGGGGCTGTAAGACACACGAAGTCATCATAGCTCCGACCGGCATACCATTCAGGAGATGGAGCTGCCTGACTGGTGGCTTTCCCATGTAGTTAGAAGACTGATACAGGCCTACATTCATCCCAGCTTGGCCCTAGTAACTAGAGTTCATGCCCTGCTAGGAGGAGCAGGGGTGAAAAGCCAGTCTGCAGACGCAGAGTGCAGCCTGCCCTGGGGTGGGATCTGTGGAAATGATGCTTCGCATCTGAGTGATGAAGCCTCGGTGTCCTGTCCTCTGGTTCCCCATTACATTCATCTGTCAAGGAGGTTGGCTAACACCCGCACTTCACAGGTATCCAGACTGAAGCTCAGTGGGGGCAGAACTGCTTCCCAGGTCAGAGTTCACAAATGGTGATGCCAGGTCAACACAGCTTCCAAACCTGGAGTCATCTCTTTTTCAGTGAAAATTTTATTAAGTTTCAATTCTTTTTAAATTTTGTGTATAGGTATGTTTGTGTATAGTATGTGCATGTGAGTGCAGGTGCCTGAGGATGTCAGATCCCCTGGAGCTGGAGTTAGAGGCAGTTGTGAGCCACCTGTATGGGTGCTGGGGATTGAAGCTGGGTCCTCTGTAAAATGCAGTGTGAATTCCTAACTGCTGAGCTTTCTCTCTAGCTCCATGGAATAATCTCTTATCCAATAATCTTGGACCCCTGCATCTACGGAATCTTCTAAAGGCTGTAACCTGCCTAACTGACTCTATTAACTCAATGCTCCTAACCTCTCTGCATTGTTCCTGACAACAGACAAGGCACATCATCCATGGAGCTGCCTTTGGCAAACGATTACCACGGGCAGAGATCCCTCCACCCGTCTCTGCTTACTGGAATCAGTACAGTTACTGGGATGAGAGAGGAAGTTGACACTGGTAATAGACACACTCTTGATAGGTCAGACACAATGCTATCAGGCATGCTAACTGCAGATTTCACCATTGTTCAAATACTTCTTTTCACTGGCTTAACCCATAGAAAACTGGAAGCTTTTATGCTGCAGTCTTGTGTATAAGTCTGTAATCCCAGCTACTCAGGACACTGAGGCAGGAGGATTGAAGATTTAAGAACTGCCCAGGCTCCAAAATGAGTTCAGACCCAGACAGGACAACCTAAGGAGACTTTCTCTGTCTCAGAGAGTACTGAGGAAACATCTCGGTGGCAGAACACTTACTTGCCTGGAGTGCATGAGGCTCTAGTTTAATCCCTTGGTACAGTACCTCACCCCAACTAACTCGCTCACCGCCTTTTCTTTTAAATGTACTGAATTTTGTCTCAAAACTCTGTAAGTATAGTTGATGGCGTGACCAGAGGAACAAGTGCCAATACATAAGTACACAGTGTATTCTTCAAGGGATCTAGGGCTTTGCAAATACATTTGGGGGTCAAATTTTCCTGCATTTCCCAGTCGGACTGTTAGAGATCACTGAGCCTGCCCTGACTGCCTGCTACGGGAGCACCTTGAGCAGAAGGCAGCAGCATGGCACCCTCCTGAGGAGTCACGAAGCACTGTGCCTGCCATGTGTTTGCTGGGATAAGGGAGGGGAGCTGCAATAGCATGAAGTCAAACAAGCATTTCAGGGGTACAGACCGTTCCTTTCAGTCTGCCAGTACTCCCTGGGTTATGAATGCTAACAGACACCAATACTGAAACTTACTACTACTGTTACCATGAGAAACAGGTTCAGGCTTCTGGGATTTAACACCTTGTTAGGCTTTTCCCAGGTTCTAAAGGCCTTTCCAAAGGTTCCCCAAAACATAGCATGAAAATCAAACCATGAAGAATCAGCAAACCCCTGACATGAATTAATAATACACACAACCAACTCATCTCTTACCTGATGGAGTTTAATGGACATACGAATTCCAGGCACTACAACTTTTCTCAGCAGTTCCATGTCAGCAAAAATCCACTCATCTCGGACTGAAGAAATTCTGAAGTCCCCTTTAAACAGGGCGTGCAATCCATAGAGGAACGACTCCAGGTTACTATACGGTGGAGACAAAGGGCACACGTTCTGACAAATGTCTCCATGACACTGACTCTTGTACCGGCTCTGCATCAGAACTGTCTAGAGTGTTTTGAAAGTAGGAACTGAAGTCCAGCTCCTAAGGGAGACTCACAGGAAATGGGTCCTGTTTGACTGGGAGCCTTGCTTACAAACCATGGTAATAACTCATAGAGACAGACAACACACAGACAGCCTATGTGTTGAAGGAAATTAAGGAATCTAATGTAAAACATGTAATCAGAAGAAATTTAAAATAGGAACTATTCCACACTACATTAAGTGATCTAGGTAGAGATTATAAAGAAGTATAGAAAAATAAGCCAGGGAAATTAGAAAAATAGATAAAATATAAGGACATCAATCAAATCTTACAGAGTGATCATAAAATACTTTAAATCTATTAAATTGTCACAATTGGTAGCTATTATCACAAGTGTGAATTTTAAAAGTCAGTTAGCTACTATAAGATGTTCAGCAAGAACATTTATAGAAAAATGAAATCCGCAGAAACTTTGCAGTAAAATAGCCCAAAATAAATGTTTCGAAATCCAACCAACTAAGCAAATAAAACACACTTAGTCTAGGTCACAGAGAGCTTCTCATGCTTGCTTCGTCTTCTTTTTAAAATGTTTTCTTCTATTGTGTGTGTGCTTTATCTCCATGTGTGTCTGTGCACCACACACCTGCCTAGTGCTCACAGAGGGCATCAAACCCCCAAACTGAGTTACAGATAGTTGTGAGCCACTATGTGGGCTGAGAATTGAACCCAGGTCTTCTGGAAGAGCAGCCAGTGCTCTTAACCACTGAGCCGTCTCTCTTTAGCCCCATCCCCTCCCCAATACCTTCTTGAAAACAGAGATGCCTCTTTACCTGGACATATGGTGGGAGGCCGTTCCCAAAGCTCTTCGTCCCAGAACACAGAGTCCATAACAAAGAGTCACCAGGGATGAATCTTTGTCTACATCTAGTGGCTTTAAAAATAAACATTAGATATCAGAAAGCTATGTAAGTATGTAGCGAATCAGACACTATCCAATGGGTAAGTCAGAGACAGATAAGGACAGGGCTGAGTTCTACAATCAGAAGAGTTCTGTTGATGGAACCCTGCTTCGGAAGGAGACTGGAGAGAATGAAGCAGGGGCCTGCCACACCAGTGAGTGTCACTGAGCTTGGAGTCAGTGCGTCTTAGGTTGGGGGGGCGGTCCCGGGAAGGAGACTCTAAGAGCACAATGCTTGCTCTTAGGGAGATGGGGATGACTCTGATTTGATTAAAGAAAAACTATAGCAGAAGACAGAGTATATGGCTGGAAAATGCCACTAATAACTTGATTCTAAAGGGACTACATGCAATGGGTGGAATATACCCAAGGGCTGAGTGGGTGACAGTAAGCTGGGACACCCAGATTGGAAGTGGGCCTCAAAAATATTTATTTTATGTGTATGAGCATTTTGTCTGCGCATATGTATGTGTACACATGCATGCCTGAGGAGGCCAGAAGAGGGTATTGGATCCCCCAGAACTGAGTAATGGACGGTTGTGAACCACCATGTGTGCTGGGAACCAAACTCAGGTCCTCTGTAACAACAGCAAGTACACCTAAATGTAGAGTAACCCTGATTAAGAGGTACTGCTAGCCATGCCCGTTTGGGCCTGGTCAGAGTAACTCCACTTTGTAAGTGAGCCATCCCAACCCCCAAGGTGAGACTCTTGAATACATGATGTATGGGGACAAACTAAGACTTCTTCATGCTGTGTCCAACCTTCCAATAACCTGAGAGTACTTGAGGATGGAGGCTATTTCTGAGTGAGAAAATAGTATAATTCGATACTATCTAAGCCAGAAAAGGGATATTATAACACGCCCACATGCCCTAAATGCCCTCCAAATTTGAAAACATGGAAGAAGCCCTTAAGTACATTTCATGAATAAAAAACAAATGGAACAAAACCACCCGCCTGTGACATGCTGGTGTGCCAAATGCTGCAGTGACCTGCCCTACTAGAAGGGTGTTTTACCTACTCATCATTTCTTCTTTAGAACAAGTGATTCTGATCACTTGCTACACTTTGCTACATATCTAGTGTAACTGTCAAGGCGACCACTCAGAGAGGAGGCACAAAAGCACCCCATTCCTACTGATGAGAAGGCGCTAAGATGGCAGGAAGTATCTGGAAAGTAAGGGCTAATGGTTCACTAACCCTGCAGGCACTAGCTGTCAAGGTTTGCTAACCCTAGGATAGGATACCAAGTACATAGGATGCTGGGCGCTCAGCCCCAAACACTTGCCCTGAGGAGGCAGCGAGACCTGACAACAGTTCTTGGGGTCTTGCGAGTCTGGCTAGGGGCATGGCAGTACTATAAGCCTAGAAGAAACAGTAGTTGGAAAGTCTGTACTTCATCTTCCTTTAGGGTTAGGACAAGTTGTCCTAATGTGCGCGTAGGGTAAAGGGAGACTCCTATTTTATGTCTGTGGTCTGGATTTTTGGAATCAGAATTTCCTGGGAGAGGCCTAAAAATCTTTATTTTCAAAGAGCATAGTTAATTTTTATCTAATTTTGTACGGAAAGTCCTAGGCGTACCCTCTCCAACAGCAGTCACAGCTGCACAAGCTGTTTAAAAGGATTACTGCTAATCAAACATGTTAAAGCCAACGTGATACCAAACTGCAGCAGACACATTCACCATGGCTGGAAGTGCTCAAAGACGGCACTGGTCTACACTTTGCATTTGGGACAAACATAGTTAAGTCTGGTGGGCAGTGCTTAAGGACTAGATTTTGGAGTCTGCATGGAATCAGAACTTGTGAACAGCATGCTGCCTGGACAGTCAGGATGCTGCAAAAGGAAGCAGGACTATTCTTCAGCTGCCTTGGCAGAGTTGGCTTGGCCCACACATTCTGAAGTAGACATGCTGCCCAACCCAGAGGATCTGAGAAGTGCAGGAAAAGCTGACTCACAATAACAGGATATTCTTCCCTGTTTTGTTAAAACCTGGATTCAGGGAGTTGCAAAGGACATGCAACAGCCTTACCTTTGCTCTCCGGGAGGAGCAGTACTCTATCCAGTTGAGGTAAATCACACAGAAACTCTCCCGAGATATGCCTGCCAGACGATGGTCATAGTCTTCATCGATGTTTGGGTTAAAGGTCGGGTCCACATCAACATAATTTCGATCTGCACACAGACGTAGTCCTTCCTGCATTGTCTCATTCGCCAGCCACTCCTCTAACTTAGAAGAGGTTGTGACATAATAAATGATCCCCTAATTAAAAAACACAGGGAATTCCAGTCAAATCACAATGTAAATTCATTCAATTTTTTTTACCATCTACAGATAATATGGCTCAAAATATTTTAACACCATGTTCTATGCCTACATTTTAAGAAAGCTACTTCAAGCCTTCCTAAATGAAAACACCATCCAATACTTTAAAATCACAACCATTGTAAGAGCCAAAGTTAATGCCCAAGGACTAGGTAACTTCCTAGAATGCTGGAAGCTGTAGCTCTTCGGAAATAACAAACCACATTTTCACTTCCCCAAACAAGTGTGTTTGAACCAACTGCACTGGATGTGCTTGATCACATGTAGGCGGGAGGGTCACAGGCAGGAAACGTGTCAAGATGTATGCTTGCCCCTGACTGGATTTGATGGGATTTGTAATGATTGTGGGTTTTGGCTTTTAAGCCCCTTCAAAACAACTTGTGGCCACTCAATGGGAACTCAGAGGTAGACCTGACCAGAGTTCAACTTTGTGGTCAGTATTTAATTAAAGCTTGCTTCAATTTATGGAATTGATCTTTCTCTCAGGAATCTCAGAATTAACACCTTAAATTCAGTAAGGCAACTTGTAGTCTATCAGTTTCAGTGTTTGAATTCAGGATATTTTTAAAGGGGTGAAAAATTACTATGCTGCATTTGTTTTGAAAAATTTCTCATAAAAAGTTAAAATTTTGGTGTTCATAGGTCAAGTGAAAGAAATAAAGTCAAAACACAATTATAAAGGGAGGCGCATACTCACATGAATGCATGCAGACACACATACACACACACACACACACACACACACACACACACACACACACACACACACACACACACACACACACGTAAGCACAAATACCCAAGTTAAGAAAATGTTGTAAATCAAGTTCTTTGGCTTCTTGGGTTTAACCAAATGGAAGGCTCAAGGTTCATCAAAACCAGTGAAACTAATGTGGAACTTAAGTGTTTACAATGTAAAATACAAAAAATTCAGATGTGGGAATCATGACTTACCACATGCCTCACTTAAAAATACTGACTTAGCTGGGCCTCATGTGACACCTTTAATCCCAACAGGGAGACAGAGGCAGTAGGTCTCTGAGAATTCCAGGCCAACCTGGTCTAGATAACAAGATCTACTGGGGCAGCCAGAGCTACACAGTGATACTTGGTCTCAATGAAACAAAACAACAAAAAACTGTCTTTGCTTATAAAGGACTAACCTTGGCCAGAGAGGGGTCTGGCTTTGCCCTCAGGCCTGGTAAGTCTTTGCTCTCTGGGATAGAGCTCCACAGTCTCAACATGACCTTGAGAAGTCCTGGAAACTTGTGTCAGCTCCACCTGACTGCAGATCTGGGTGTCTTAGGAGCTGTGCAAGTGTCTGCATGTGCTTGACACTTAATCGTCTTCAACCACAAGCTACGATGCCAGCTATTAATGGAACAAGCAATAGCGAGACCTTCATGGGGCCGGGGGAGGGGGGGGGATTACTAGTTTTTTCCATAGGTATTTTTAATTGACCTCTCTGGATACTAGAAAATTCAGAAGCAACTCACAAGTTTGAGAGGCTAGGAAGAGGTAAGTAGGTTAGTAGTGAGTATTCACCTAGCTCTGAGCTTCATCTTTGCTATTGGCATAGTGAAAATTAATGGAGGAATGCACACATGAATGAGTGAATAAAAATGCACACTGGCCTGTGTGTGTACATGTGCGTGTGTGCATTTGCCTGTCGTTTCTTTCCCAAGAAACCCGTCAGGTGCTTAGAGGTCTAAGCAGGCACACACCCTTACCTTGACGTAGTAAGTGGTAAGTACTCTGCGAAGATCAAAGACTTGAAGCATGGAAGCAGCACTATTGTCAGTGATGCTGTAGCCCTCCAGAATATACTTAGTGACGACCACTTCCCAAGCCAGCCAGCGCTGGCCAAATGCCGCGTTAAAGGAAAGCACATGAGGAACATGGCCAGGCTCACAACAGCAAAATCCTTCATCTTCTTCCACACCTTCTGTGATGGCTTCCACTTCTCGCTGCTGACAATAGGTACCTTAAAAAAAGACAAGACCATTATAGACAAAGGCAAAAATAAATAAATAAATAAATAAAGCAACTGGGAAAAATGAATGCCTACTGAGCACAAACAATTTAGAAAAGACACATTTTACAGCAATTCAGAGTATATGACTGATTTGCCTTAGAGTATTCATCACCAAACTGCAGCAAAATCCAGAATCCAGGCAGACTCCATCATCTCCAGGACCACTGCACGCGTTAGCACACTGAAGACCTGGGATTTATGTTATAAAGTGGTTCTTTAATTCTGACTAATGGATTTCCAAAACTTTTTAATGGGCTTATAATTGCATCAATTTCAAGCAAAGGAGAAAGGAGTAAATGTTCATCTCCTAAGGATGTGCTGTGCACTGAACACAAGCCAACAGTGGAAGGGCGCTGCCCATCAGGGTGGGCCTTCCCACCTAGATGAGCTCCACGGCAACAGACACAGAAGAAGCACCCTTTGTTCATACCCTGGGCACTTCTCAAACCAATCAACTTGACAAGAAGCTATCCTGATTGGCTTTTTCCAAGAAAGTGTTTTCTTGTTTTCCATTACAAACTAAAAACACCCCAAAGAACTTCTTGGAAAGGCTAAAACTCTTCAGAAATGTCCAAGTCTGAATGTTCCTGATCAGAAATATATTCAATAACAAAATTTGACATTTCCATAAAGCAAGCTTCATGTGTACTACTCATGTATACCAGCTAGTTATTTTTGCGGGATTTGATAACACAATTTCTGAATGTATGATTTTCTGTGTAGAATGAATTGGTCTGTCTGCACATGAAGTTGCAGAGAGCTGGTGGGAGGGGCAATGAGGAGCAACTTTAACGGGACTGAAGGTTTTACTTTGAAGTAATGACAATGTTTTGGAACTAGACAGAAATAGTGGCTGCACATTGTGAATGTACACTAAGGTCACCACTTCTTTTCTTTTTAAACGGTAGTTTTTAGGGTATGTGATTTCATTTCAATTGAAAAGACTATTGAGAGTCAAGTGTAGTGGCACACGCTTCAATCCTAGCACTGGGGAGGCAGAGGCAAGTGGAGCTCTATGAGTTTGAGGCCAGCCTGTGGACATAGTGAGTTCCAGGACAGCCAGAGCTACACAGTGAGACCCTGTCTTGAAAATAACAACAACAACAAAAGACTATTGAGGACAATGGCAGGGTGCTTTACCAACATGGCTCAGTTAACTATTTTCTGGTTCACAAAAACTCAAGTGTTCTATGCCTTTAGTACTTGAGCAAACATGTACAAGCGGTGACAAGGGGCCTGGCAAGAGAACAGAGCAAGGAGAAGTGACTTCAGGAAAACAGGCCAATCAATCACACACAGCACTCTTCTTTGAACAAGAAACATGGGTGGAGGAAGGTAATATTGTGCTACAGTCCCAAAGGTCTCTTCTTCTAACTCTCCCCCAGGACATTATTTTATGTGTATGTGTGTGTCCCTGAGTATATATGTATGTATACCACACGCATGCAAGTGCCTTTGGAGGCCAGAAGAGGGTGTCAGATCCCCAGAACTGGAAGTGTGAGCCACCTGATCTGGTTGGGAACGGAATCTGGGTCCTCTGGATGTGCAGCAAATGGTCTTTCTGGTTAAGCCATTCTCTAGCTGGCAATTCCGAAGCTTTTCATTTAGGATTTAGACATGCAAAACTTAGCTATCACTGTGAAAGTAAGAGATGAATGAGAGTCTTACCTCTGAACTCAAGTCCCCGCAGCTGGAAAGTGACCAGGCCGTTGCCTATCTCTATGAGGTGGACTAACGCATTGAGATAGTCAGAGGCAAGGATGAAACAGTCCCCGGTACTGTAGTTTCCCCATCTTCCTAACAGCAAATCACCACAGAGACTGTGCTGTAGGGATCTGGTTAAATGTTCATAGAAGATGGAATTTAGATTGTTGTCATCTGACCCTGTAAGAAGAGATTTTAAGAAGAGTTTACTTCACTTTAAGCACCTGTTGTATTGATGAATAATATCACTAAAAATACTGAAACTAGCTAGTCACAATGTGGGCTGCAATCCCAGTACCCAAGAGCAGAGGCAGGAAGATGCCACAAACTTGGGGCCAGTCTGGGCTACAGACTGAAACAAAACAAACAACCTAAAATTAAATTCCTCTTATGGCCGTGTTTACATTTATTACACAGGAAAAATATATGCCATATCCCTACAATTTATATACAAATGCAAAGCAGTGTTATGGTTTGCAAGCACAATGTCCCACAAAGGCTCATGCCTAGCTGGTGACATCAGTGGGAGGTGGTGAAAACAGGAGGTCGTTCTAAGTAGAAGGAAGTAAGGTGGTTGGCCATGCCAGCTGCCAGAAGCCCAGATCAGTGCCTAGCCCAACTGTCACTGAGAGGCCTCCATGGCAGCTGATCTGAACAGACACAGAGACGCACAGCCAACATTAGGCAGAGAGCCCGAACCGGAGATCTCCACTGGGTACCTCCCCTTGGAGCTCAGGGAACCCCTCAGAAGACAGGGAGGAAGACCAAAAGGTTGATCCTATGCCTATGAATGAACTCCAGTCTCCTCCTTCCTGCCTTATATTCCTCTCTCCCCCGCCCAGCCCTATCACTCATGTCTCCGCCTCCGTAGTGCTGGGATTAAAAGCATATGACTCCCAAGTACTGGGATTAAAGGTGTGAGCCACCACCACCTGGTTCTGTTTCTCTTTTAGACTGGATGAACCTTGTGTAGCCCAGGATGGCCTTGAACTCACAGAGGCCTGCCTCTCCTTCCCAAGTGCTGGGATTAAAGGCGTGCACCACTACTGCCTGGCCTCTATGGCTAACTAGTGAGTGGCTAGCTCCACACTGACCTTCAGGCAAGCTTTGTTAGATCACAAACAAAATATCACCATACTTTTCCACTAAAAATATATAGGATACAGAATTCAAGAAAACAAAAGATCTGGTAAAGGAAGTTGCTAAGATTAAGTAACATTTTTAACACACAAGCAAAAGAACCAAAACAAAAAGAAATACGTGAAGGCTCCTATGAGGCAGATAAACTAAACACGCAGACACACAGCAGCAGCCCCTGCAGATCTGGACATGAGGTGATACTGAAGAAAAGCACTGGTGAAACCACCACCAATTCATGATGGATTACCAACTGTTACCTTTGTGGGCATCCTACCCACAGCAGCAACCCTGAGCTGCAGTCAGAGTATTAGAGAGAGGCAAATACTCAAGGCTTGGGAATGATTTTAAACCCACACTAACTAACTACACATTAAGACAATGAGGGGGAAATTCGAGTCTAATTGCATCTAGTTGTATGTCTGTCCATTAAAAGGGCCTGTGATTTCTTTCCAAGCATGGTGTTACTAGAGACCAAGAATCCCAAGCCTATGTGAGCACGTGCTGGAGATGAGGTGGTTTTTTTCCTCCATGAGGCTATAAGTGAGCAATCCCAAGTAAAGGGCTCTCCCTAGTTCAATTTCCTAATTGAAAATCAATTTGATTCTGAGTTTGGTTTCTCAGATGGATAGAGCATTTGAAGAGTTAAATGGAAACATATTCCAGTCTATTGGGGAGTAATGTTGATTAGTTTCCCGAGCTAATTAACTGATTCATTAGTCTTGAATAGTTGGAGCAGCAAAGTTCCCAGGAATAGGGTGATAAAATGAGATTTTCCAAATAAGTAAGAACCAAATTTTGGATATTGATACCACCACCCAAATTCTACCCACTAAAGCATCACCTTGGGTGGGTATTAGAAAATTCCCCATGACATCTATTCATACAACTAATTAACTAAAATTAAATATTTACTTAGCACTTAGGGGAAAGATGTAAGGACACATGTTGGCACACTCAACATTCTTATCTAGTTTTCATCTGATTTCTACTTAGCTTACATAAGAACTATTCTTGAATGGCATATTTAAAATTTCTGTTGGCATTCTTAAGATACATTTTATCAAGGATGAGTACATAAACTGGATATTCTCTAGGCCATATATACTATGCTTTGCTAAAGTAAAAAAGAAAAAAGTGAAGAATATCTAGTTTTTAAGAAATGATTATTTGTACCTATAATCCAAGCCTTGAGGAATCTGAGGCAGGAGGACAGTGAATTAAAGGTCAGTCTGTACTACATTGTAAGTTCAAAGCCAGGAATGGTCTACACAGAGATCCTGTGTCAAACAGAACAGAGCTACTTTTAGAGAGTTTATAGTAAGTAGGTAGTGAAGCTATAAATGTGTGTGCGTGCTTGTGTGCGTGCGTGCGTGCGTGCGTGCGTGCGTGCGTGTGTGTGTGTGTGTGTGTGTGTGTACACGAGCACAGGCATGCCCACACACTTGAATATGCATACACAAACACATAAAGCAAACCCTTTGACTTGCCACTTTGCAGATAGGGCTATTACCTGGATTTCTATCAAGCTGAGAAGCCAATCTGGTATTTGAATGGTCCACACGTTTTGTGCTGAAGAAAACAAAACAGTTTTAGTATTTTATACTTAAAAAAAAAATAAAAGCAAGAGAAAAACTACAAGATACAGATAAATCTCACCTCTGTAGGAAAGTCTCTCCAGGGGGAAAAACTATGATTAGATAAAAATCAACTTGGTAGCACAGACTTACAGTTAAAATTTTTATTTTCCTTCATACCTTCACAACATATAAACACAACAGCTTTCTCCTCATTCATGTTTCATTAAAGAGTATAAAAAGACACCTATGAATGTACTGCAAATGAAATTGACCAGAAGAAAAATACAGACTGCACACAGCTCTCTCAAGTACATGGCCATGGAAGCCTCTTCTCAGGGGAACATTATCTAGTTATGCCCAGATATCCTGTGGTCCACAGAAGGTCAACTTCCCAAATGGAGTCAGTAGAAGCATAGACTCTCCTAATACCAAACTGTGCTGCTGTTTCTCACCATGTGACACCTGCAATGGCAGTGTAAAAGCATGGCCTTACAAGGCTGGCGCCTGAACATGAACCAGGCAGAGGCCCACATGGTACCCAGCCATCACCACACACACGTGAAATCAGTTAACTCATCTGTCTAGAAACATCCCAAGGGAAGCAGCAGAGCTCAAAGTCTGAATTTCTCACTCCTCGGTACAGGCCACGTTGGTAGCCTGTATGCAAAAGGAGACTATACACCGAGCACTCCACCCACTCTCAAGTACTACACTGTCTGTGCACTGATCTGAACAACAGGCTGAAATGGTGGCTTTCCCCCAAAACTACCATCACTTCAAGATGGTGAAAAAGCAAGCTACTCAGATGTGTTGCTTTACAGGCATTTATCATCAGCACAGAGAAGAGCAGCCTGTCACTTCATGGGAAACATGGCAGTAACTCATCAAGAAAATCCAAAACTTCAAGCAAAATAACAGAATTCAGAAAACTTGTGTGAAACCATGAGTGTGAAACACACCTCACAACTCTTCTTATGAGACTGGTGATCCGGTGAACACCTTTCTACTAAAGGGCCATGCAATGACTCTGCCCACACTTGAGACCTATTTTATTTACCCAACAAGCATGCCATTTTCAAATGACCATAAATACTAAAAATTATATATAAGCAAAAACTCTCATTCAAAGAAGATGAATAGATCAGTCTAGACAAAGCACACTTCTAAATGGTCAGATTCAGTTTAGATTCCACCCTACAACTAGTTTTTAAGAAATCATTTGCTGGGCAGTGGTGGCATGTGCCTTTAATCCCAGCACTCAAGAGGTAGAGAACATTGAATCTCTGAGTTTGAGACCACCCTGGTCTACAGAGTGAGTTCCAAGACAGCCAGGGCTATACAGAGAAACCCTATTTTGATAAATAAAACAAAACACAAACAAACAGCCCCCACAAAACAAATAATCTCCCCACACAAACAAAAAATCCACACCACCATTACTTGCTGAGTTTTGGTGAGAGATCAAAGAAAGACACCTACAACTGTCTTAAAATACTTCTTTTAGGGGCCAGAGATGGCCCGGTGGTTAAGAGCACTAGCTGCTCTTGTGGAGAACCTGGGATGGGTCCCCGGTACACACATGGTGGCTCACAACTGTCCCTAACTCTAGTTCCAGGAGATTTAATGCCCTCTTCTGAATTCCTCAGGTACCAGTCAATACACAGTGCACATGCATACACACATGTAGACAAAAATACTCAGAACATTAAAAAAGAAAGGGGGGGCGTTTCTTTACTGTGTATCTGCGAGGACAGATTTTCTTCCTTTATTTCAAAGCAAGATGACACCCTGCAAGAGAGTGGGTGCAGAGGCACTGAAGTGTGGACCTAACCTGTCTTTTAGCAAGCAAGACAGGTTTGCAAAACTGGAAACTGCAATCTTATAAAATTTTGGTGGGTAAGAAATATTCTTGGTAAAAATGATATTTATGTTAATATGGATTTTTTTTTAAAGCCAGGATCTTGCCTTGTAGTCCAAGCTGACTTCAAATTTGTAATCCTCATACTTCAGACTCTGAGTTCGAGGATGATGGACATTGTGGATATTTTTCTAGTTTTAAATAAATAAACATTAGAATTTTTAAAAGGGTTTCTTTGAAATGTTGTTGAATAAAACTTCTATTTAAATACTATGACATTGTGAGTATTTTTAAGGATACCAAAAACATTGCTACAAACTGTTAAGAACTGCCATCACAGGATATAACTTCTGCCCAAAAGTTGGCCCAGAAGAACAGGACACAGAAAGTAATGAAAATTCAAAACATGCCCACAGTTTTAGATGAGGGCCAGAGCAGAAATGTCAAGCTTACAAACTGGCTCCATGTCAAAGCTGAGACCACTATCTTCCTGAGTACAAATGCCACTGCACTGCAGTGTAGAGAGCAGCATCATGGGACAGTGAGAACTGTAAATCCAGACAAGCTGTTTTCTAGACCGTCATGTGAATATACCCTCAAATGTTCATGCTCCTCACTCAGAACACCTCTTTCAGCAACTGTGCTTAAACAAGAGAAGATGTGGACAGACTCTGGGCAGCAGATTAAATAGCCAGTCTAAGGAACAAAGTCTGCATGCCTTTTCTTCCTGAAAAGCAAAGACATCTATAAGAGGTTAGCTCTAGAAACATATTCCTAAGAATTCTTTAAAGAAAATATGCTATAGCTCACCATAGTAGCTACAGTGGTGTAATGCTGTGTAGCATGTCACAGTGTTACTGACAGGGACTAATTCAAAGATGTCATTGAAGAAAATGCAGAAAAGAGTATAATTAGGACTACACTTTTTAAGAATCGCATAAATAGATGAAAAACTAAAGATCAATTTCCTCCACTCTATATAATCTTCAAACTTTAAAAACAGTTGTAGCTGGGCAGTGGTGGCACACACCTTTAACCCTGGCATTCGGGATGCAGCGGATCTCTGTGAGCTCAAGACCAGCCTGGTCTATAGGCCAGCCAGGGCTCAAAGAGAAACCCTGTCTCAAAAAACAAAACAAAACAAAACACTAAAAGACAAAAATCAACCAAACAAAAAAAATTGTAAATTTTCAGCAAAAACAAGTATTTTATCACAACAAATTATAATAAAAGGTAATTTTTTCATAATGATGCTATTCCCTGTAAAGAAGGCAGAAACTAGCTTCTGTGTGCTTTATTTACTCACTTATAGTCTCTTTCCCAGAACTTCACAGGTCTAACGTACGAGGTGATGAATATGGCACTGCCTAGGAAGGGGTTTAGCGGCGTGGAGAAGAAGGCTGATACCAGTGCCTGAACGAACAGCATAGCTGAATCTATGAGGAAATGGTTAAGGAACAAACAAAACACAGAAAAAAGGAAGAGGAGGGAAGTCCACAAGTCAATCTTGTGATGAAATACCTGGGTTTAAATTTCCAGAGGTCAAAAACAAAATTTGGGGCCAAATGAGATGGTTCTGCAGGTAATGGCGCTTGCTGCCAGGCCTCAGAATTTTGTTGGAAGGAGAGAACTGACTCTTCCCAGGTGTCTTCTGACCTCTACATGTGCAACACACACACACACACACACACACACACACACACACAGAGTAAATGAATACATGTCATGAATTTTTTTTTTTTTTTAAATTGCAGCACTGAATTGCAAACACTGAAAGTCTGCATTCACACGTGGCTGGAGTCACTAGTCTTCACAGTTATTTTAAAGTACTTTTGAAGCATGAGGAGGATGGAAACTTTTACCCAGAAATTAAATTATGATTGTTATGAAAAATGTTCTGTTTGTTTATTCCAAGTGCATTAAAAGTTCCTAGACTTTAATAACATTCATAACTTACATTTTAAGTATAAAATTTAAAAATAGCATTACTTGTCACAAATCCTTAATCTTTCCTCATGTTTGGCTGCTCTGTGGCTTGCACAACCTATATCAGGACAGGTGGTTGTTCTCCAGAGCCTGGGAGCCCTGATGGCTTGTCACCATGCCTGGCACACGCCTGCTGTAAAGACTGACTGTAGGCCGACACCCTCATCAAGGATATGACTAGCCATTCTCATAAACTGTAGTGAAGGATACGGGGCACCGCAAAGGGCTGAGCGAAAGCATGGAATGCTGAGCCCCACGTAATCTGCCAGGGCGCTACGTAGGTGTACACGAACTGCAGTTTATAGAGGAGTTCCCAAAGCTGTGGGAAGAAGGGAAAAGTTGTCAGGACAACACTAAACAGGCTCTTCGATCAGAAAACAAAAGGCCTATAAAGATGTGTCTTCTTCCTATCAAGGAAGTGACAGTGAAATTATTTTCCAATTTCATAGCAAGACAAGACTTATCAACTGCCAAAACATTGGCGTTATTTTAATATAAACTTTTTTTTTTTTTTAATGTAAAGACACAGACTTCTAGATTGGTGTTTTAAGAGTTATCTGCCCTCTTCTGGCCAGTCATGGTATTGCTACTATTGTAAGCAAAATGAGGGGAAGCAGCAAAACTGCTATCCTTGAGCAGAAACTCTTAGGTGTCTCTAATATATGCATATATTTTATCCCAGAACACATTACCCTTGAACTTCAATGCTTTGGAGTAAATATGTTCAAAATGCAATGACACAAGGAACCAGGAAACAATTTCCTTAATGCAGTGGCCACTGCCTATTAAACAGCAATTTTCTTTGTACTAGGCATCTGTCACTACAGGTGGATACAGTCCACATGTAAGCCTCATCTGACTCTGGCTCGGATGAAACACAGTGACAAGCACTGCTTCCTGGTTTTAATATGCTCCAAAAATAACTGGTGACTGAAGAGCACTGTTACTTAAAAGCCATTAAGTCAAATGAAACAGCAGCAAAGACCTCATCAAGCAAGTGTTCACTTAGCGAGCGAGCGTCTCTGTAGACATTGCGCTTCTGGGTGGATTACCTTGCTGAACAGGATGGACATAAAGAAGAGGTCCAGCAGCATTGTCTCTGAGAAGGCTTCATAGTCAAACTTGAAAAAGAGCACAGTGAAGATGACAGTGATGTACTGGTAGGTGGGGCTGCTAAAGGAGGACCGAAGCAGCTTCAGGCCAGCGACGGTGATCATCAAAGCTCCCAACCTGTCATAGACAGAGAGGCACAGCCAGTCAGCTTGCAGTTGAAAGTGCCCAGCATCCACCAACCCTGAAGTTACCATGTCCTCAAAAGCTTACGATAGAGACCAGATTTAAACATCTAGAATTGACTTATAAGAGCAAGGTGGGTGTGCTCATGCATAATTCCAGAACTCAAGAGATCACAAGTTCAGTGTCAATTCCTTTGTCTCAAGAAAGAGATATATAATAACAAAAACTTCCATGGATAAGCCTTATCACACCCTGAAAAGCACTAATACAGTATTGTTTTCACTGTTGCACACTATCATCTTTACCCTGTACATAAATAACATGTTTAAAAGTAAAGTTATAGTTCTAAAACCTAGTTCTCTAGTTTTTTAACTTCTGTCACTTTAACATTAGTTGCATTTAATATGTGAAAAACAGTACTAACATGCCATAACATGGAGCTAGGCTAGCCATGTAGGCAAATAACCACCCACACAGTCTGATTTACACATTACACACAACCATCTCCTAAACTTGCCATCTGATATTAAAACTAATTTTATTTTTAATTTTTTAAATTACATGATTTTCATGAGTGCTTAGGTGCACACTTGCCATACATGTATGGAGGTCAGACAACTTACTGGAGTTGGTCCCTCTCCTTGCACTGGGTCCCAAGGATTGAACTCAGGTCATGAAGCTTGGCAGCAGCATCTTTACCCACTGAGCCATCCAGCTAGCCCTCAAACTAACTTTACTTAATTAGTGTCCTCTCCTGACAGTAAGGAGTCAGGAACAGTAAAAAACAGTGATGTTCAAAACGGGGAAGACAAAGAGATTTTCACCTGAGCCTTTTACCTTTCAATGCTACATGCCAGAGACAGTGTTTAATGGTACCTGACCAGTGACTGGAGATGGCTTTGCCAAGCATAAGGCATTTGTCACTGCTCTAATCTAAGGACACACATCACAGACTGTGGACTTACTCTGTATCCAGTTTCTTTGGGCTGGCAATTGTCTCTGCACTGCTGCTAAGTTCATTGAGGACAATCAGCGGGTAGATGACATTCTTCTCCACAACAAGAAGCCACACGTGAAGTTTTTCAAACCACATCATAGTGGCTGCATCTGATGAGGCAACAAGCCCAGAAGATCAAGTTGATACAATGCTCAAAGCAGCAGGGTGTATGGTAAGAAGGATGAACTTATGACTCAAATTCAGCTTGATGCTATCAGCACAAAAGCGTAAGAAATCTGTACTTCAACTTCTATGTGCTCTGAAATACCCACATCCCCCAACACCCACACACACACACACAATTTCCAACCTGGACACAACTCACACCTTTTATAAGCTGTTTGTGTGAAGCTGTGGGTCAGGCCAAGGGAGGCAAATGTTCACCATGGAACTGCACCTCCAGCAAAGCCTCCATTTTTAACTATGATTTCTCTCATCTTCTCAACTTTTGTATATAGCAAAAGTTACTAAGGATTCTTAGGATGTGCTTCATCCCTAAATAAGTAAGATCTATTAAAGTATCTGGTTTTTAAACACTAAGGCATATGCTAAAGTTACATATATGTATGTTTAAATCCACCCAGCTTACTAAAGTCATATTCATAACCAGTGACAATGAAGGTTAACTTAGCACAGTTTTCTGGCTTTCTGAAACAGTATAGCAGGGAGTTAGGAAGTCTTTACTTCTAACATCAGTTCAAGGAAACCAAAATTTACCTTCCTTCCAAAGCCTGAGTAAAAGCTTTTCAAATGGAGGGGGCCTGGGTTGCCTATCTATCGACTAGGAACTGCTAGATAGAGAAGCCGCATGCAAGATACATCAGTGTCAGGTCTGAGAACAGTTAGAGCAGGAAGTCTACTCTGAGAAGATGGTCTTGGGGTGCAGCCACTGCTCTTTCAGCTGCAGATAATGCCCTACAGGAGATGGTTCAGCAGGAGCTTCAAAGCCACAGCAAGAAACACGAACCCAAAGAGTGTGACTCACTGATGCCTGTTTAAGTCACCTGCTGGCATGGCATGGTGAGCCACGAGATCGAGGGTGTAAGGATACTTACTGCGCACTTCATACTGGTTGTGCTCGGCTGTCTTCAGCAGAGGCCGGGAGAAGCAGTGCCAGGGCAGCTGTTTCCTAACTTGAGGCAGCACGTAATGGGTGACAAACCCCACACAGCCAACCAGTGCATAGAGCACATACTTGAGAGCAGGCTGAAAGAAAAACAGAGGCCAGGGCATTAGAGCTCCCGCCGGGCTCACTGCACAGCTCCCAGCTGGCTGGTTCCACTTTTCATTTGATACTGGGAACAGCAAAGTCAATCTTAGAATTTAGAAAATACAGTTTAATGTTTCTGTCTCTGTGGTTGTTGTTGTGCCCAAATGAGCTGCTGAACATTAGCTGACTTGCTTTAGTAACATCTGAAATATGGTAACTACTTTGGTGCCTGACACTATTGTCTATGAAAGTGACTAGAACTGTTGCTTCCTGCTTCAAGAAGATTCTCCGTGACTCTGTGAGCAATGGATTCAACTGTGTGAACTAGTGGAGACAAGGGACATAGGTCAGTGTGAAAGAAGAGCAGAAGGGAACAGAATCAAGGATCTCATCCTTTGTCTTTGCACGCTGTGTTATCACAGGCAGGGGCCTTGCACAACTTGATTCACAGAAGGAAGGACCAACATCATGTCTCCCCATATGAAAACCAAGGCAGATAGATTTAAAAACCCCGGAGCCCCCTAGACATGAAGGAGTGTCCAGCTGCATCCAAGGGTGTTCAGGAATTCACAGTTCAAAATGGAGAGAAGAAAAACAAGCAACATACTTAACAATATCAAATAACTGAGGGAGCTTTTGTCTCTGCCTAAGTGGGGAATTAGTGACTTACCCTCCCATACATAAAAACCAAAATTGAATAAAACACACGGCCCAGTGGTTTGTATCAGGTAAGAGCTACAGAAATAAGCCTGTGCCCAGAGGAAAGGGAGCCATGGAAGGGGGCTGTGTTTGCCCCACTCATGGCCCCAAGAGGAGGCACTCTCAGAACTGGTACTTCACCAGCAGAGACCATGAACCTAAGGGAAACGACAGAGGGAAGCCCTGAGATCTGCAGATAGCCCTTCAAGTATTCACAGGAATGGGACCCATACACGAGGAAACTATGAGGAACCATACGAGGGAATGGGACAAGAAAGCACACAGCACTCTCACAAGTCTGGAAGAGCGCCACCCTCACAAGCAAGCCTGGGAAATGTAAGGTTCACATGAACTAAGCAGAGGCCTAAAAGCAAGACCTGGGGGCATCAAACTGTTAACAAGTACTTAACAGTATCTAGGGACAATGTTTAAGTACTTCTAGAAACACAAATTTAACACCTAACAAGGTAAAATTTTCACTGTTGGCATGCACTCAGCAATTTCCATATGGCCCTCTGAATGCATTCAAGATCTGCTCCAGAGGGGATGTGGCGAGACCAATGTCTGCTACTGTAAGCCTTCCTAACAACCCATGTCTGGAGAGGTGGTAAGCTCATGCAGGGAATGTATTTCTGATGGTTAACTATACCGACATAGCAGCAAATTGCCTTCTAAATACCAATGCTTCCACCTACAGACAAAAGCAGCTCCCAGACTTACTCAGGAAAGCCTTCCCTTACAATGAACAGCGTGAACACAGAGACTCTGCCCCAAATGCAGAAAACAAGCCAGAGATATGGGCCCAACTCTAAACAAGGAACTTCACAGTCACAGTAGTGATCTGCAGCTCAGGGAACGCTGTGGAAGGAAGAGATGGGAAACGGGAAGGGCTCTGAGACAGCACCCATCAGACCCAAGAGAAACACTGGGGCCACAAGAGAAGAAGCCCCTACCAACAATCAGCCACAGATGGAGGGGGGAGCGGCAGGGCTCGACCCTTTACCTCTGAACTACTGGCTGTCTACAGATTCTGGGAGACTCAGGTGAGAGCCCACCACACTCCAATAGAGAGTTCTAACCCCACTGTCATACAGACAGCCCTGGTTAACCTTGGTCGTCACAAAGCAAAACAAGTACACATGAACACAGAGAGATTGGTGAGGTTGGAGGGTGGGCAGGGGTGGTAGAGAGCTAGGAGGTAAGAGTGGTCAGAAGTGAAACGTGCATATGTGAAACTCTGAAAAAAATAACATTTCTGTATATACAAAGAATCAGGGCATCACAACTCAGAGTGAAGGGGGAAAACCAGCCAATCAGAACCAACCCGAAGTGGTACAGCTGTCAACATCTGAAGACAAGGATGCTCTCAAGAAGAACAGCCCAATCTGTAAGTCCAGAGCATTGTGCATGACATATAAAGGCCTCAACATACTTTTTTTCCGAAGAGGGTGGTTTCAAGACAGGGTTTCTCTGTGTATGCCTAGCTGTCCTGGAACTCACTCTGTAGACCAGACTGTCAAAGGACAATGGCATTCAGACGGAAGGACTGCCTATGTGGAACTGTACATGAGGAGCAGAGTCCAAGGTTTTACCCATCCCTGAACTTGCCTAGATAACAAGACTCAACTCTTCTAGTGGTGCTCAGTAAAGTCTGGGGAGTTTAGGAGGAAAACACAGACACACACAGACACACACAGACACAGACACACACAGACACACACAGACACACCCACAGACACAGACACAGACAGACACACACAGACACAGACACAGACACAGACACAGACACAGACACACACACACACACACACACACACACACACACACACACACCCCTTTGCATACAGGAGGGATATGAATGAATCATGAGGGCTAGAGGACACACTGGCAGCCAGCCTCCAATGTGGTCCCCATGGCCCTGACTCCCTAAGGTCTATACCTCTGTGTGTTTGCTTCCCATGCTGTCCCAGTTAGTCTTCATGATCAAGAGAATGAAGAAGGGTGGTATGCTATTTGCAGATGAGATTCTAGAGAGTGCATTTTGACTGGGGCTTTCTCGAGGCTCACTTGCTCTGTAGGAAACCAGATGTCATTTAGGGAACAGTTGGGGAGCCTCTGGAATGATGCATGGACAGGAACTGAATGAAGTCTGTAGCCAGCAGTTAAGTGAGGAAATGAGGACCGCACAGGGTCACCTCAGACGACTGCAGTGAGTGAGGAAAGGAGGACTGCACAGGGTCACCTCGGACGACTGTAGTGAGTGAGAAATACAGACTGCAGTAACAGGAGAAGCTCCTAAGGCACTCACAAAGATTTACAGCCCAGAGAAAATTTGATAAAATACTTAAACAAAATTCATACATTCCTGAAGGTACCAGCTGTGTTTGCTAGCACTGAGTTAACAGAAGCCAGGCCCTCCTAATGGTCAGCTAGGAATGGGAGAGGACTCATGGGCCCCTGCCCTGCTGAACTGGGACGCCCAACATATACCAGAAGAGAGGGAGGGGCAGAGGATACAGGTGTGCACCCATGGTAAGCCCACCAGGTCCTCACAGTTAAGTTCCACACTCAGGCTCTGGTTCAGTTACATGGGACACTAAACAAAATCAATAAGGAGAAGAGGAAAGACATTTGGGGAGGGCTGGTAGGGTCTGGGGAGGGGTGACAATAATCCATAGTGTATGTATGTGCACAAAACTGTGAAAACTTACTACTAAAAACAATCACACCCCCCTAAAAAAACCAAACAACTCTGGTATTTCAGTGCCACAATGTCACCATCAGTGATGCTACTTCCTACCACCTCAAACAGGAGGACTCCTTACCTGCAATGCTGTGAACACTGTGCTGACATGGATAGCAAAATACAGCACACCAATAACCACACACACCACCAGGTCGGACTGTAAACGCTCACTCTGTGGGACAGAGAGCAATCATTAAACATTACACACTTCCTTAAGATAGGCTCTCATGCAACCCAGGCAGGCTCCAAGTTGTCAGTAGCTGAGAATGACCTTGATGCCCGGCCCTGCCTTTACCTCCCAAATGCCACTGCACTTCTCTTTACATACAATAAAAAAAAAAAAAAAAACCTCCCTTTTTTCCCCAATTGGTAAAGCATAAGAAATAATTTTGCACTGATACACTTCAGCACTTCTAGGTATCTCATATGTAAAATGACTATGTAGAATCCGTCTTAATTTCTTACTCAATTTTCTCATACTTTGGGGTTTCCTCAGAGTTTGGTACTATATGTCACCTAACTTCTAATGCTATAAAACATAAAGTCTTGTAAGATTTTCCCCTCACTGCTCAGCACATTTTGCTTTTTATGACAAAGAAGACGAAAGCTGACCTTCTGAGCCATCAATACTGCATGCACACATCCTATTTTTCCCTAAGATTGGTTTTACAGGGCTGAGAATCCTTATTTGAACTTGGGACCAAAAGTGTTTTTGATTCTGGAGCCTGTTCAGTCTTTGGAACACTCGTGTGGACTCTGCCAGTTGAGGATCCCTGACTGAAAATCTGAAATCAAAACTGTTCTAAAATCCAAGCTGTTTTTGGAACAGTGATTTGAGAACATTTCAGGTTTTAAATTTTTAGAAGCCTCCTCAACTCTGTAGTAAACAGGATCGCCTTGTCACCCCGGCCATCTACTGATCAGTGGACGTGTAAGTTGCATTTAACATTCCACTATGCTTAACATGAACACAGAAACTAAAATCAGAAGAGAACTTGATTCAATTTTATCCTGTAGTAAAGAATTGGGGAACAGTCAGGTTCACTGAAAGTAAATATTATGTCCAATTAGTACCTAGATAAGTTTATCATTCAGATATGAATAATCTAAAGTGAGGGGACCAAGGACATGCTTTTAATAGTAGAGTGTTTGCCTTGTAAGTATCAAGACTCTGGGTTCAATCTACAGCACAACAGAAGAAAAACATCCTAAAAGAAAAAAGAAAAAAAAAAGGTGTGTTTTGTCCTACAAAACATATGACTCTCTAGAATTCACTTTGCAAGTGAATAAAGTAGCATTTTTATTATTAATTATTATTATTATTATTATTATTATTCGGTTTTTTGAGACAGGGTTTCTCTGTGTAGCTTTGGAGCCTATCCTGGTACTCGATCTGTAGACCAAGCTGGCCTCAAACTCAGAGAGATCAGCCTGCCTCGGCCTCCCGAGTGCTGGGATTAAAAGTGTGCACCACCAATGCCCGGCCCAAAAAATGAAGCACAAGATATGTTTAGGACCACAAGTATGAAAGACTGTGGATGTTTGCAGACTTGGGAATATTTCCATATATAACATGACATACTTTGGGGAGATGAGTCATACATAAATAATAATAATAATAAAGTTGATTTTTCCTGTGTGTCTAACAGCCAGAAGGTAACAGTAAATAGCATTATCAGTGAGCCTGTGATTGATCACATCAGACTAATGTGAGTCATGTCAATGCTCAAACAGTTTTAGATTCTGGGCAAGACTACTTTGGACTTTTAGGGTGGAGGATGCTCAACTGGTATGTTAAAATCTGGACTGGATACAGCTGGGCATTGGTGGTTCACACCTTTAATCCCAGCACTCGGGAGGCAGAGGCAGGCAGATCTCTATGAGTTCAAGGCCACCCTGTTTCCCAGAGCGAGTTCCAGGGCAGCCTAAAAAGCAATACAAAGAAACCCTGTCTCAAAAAACCAAACCAAACCAAACCAAACCAAACAAAACAAAAAATCTGGACTGGATACAGTGAACACTATTTAATAAGACCGTATTTCCTTCAATTACTGAAGACTTTACAATGTATTCAATATATAACACAATCATCTGCCACAAGTGTAGTCATTGTTTAAAAAGCTACTTACAACAGAATTGCTAAGCTTTTCCGGCAGTGGGTCTTTCACTTCAGACAGAGGGTCTTCTGGGTTTTTCTCTTCAGTTTTTGGAAAAATCTTGGATTGCATCAAAGAGCTTTATTTGAAAAAAATAAGAGAAAGTATTTAATAGAAAAATATTTATGAAGCTCAAAAGCTAGTAATTTAAACATGAAAAGTTGTTTGTGATACAAAACCAAATAATCCAACTACATTTAATCACTGAGACATGTAAATTCTAAAAAGTTTATTTTGGCATAAATAAACATACAATGAAAATACTGTCATTAAAACTTGGAAAGAAAAACAAAAAACCCACCACCACCATGGGACTGGAGAAATGGCTCAATAGTTAAGAGCACATCCTGTTCTTGTAGAAGACCAGAATTCAATTCCCAGCACCCACACCAGGCAGCTTTGAACCAGGCACAGGAAAGGAGCTGTAAGGACTATAGAAATGCCACATACTTAAATGTTCAACAGCAATGACTGATCTCACTTACAAGAGTACAGATGGATCACTGCTTTGTCGGCTGAGATGATAGGACACGGCCACTAACAAACCACAAAACACAGAGAAAAGCACTGGAATGTGCTGGCCATCCCATGAATCCTGAGGAAAAAAATTCAGAGAAAAAGATACTTGTAACTTATGACACTTACATCAATATTTTAGAGACAGCAAATTTAAAGATGTTTTAGCTATATTAGTTACTGTACTTTATTTCAAATGAATTTAGATTTCTTTTTCATTTGATAAAGGGTCTCATGTAACTCAGGTTGGCCTCAAATTTGCTATGTAGCTGTAGATAGCTTTGAACTCCCAATCCTGCCTGCCTGCCTCTCAAGAACACTACGCCACATTAGGTATTGTTTTCTGGAGACCTGGGATCTAGGTACTAAATTTCTTTTGTCTTCTCTCTTTGTCTCTCTCTTTTGGTATTAAAGTTTTATTCATATCATTCACATCTGTTGCTACCATTTCTCACATTTTATTTGTTTTTTTTTTTTTGTTTTTCAAGACAGGGTTTCTCTGTATTGTTTTAGAGCCTATCCTGGCATTTGCTCTGTAGACCAGGCTGGTCTCGAACTTAGAGATCCGCCTGCCTCTGCTTCCCGAGTGCTGGGATTAAAGGCGTGGGCCACCACTGCCCTGCTCATTTCTCACATTTTAAGAAGTGTTCATTTTATAGTTGGTATTCGGTTTACTTTCCCCTTTACACTTAAATGTACATCAACTCTCAAATCTTTTTTAAAAAAAATAAAACTAGAGTACAACCCCTATCATATCCATGTGCTTCACAGCTATATTCTAGAAAGCACAAAATATATTTCCTTAATTCCTTTCAAACTTTAACTTATTTTAGTTTTCTTCCTCAAAAGGCCAAAGAAACTACTTGTGTTAAGTCACTAATAGTCTATCAGGTACCAAATCCAGTAAGAACCTTTCAGATCTTATGCCTCTATGACTGTTCCCTACGAGTCTCTATTTTATCTAACATTTAAATATTATCATTTCTCAGGGTTCAAACTCACTTTTCTCTTGTCAATCCACAGCAGTAGTCTTCAATGACTCAGTTCTGTTGATTTTTCTGTCTACCAAGCATGAATAGAAATCTCTTTCTACATGACTACTACTATGTGCCTTTGGACCTCATAAACATGAACAAATAAAGTATTCACATTAAAAATTCCTTGTTCTTAAACTCCAAGTTTTCCACTATCATCTAGTAGGTGTCACTATGTAACCACTGGTTCAAGCTAGACCTCTTTTCTTTTTTCATATAGTCCCCAAATATACTGATGGGATCTTGCTTCAGTGAAGCATACACCCTGAGGCTGGGGCCCAGAAGCTCAGCATGGTTTTTAGCCTTCATCACTCTGGACTCTCAACATGCCCATTGACTTGGGAACTGCAGCTGACCTACAAGTTCCTCATAGACAAGAAATGGCTTTTTAGCACCATTCTTATATAGTAAACACTTTGTAAGATACAGACAAAACGAAACAGAAAGGGAGTCACTTCTCACAGCTCTTTGAACCGTACTATTTTCTCATTATCTTGCTTTAATTAAAAACAAACATCCAGAAATATGTGAGGTGTTATAAACTACTGTTAAAATTTCCAAAGTGTGTTTCAGTGCTGTGTCACTGGCATGTACCTTCAATTATGACCCTTGGACTCATTTTGTTGTTTTGCTTTGCTGTGCTGGGGACTAAGCACCGGGCCTTGAGCATACTAGGCAAACACTCTCTCACCAATGAAAACATGTTCTTATAAATGTAAATAAATCTTGATGAGAGGTAGTAGCTACATATATTCTTAACCAGAATAGAAATTTAATTGCATATTCTGCAATATCATGTTTGCCTCTCTTCCAGGTGAATCTCATTTTCACAAATTTTTAAATAGTAACCTAGAATTATTGTATAGAAAAGAATTTTCCTTTAATAATGACTGATTGTCAAATTGCTTTAAAATTCAAAGTAAGACAGAGTAATGAGTATAGATCAGCATTAGAAGGCAGGAAAATTAGTGATAAAGTGTCTCAAGCAGGGCAGGATGGAATCAGCAGTCAGTTTCAAGAATTCAAGTGGAGACAAGGCACAGACACAGACACAGACACAGAGCACATACAGTCTGCTGTTTACCTTTAAAGCTCCATAGCACAGCCCGTAGAGCAAGGCCACAGCCACAATGCTGCAGAGGAAACTGTACAGCGCGGCTAGCAGGCTGGTGGTGGCTAGACAGTGACGGAGGAAGGAAAGCAAGATTTTAAAAACACCTGCTGTAAAAAACTCAAATGCACAAAAACCTTATCAAGTAGCACAACACTTATCTACTCATGTGACTTAAAAATCCAGCTACTTCATCTTTTCCGTAAGATTTGACAGGTCAAAGACTTCTATTTTGTTGAGGCAGAGTCTCCCTCTTAGCTCAGGCTGGCTTGCCACTCTCAGCAATCCTCTCTCCTTACCCTCTCAAGTGCTCAAATTCTAGGTATCATGTATCATGTCTTGCTTGCTGTCTTTAATCTTTCATAGAATACATTTACTTCAGAATCTTGGAAGAAACATTTACATCTCTGATAGGCTTCAAGTGTATCTTGGGGGCTGGAGACTTGGTTCAGTTTTAAGTGCAGGTGCAACTCATTTACAATTTGGTTCCTCGCACCCACATCAGACAGCTCAAAACCAACTTCAGCTCCAGGGATCTGAGCCTCTGGCCTCCACAGGCACTCCCCTCCCCCCAATTAAAAAGAAAATAACCCTTTTTGAAAAGTATATCTTACATTAATAAGATGTATTCAAAACAAAGCTTGCAAAGGCCTGAAATAAACTGGAGGTTATTAACTACTGAAAATATCTTTCCATGTAAAAAAGACTTGCTTTACCCCCAGCAGTAAGTCTGCATTCCTGTTTGCTTATCAATTCACATACTAAAAATGTCAACAACAAGCAACTGACCCAATAGGATCACTTGGAATAAGAAGCATGGTTAATAGAGTTACCTGTTATTAAAATGTAAATGAGAGAGTTCCTTAACGTAATTTTACATAGTGATCTCCATAGGGAATATTTATTTGTTATTAAAAACCTAACACTTTGCACACTGTAACTTACAGTGACAAAGCCCAATCCTCTCCGGCACAGACACAGAGGCCTCTCCATGTGCTTCAGCACAAAACCAACAGTGGATCCCTAAATATGGACACTGCGTTCTACTCATCCCGCTGAACTGACCAAAGAAACCGGCTGTTTTAAATTACACACATCCAAACTTAAGACAGCACGCTAATATAATATACAGCAACACAGAAATGTTTCGTTTTCTATTTACAATTTAAGCAAAATCAGCTGGGAGATGGTGCAGAGAGTAAAGGGGATTGCTGTGCAAGCATGAGGACCTGAGTTCAAATCTCCAACACCCATATAAAAAGCTGGGCATGGCTGCATGTGCCTGCAATTCTAGCACTGTGTGTGCGCACAGATGAAATCCACATCCTGAGAGCTCCTTGGCAATCACCCTAGCTCAAAGTGTGAGCTTCTGGTTGAGTGAGAGCACCAGACTCAAGGCAGTGGGTGGAGAGGGAGACCCCGTCGCCCTCCGTCGGCCTCAGCGTGCACGCAGGCACACAGGTGCAGGCACCGCCATTACCCGCGCACACCACACCTTCCATCCAGTGCACATCAAATTCACAATCAAGCCACACCATTAACATTTTATCATGAGAAGATTTCAATGCATGTTTGTAGAAGGCAAATGAGGATCGCAAATGTGAAGTGTGAAGAACTATAAATATAAGGGTAATGGTGTTCCTTTTGAATATTTCCTGTGGGCATACTCTTCTTTCCACCAAACATTAAATGATGAGGGACATGCTATCTCAACCACAGTCGCTGCTCAACCACAACCGCAGCACTGCTGTCAAGTCTGCAGGTCATCATCTTCCAGATGAACAGTGCATTTTTTTTAAAGGCAAAATACATGCATGGTAAGAAAATTGTTTTTCTAAGTTATCAATTAATGCATATATATTCCACTCTAAAAACAGATAATTCTTAAAAGCTGATTTAATAAAAATGCTTCTCACCTTGGCTCTGAACACAGGTACATAGACATGCCAAACGCAAACTCCAAATACAATCACACCTCAACCTGCTCAGCACAGATGACGCTATGAACATCTGATGGGGAGTACAGATCCCAGGTAAAATCTCCCCAGCAGCCCCTCCTTTTCTGCAGCTTTACTCTCCACAGGCTCCACTACCTGTGGGCATCTGTGATCCAAACGCATTCCATAGAAAATCCCAGATAAAAGAAGAGAGGGCCACATCCCATAACTTTTACGTGGTGTGCAGATGCATACACCCGTGCATGCTGAGGCCAGAGGAGAGTGCAGGTGTCATCTCCACATCACTGCCAAAGACAGGGTTTCCCACTGACAAAAAGCTCACACTTTCATCTAGCTGGCTGGATATTCTGCATAATTGTTCTACTTCATTATTAGTTTTGCTGCTTACTTCACTGTGTCTCATGTATGTACTAAAATCTATCACAGGGATGCAGGTACAATTCAGGAAAAATAGTCCATGTAGGTTCCTAGTATTTGTAGAATCTACAGGTGTAGCCACAGTATAGCTTGGAACTTATCACCTATGGATGGGAATGGGGACTATTCTACAACTTGTTTTTCTTAACTACAACCATCTGCCTTTCTGCCTTCAATAATTAAATAGGAACCTTTTATTTGCTAGTCTCAATTCTAAAATGAAAAGTGGGGCAATACTTTAATGTTCAGTTTATTACTTCATAACCTGTATTATAGCAATTGCGATTTACTCACCATTCCCACCAAAGATATGGATATCCAACTGTTCACAAAGGTACATTACAAACGTGTTCACCTGAGGCAGGAGACCAATGAAAAATACTATTGGGAAACAGAGTGTAAACACTATGGAAGGAAAGAAAAGTTTATTAAAAACACTGCATCCATTCTCTTGTTCAGTTAAAGCCCACACTCAATGAAGTAAAATTTTCCTACTGTGTGACTTTAAAAGATATGAACTAAAATTACTGTTACCAGTAATTTTGAATATTATATTTTACCACCTATAAAAAAAATACCTTTCAAAATCATCTTAAGGGGCTGGGATATAGTTCAGTGATAGAGCACTTGCCTGGTAAGCATGGGGCCCTACATTCAATTTCCAGCACAAGAGAAAAATTCCAACCATTTTTTACATAACATGAACCTAAAATGTGTAATAATAATGATAATGATGATGAAGATGATGATGATAAAAGCTTTACCCTGCATCCTCATCAAGAACAGAATTTATTATTCACCATTAACCTTTTCATTCTTAGTAGCTCTATAGCTGTTTCTCAGACAAGACTATAGTAAGCAAAAATAAATGGGTTGTATCTATTTATCAGTAAACTATAAAGAAATAAATTATTGTTAAGGTCAGGGATACCTTCATGATGACTCACCTATAACCAAATCCCTGGCTGACAGAAGCACCAGTGGGTTGGTGAAAGTTATTCCATATAATTTGAACTTGCTTGTAGTTAGATTTCTACTGCCGTAATCCAAGAGCCAAATAAGACCACAACATAAACAGAAGTAAACTGGCCTACTGTAGGCAATGATACGATTATGACCCTGCAAGCAATACATTTTCACTGTCAGTTTAGTTCATTCTGAAAGACAACACTAACTCCTGAGCTCATTATTAGCTTCTGTTCTAATTGTTTGAACCATTTCCATATAACTAGATCCAGGAGAAGTATACTTATACATATGAATGTACATGTATAAGTTATCTATCTTTAACAAATGAGAGGACCTAGACACAATAAAATTCTAGTAATAAGGTTACTAGCATCCTGGTCTTAGTTTACAAATATTCACAAAAAAGAGCCGCAATTTCATAGGAAAGAACAGATAGCTGGAGCCAGTAGGAGAATATAAATTCAACATGGATCATGATCACTGCTATTTCAGGAAGGAAAAAAAGCCATAAAAGGGTCGTAGGGCTATGTCAAAGGAACACAGAACAGTCAGACGGGCTTCAAATGGCCAAGTAAAGGGTAACCTGGGTATCAAAGCAAGTATTGTAATATTATAATCCACTGTAATACAACCACAAAGACACAGCTCTCTCTCTCTCTCTCTCTCTCTCTCTCTCTCTCTCTCTCTGTCTCTCTCTGTCTCTCTGTCTCTCTCTCTCTCTCTCTCTCTCTCTCTCTCTCTCTCTCTCTCTCTCTCTCTCTCTCTCTCTCACACACACACACACACACACAGACATAGAGACGGAGAAAGGGCTCAGGTACAGCCCAGTGGTGGTACAATGACAGTCTCACATGCACAAGGTCCTGCTTTCATTATCAACACCACAAACAACCAGTTAAGACACAAGATAAAACTATCTATCACTTTTAGTATGAAATAAACTAATATAGAATAATGGAATTAGAAGATCAATATCTAGCCACCATTAGACAATATCTGATTCAAAAAAGAAACCAGAAGACATAAAACAAGGTAGTAGAAGTTTGTGAAACATTAAAATATGCATACAGACTCAAAGTACTTCCCAATAAGAGACTTAGAAGTACAAGAGTAAAAAACGATGACATTATATTAGAGTAGAAGTTCTGAACAGAGAGGGTGTGTGCTTCCTAGAGGACAGCTGACTGTTGCAGACCCATTCTTACAGGCAGCAGTATTACTAGAGTCTACTTCGGAGAGGTTCCTACAATGTACGTGGCATCTCTGGCCTCCAAGAAAGCCTTGTCCAGCTCAAACATTAACACTGCAGATCAGAGAAACTCAAGCTACATCCTCATCAAAGATCAAAGTTCACACCACTAGCAGGAAGGTAAATCAGTACCACAAACATCTTTGCATGATGGATGCACGGAGGATATTCCCACCCCCAAATGCAGAGACCTCTAAGAGAAAAAGAAACATCACACGCAAATCAGAGGATGGCCTCAGTCCATAAACAATTTCAATATCATGACTAAGGAACCACTCCATGTTTTAAGAGTTGAGAGACCAGATCAGGAATTCTCCTGTCAGCTAAGGCAACAGATCAAACCAAAGAAACACCCATAGAGTAGACAACAACATCATCTTAGGGTTGATGTCCTAACTTTGATAATCACGTTGGATGAATGTACAAAAGCTCTGAGCAAACACACTGAAGTGCTGGAGGTAAAGAGACATCATGTTTGTAAAGAAAGGGAAGTAAGGGAATAGGAAGAACAGAGTGAGAAAGGAAGGGGCTGAGCCACATATGATAATTAAACCCAGGCATCAGCTTTTCTCTGACTCCCTTTGATACTGTTCTGGGAGTCAGAATCCAGTTACACAGCAATGGTCCACATATCATTACAGATGACAACCAGCATTAGTCAAAAGAAAACCATTTTCCTGCTTGATTTATTTTCTGTTCTGGTTGCATTAACTATTTCAATATAAGGACAAAATCATTATATTCAGGAATTAAAGCTCTATTAAACGCTATTTTTGGAGCTTATTTTTTTTAAACTAGTTCATTCATTCATTCTTTTTAAAAAACAATACAAGATTTCACTCTTTGGCCTACACTGGCCTAGAACTTAGGTAGCTTTGGCCACCATGGGCTCCCTGTAATCTTCCTTCTTTAGCCTGCTAAGTTCTGGGATAAAAGGTGTGAGTCCCAAAACCCAGCTTTGCACTACTGTACAGAGGACGCCCTTCAATCCTTCTACTAAACAAATGGCTTCTTAGAGCTAGAACCAGATCAGCAGACACAGGGTACATAACACAAAAGTCTTAAATATCAGTTGAATGTAGTATATCTTTTTATTCTTGCTCTTAATTGACCATCAAAATAATCTTTTCCTACTTCAAAATTCTATTTTCAATATATATTCAATATTTTCAATTTCAGTAAATGCAAACAATCAAGCTTATATGGATTACCTCTGCCTAAGTGACACTCTCTTGAGGCAGGCTGTCACAAAATGAGTTATTACGCTCATGTCAACCAGGGTCCAGAGCCCTTTCATGCTCATAAATTAACTACACAGTGTGTCCAAATTTAGACAAAACAACAGGCACAAACGTAACTCAACCTGGTACACACAGGAGAAACTACAGGCTGTGGCTAGAGGCAAGAAGCTGTAACTTACAGTCCTTCCAGGAGACTTACATGTCTGGGAGAGGAAGAATCTGGTTGGACACTCTAAAAATGAAGCAGAAAGATACATTATTTTACTCAAGTCTCAGGAATTTCACAAGCAACTTAAAACAAAACAAACAAACAAAAACCCCAACAGCTTATTTTCATTTTTTAGCTAAGTCACAAAATGCTGGGCTTCATTATGAGATTTCATTTGTACATAAGAGCATGTTTAGTAATATTCATCCCTTACTCTCACCCTCTCCTCATCTCACCTGCATCCCTTCCCTCCATGGTAGAGCCCTTGTGGCTTTCATGTCTAATAAATACACAGCTCTACGTGTGTGTCTTTGGTAACTATGTATGTATCCAATTATATGTGTGTACCCAACTCCATGTGTGTGTGTGTATCTGTCTAACTATACATGTATGTATATAGAGATATTTAAATCTTTCTTCTGCATATGAGAGAAAACCTGTAATATTTGTCTTTCTGAATTTGGTCTATTTCACTTAATATGATGATTTCCAGTTACATCCATTTTAATGAAAATAACATTTCTTTTCTTTTGAGAAGGGTCTCTCTATATACCCCTGGATGTCCTGGAACTCACTATGTAGATCAAACTGGCCTCAAACTCAAAGAGATCTGCCTGCCATCATCATCAATTCATTCCTCATAGATGAGTAAAAATCGCGCGCGCGCACGCGTGTGTGTGTGTGTGTGTGTGTGTGTGTGTGTGTGTGTGTATCTATCTCATTTAAACTACTTTTATTTTTTGCTATTATACATTTCTCCCTTCCCTTTCTTCCCTCCAGCTCCTCCTATATACCCTATTTCATATTCCATATTTGTGGCCTTTTATGACTTTTTATTACATGCATGGATATATATATATATATATATATATATATATATATATATATATAATATATATTCCTAAATATAACCTGCTCAGTCTGTATCTTACTTGTCTGTATGTTTTCATGACTGACCATTTGGTACTGGATAATCAATTAAGGGGCTCTTCTCTGGGGAACATTATTCTCCCACTCTCAGCATTCCTTAGCTGCCTATCGTTCTTTTTTATAACAAGCAACTTTTAAGGTACTCTTAAGTGCTTTAAGGAAATGTCTTGCAACCAAGAAATTGTGAACATTAATTGCAAACATGAAGAACCAGCTCTAAGAATTGGCTTACCAGGAGAGCAAACACAGCACATACTGCACTTTTACTTGCAGCTCCCCATCTGAATGTTTTGAGATGGTGTACAGCGGACAGGCCCATCTCTCAGCTTGGCCCTTTACTATGTGTGAGCATAGCTGCCATATCCTACAGGCCACTACTCCACTCAGGAGATACACAGGAACTTGGGTTAGCATCTAAGATTAGTTCCACTCACAGATTCTAATTTAGTAAATAGTGAAAATTGAATTTATTATCTGCATTTGCACAGCAAAATAATTGAGGGCAATCCTGCTGTAGCCTGTGAAAATGCCCCAATGTCATGTAACTCCTTCTCAATCACAACTTGCCCCCATCCTCGTTCATTTCCAATGGCATGCACCACACCTTCCCCAGGACAGTCAATCACCACCTGTGATTCCACACCACACCAAGCATGCTGAGTCTGACATCTGGCCCTTCTCTGGATATGAGCCTGGGTAATCTTTTAACCTTCTGAAACTCCTGGATTCCTGCCTTCCCTTTTCTGTTTATGACAGCACTATTGCTCTAGTCAGCTAGTTAAACAACAACAACAACAACCTGTTGCCCCTCTCCTTATCTAACCACACTAGCCTGAAAATAGTGGACAAATTAACAAACAAGACATTCTAGAGTCAGAGAATGAGTTTTTATGGGTTAAGACAACAAAGGAGCCGGGCGTTGGTGGTGCACACCTTTAATCCCAGCACTCAGGATCTCTGTGAGTTTGAGGCCATCCTGGTCTACAGATCGAGTGCCAGGATAGGCTCCAAAGCTACACAGAGAAACCCTGTCTTGAAAAAGAGAAACAAAACAAAAACAACAACGACAAAAAAGACAACAAAGGAATAGATAACAAAGCTGAGGAAAATACAAGAATAAGAAACAGCAATTTTAACATATACACCATATTTAATCAAAGAGACTTAGCTACTTGTTATTGAAGGAGGAAGAAAAGAACTTAAGATGCCCATCACTGTAAAAACAAAGAAAACCATCAACCAGAAGTGATAACATGCTCTTTCGAATCTTGCCTGTCAGTTAGGCACACAGGACTAAAGCTTGCCAAAGAGGCAAGGCTTCCACATCTGAATCTGGACATAATGTGTATAAGGGAGTGATGACTAAAGCAATAAAAGTTGCTTTGCTGGCAATTATATAAACAAGAGTAGAGCATGCAAGGCCCAAGAATTCTCACCCAGTCAGCAACACACGCAAAGAATAAAGAAGCAAGAATAAATCAGTCATCCGAGGACCAAGAGCCACCCAGGCTGTGCAAGGTCATAGGGCAGCGGAAAGGGGGACATGGAAATGGAGACAGTATTAACAGATGTTAAATGACAGAGAATGCTCTGGCAATACAGAACAGAGCAATAACAAAATTGTTTACTTCAGATGTTAGTTCTAAATGGACAGAAAAATCAAGACAACTGAAGCAGGTGGATCAGCAGCTTTGGGAGGGCTCCGCACACCAGCATGTCTAAGGGAACAACCTATGCAGAGTAAGACGTAAGACTAAAAAGGGGGTACTCAGGTAACAGCCTGCACTGGTTTTAGGCAGAAGGCAAAGTTTTGGCCAGACATCAGCTGATGGGCTGGAGTCTCACATCTTCTTAAATGCTTACAAGACAACACAGTGGCTTCTGAGCGACTACTCAGTCAGTAACAAAGGGACGTACATATTTTCTTTTTGATTTCCCCTAAAAACAAAAACTATTGCTTGTTTTTTGACATTATGTAATCTACCAATGACAATTTTAATAAATTCACCCATAGAACAGAAGGCTCAGAGGTGAGAATATAAAGGTTAGTGCTGGTAAATTAAGCAGAAATAAATCTCAAAGACGAAAATGCTTATTTTAACAAATCTTCTCTATTAATTCGTTTTTAGTAAATTAAATTTACACACAATTATTTTTTAAGTTTATACCCTGCTTTGGTCCCTACATAATCCAATGTACACCTCCATGGAAAATAAACCTAAAAGTTATCATATTGTGGTAAGTTGGGGAATGGCCTTTAAACATGGCATGGAAGGCAGAGATGCTGATACCTTGAGCAGCGAGTACTGGCAGCTAGCTATCACCAGGCAGAACTGGAACACCCAGATGTCTCTGAAGAAGCCTTGGATGAGAAGAATGGATCCCAAAAAAGCCACAAGAATTGCCAGGACGACAGCTAATATATTCTCCAGGATCTCACGGTTTCTGTAGATGCGAATAGTAACAAAGAGGTCTATCATGAGTATGAGAAAATAATCAGACTGAAAATAGGGAAGACATCACCATGAGGCCTGCTGGGGTGTATTCTGGATGCCTGGTTTGAAGAACATTACACATCATACAGAAAAACAAACTACTATCTGTGGACAGCTGTCCTGTGACACCACGGCAGTGGAGTGCCCTCTAACAAGGTTGTCCTATGAAGACGTAATACACATTTTTCTCATAACATCTTCGCTGTAAAATAACTAACCAATTTGGATGGCAAATAAAGCTGACATAGGAAGAAGTTTAAAATGCAAAATCTCAAAAAAGTTTCTAGAAATTGTGAAATGTTATTTCGTAAGACAAAGCTTACAACCAAATCTGACAGCAAGTGGTTTTGTTTCTCCATGTCTCATCTTCATCTGAAATAATCCACTAACTCACTTACTAGAACCACTTTAACACAGGTTCTTACGTGTTAAGAATGAAGTACAACTAAGACCACTAATCTTGCCTCTATCAAAGCGGAGGCAATTCTTTGCCCAGTGAACTCACACTGTAAAAAAAAAAAAAGGCCCAAGATACCACATACAGAAATGAAGATTTATGCTGTACCAAAAAGCTAAAAATCTACCCAATTCATTTCTTGGCAGTTTTATTCATAAATGTTGAAGAAACACTTGTCAAACATCTTGCATTTGTAGAATATTAAGTGACATATATATAGCATGTCCACTATATGAACCAAATGTGACAAAACCATGTAAGTCTTCTTACTAAAAACATAAAGATGGAAAAACACATTACACCAAATTATTATTCATAATGGCTTTGTGGATGGATTACGGTATGCGTCTCTATTTTCAATACTTTCCACATACATACTTAACTCTTCTGTGAATAAAAAATTTGTAATCACAAAAATTTTAAAGCTCACTTTTATTAACTCAGTACTACATTTATAGCCACTAGCCATCCCCCATTTAAGAGTTCAGCAGTGTTTTTGGTCAAGAAGTATTGGTATTTTCATTCCATTGTAGGTGGTAGACACATGACTGGCCATCAGCTCCCTTCCCCATTCTCTCACTGCTGCTCACCATCTAGCTCCCTTATAACTTCAACACATGTCGCCTCTGGCTTTGTACAGTTTTCCATGTTGATGAATCTAATTATCAATTGGTTCTTTTATTGATTTTGGTTTTTGTGCCAAGCCTAGTAAGTTTTCTATAACCTTGAGGGTAAACATTTTGTTTGACATATTTTTGTCTTATGTTCCACATCTATGCTTATGATCAATTTTGATCTAGTTTTTGTGATATGGCACAAGGTACAGATTCAAATTTTATTTTTGCATATGGAAATCTGCTATCTTACTGCCAAATCTCCACTTCACTGATCTGAATAGTATTTAAATAACACTTGGGCCTGGAGTTTACAGGTAATCCCCATGTATTTAGATGGATTTATATCTTTTTCGGAAATTGTTCTTTTGTCTACTGTCAACTTATTGACCCAAAGCCGTTGATAATGTTCCCTTCATGCCCTTTAATTCCTGTGGGATCTGTAGTGACATCATACCTTACAGTTCCTAACTGGTCACC
Organism: Cricetulus griseus; assembly: GCF_003668045.3. Classification (NCBI taxonomy): domain Eukaryota; kingdom Metazoa; phylum Chordata; class Mammalia; order Rodentia; family Cricetidae; genus Cricetulus; species Cricetulus griseus. The sequence goes on from NC_048598.1 coordinate 121,722,907, forward strand.
CGTGTCTCCTCCTCATTACACAGCTAAAGGTTCATCAGTTTCACTGCAGCTCCAAAGATAGTCTTGGGTTTCTTATTTTTCTGTTTTCTTACTAGGTTCTTGTTTGTCTACAGTTGGGATACGTGCTTATTTATCTAGTTCCTAGTGTAGAAGTGAATCACAGAACAGAGGTCTTCTTGTTCTAACTTAGGTACTCAGTGCTATAAATAAACTTATCTAAGGAGTCATTTTCATTTACTTTAAAATACTTTGTAGTTTTCCCCTCCAATTCTTCTCTATCCACGAATTACTTACAACTATTAACTTCCACATACATCAGGGTTTTCCAAGGCTCAATGATTTAATTCTGTTGTTAAAGACCACACTCCATGTGACCTAATTCTTTTCATTGACCCATATGGGTCAGAATCTGGTCAGTCTACATAACATCCCATGAGCACCTAAACAATATGTAATCTCATTATAGGCGTGGCTGCTCCATGAGTGCCAATAAAGTGTTCAAGTCAATTATCTCTGCAACAGTTGGGTTCCCAGCATTTCCAAAGAAGCATGTGTTGAAGGCTTGATCCCCAGCCTATGCAGCTATTGGGAGGCTGTGGCACCTGGAGGAGGTGTGGCTCTGTTGAAGGAAGTCAAGTCAGGGGTGTGCTTCTGAGGAGCTGCTGGAAGCCCTGCCCTTTCCTGTCTGTCTCTGCTTCCAGCAGCAAAAGTAATAAGCAGTTTCCTGTATGAAGGTCACTCTGCTATTCTGCTCATCACAGGCCCCACAGCAAAGAATCAAGTAAACATGGACTGAAACTTTGAAAACTGTGAGCCAAAAGAAACCTTCCTTTAAAAGCTAATTCAGATATTTTGTCACAGAACAAAAGGCTGACCGACTGCAAAGAGGTACAAAATTCACCTATAGCCGTAGGTTCATCTATTTCTCCTGATTCTATTGGTTTCTGCTTGATGGTCTTTTGAGGTGGCAGGGGTGCTGGTGAGAAAACCCAGGTCTTTCTGTGTGCTAAGCATGGCTATGTCACCAGGATACATTGTCAGCCCCTATGAAGTTTGAAGCTCTGTTTTAGGTACAGAAACATTTAGGGCTGTTATGTTTTACCGGTTAAATTGAGCCTTTATCATTATGAAATAGCTGTCTTTATCTTTGGCAATACCCTCTTGTGGTAGTTTGAATATAATTGGCCCCCATATTGGAGTGGGTATGGCCTTGTGGGAGAAAGTGTGTCACTGTGGGGGCAGGCTTTGAGGTTTCCTACACTCAAGATACTGCCCAGTGTCTGAGTCTACTTCCTGTTGCTTTCTGATCAAGATGTAGATGTAGCTAGCATTATGTGTCTGCCTGCACATTGCCATGTTTCCTGCCCTGATCATAATGGCCTGAGCCTCTGAACTGTAAGTAAGCCACCTCAATTAAATGTTTTGTAAGAGTTGCTGTGGTCATGCTGTCTCTTCACAGCAACAGAAACCCTAACGAAGACACTTTTGCTCTGAAATCTGCTCTTAAGAGTGGCCAGTCCTCTCAACCTCCGAGCCATCTCTTCACCTCCCTCTCCCCATGGGCTTTTAAAGGGTGTTTTAAAGATATTTTAATTACTGTATGTTGACAGTTCTTTTCCTTTCAATACTGTTAGAGCTGCGTTCTCACATGTGTAACTTTCAAGCAAGTGGATGTTTTCCTCATGTTTATTCTTCTGTATATTCTTTTGATATTTTTTTGTGGTTTTAAACACTTTATCACTGGACTTGAGTGAGTATGTCCTTTGGGTATGTTTCTCATGCTGCTTCTGCTTAGGCTGCATTGGGCTTCTTGATAGTTTTCGGGCAATATGCAGTGTTCACCATAATTTCTTCAAGTCTTGTCTCTTCTTGAAGTTGTTACACAACACACTCATTTTGGTTTTATCCTCTCGTCACTGCTTTACTCTGGATGGTTCTCCTGATATGCCTACAAGTTTAGTAATCTTTTTGTCAACCAAGTTCTAACCAGCAATCCTACCTAGCACATTTTATCGAAACATTGTAGTTTTCAACTCTGTAATTATTTTCTCTTTCATGTCTCTACTCAATTGTTCAATTGATGACTTAGAGTGCACACCACCGACCTCCCACTTGTCAGACTCACTGTCATCTACTGACTTATCTCTAAGGTTTTAAGTCTGTCTCTGATTCACAGGGAAAGTAAATCCAGTACTGTTCCTGCTTGTTGACTGGAACCAGCTACTGGTCACCAAGTCTGTAAGAAATGAATGCGTTGACCACTAGAACAGGATGCTACACAGCAGGGCAGTAAGGTTCCTCTTCCAGCTTTCCTCTTCCATATTACCTATAACCTTAAGATCATAAAATATTTCATGTGCTCTTTTAACAATCAACTGCATGACTCACACTAGCAAAAAAAAAAAAAAATCCTTAAATAATCTTCTTAGGATTACAGGAAAAAAAAACTTTTAATGGCTTAAGAGAGTTAATATTTAAAAGCTCTATTACTTTAAGTTTGATCTCCAGAGGATGAAAATAGAAAGCATTTTCCAATATGATATTTAGGTGAAAACATCAAAAAGTAATTAGGAAAAATTCAGTTTAAAAACACTACCTTCACATCTTTAATACCATGCTATGATCTTACCTATCAAACAGCGCCAAAAGTGTGAGTCTGTCAAAGTTAATGCTGATCCACAGCTGGGGTAGAATCCAAAAGCGGTAATAGTGTTTAACTTTTTGGGCAGCTTCTTCTGTGGGGCCATATGTGGCTGCCAAGTCAGGGCTTAGATCAATGTCCTGTTGCTCCAATAGATCTGTGTCAATGGTCAACAGTCTGTTCAACCGAATCTGTGGGCGAGAAAGCTAGAAACATGCCGGCACTGAAAGGGTTAATTAAATATTCTTGATCTAATCAGGACTCAGTTTGTAAATTACTTAGCCCCTAATTCCTTATTCTAGTTCACTTCTAGTAAAAACTCTATGATACCTGGAATCTACAGAAGGTGGCAACAGGAAGTAAATAAAACAAAGCAAATCTGATCACCAGACCTTTAGGGCAGGTGTCTGAAAGATATCCCTTGTTGTGGTCAGTGGGGCCCTCCCCGCTCCATCATCATATTTAAGCCCTATTCTCATTCAGTTATGAACTGTACTGTCAGAGGCAAATCTGAGCTTTTCAGCTCTCATTTCTTCCTCCAGTCTCATCACTATATTACTGTTTTTAAGCTCTTCTGTGTTAACAGGCTCCTCACCCGAACGTACAGAGAAAGCACTAACTTGATTTAATTTTAGGTTTTCTATTCACCAATCCTACAGTTTGCTCTTCCTCTGAAATCACCTTGGCACAGCACAGGGCAGGACTTTGCTGTCTCTGGATTCCTATGTCACTTAGAGTGGAAAATAAGCTGGGCATTGGTGGCACACGCCTTTAATCCCAGCACTCGGGAGGCAGAGGCAGAGGCAGGTGGATCTCTGTGAGTTCGAGGCCAGCCTGGTCTACAGAGCTAGTTCCAGGACAGGCTCCAAAACAATACAGAGAAACCCTGTCTCGAAAAACAAACAAATAAAAAAGAGTGGAAAACAACAGTATGATCATCTTTCCACTCCTGCTTCTAGCAGGCAAAGTCTTTACTATTCAAACACACATGGAATAGTCAAGAAAAACCACTGGTTTTATCATTAAATATTAATACTTCTCCAAACATTTTCTTATCATCTATTCTAGGGAGTCCCAATTCTGACACAATAGATGCTTTTGGCTAGAAATCTTTGCTATGGGGGGCTGTGCCAAACACTGCAGAATGTCTCTTGGCATCCCTAGTCCCTTTCTACAGTTTACAATGACATTCCTTCAGTGTGTCAAGTCAAATGTTTCCAGATACAGGCAAATACCCTCTGGCTGCAAACCACTGCTCTGTGCCACCTTACAGCCTCAGCCTTAAAACCCTGCTCACAACTCATCTTCAAGCAGCCATTAGAAAACCTTAGAAGAAAATGCATCCTCGTCACTAATAAGGATTTCAATCCCTTTTGTTTTCCAACTTGACTTATATGCATCTTGATAGCAAAAACCGTGTTTTAAAATCCCCATTTTATCCCATATAATACGTTTTTATATAATAATATTACTCAGTTTTCCACCAATACATACATTAGTCAATAAGTTACTTCGTCAACAGATGGTTAAAAAAAAGTACCAAATCATATTGTTCAAAGTGAGATTGTTGAATACGGTAGATGGCTCTGCAGGTTAAGGCACTTGCTGCCAAGCTTGAAGAATCACGTTTGATCTCTAGGACCCAGTCCCTTAACTTGTGCTCTGACCTCCATTCGTGCGCATGATCTCATGCACACACAAGTCCACACACAAAATAAACAAATGTAAAAACAAAACAAAAAAGACAAAAAGAAAAAGTATGGTACAACCGGATTATACAATGTTAAGTGGGCCTTTTGAGACCTGCAAAATATAGACCAGGGTAACTTGTGACTCATGCATACATACGGCTGGCTAACTGAAGTCTGTGAGGGTGTGAGAGCCATGGCAACAAAACAAAGGGGATTCTGCTACAGTTTCCCACAAAAGTGGCATTTTGTGAGTGATTTTTATGGCTAGCTGCATAAATACACTTTTCAGATTGACTCTAAACATGTTCCACATTATTAAAAACAAAAAAGCTTACCACGTCATGTGGATAAAATCGAACTGAGGTAGAACTTGATACATGAGAATCTGTGTCACTAAAATAAAATGAAAAAGACTTTAAGGAAGTAAATTGCTTGTTAAACAGAGTTTTTTTTTTTTTTTTATCAGTTAACAATTAGACCATACTTATACTACCTTCATTCTTCCGTGTAAATACCAAAATGCAAATCATCATTTTCCTAAGTTATGACCCAGAGTACTGTGTGAGCACCCAAGTTCTATACCTCAACAGTTAACCCTTTAAACATGGAAGTCACACACTCCTGATGCCTCCACACCTACCAGATATTGGATGCTCTTCTTGCTGCTGGTTCGAAATTCACAAGTGACATGTCACAGCCACCAGTCTCATAGAGCGTAGAAGAGAGCTTACCTAGAAAATGAACCAGTTTTGAAAAGAGTCATTAGGATAGCCAGAAGTTTTCCTTTATGATATACTAAATTTTCTAACTTTGTATATTAGAAAAACTCTACAATCCATTTTAAAACCATAATCTGCATGCAGTTCAGAATGTGTGTGATAAAATTGCAGCACACATGACCAAGTATTAAAAGGAAGAGATTCTAGTCAGCTTTCTTTTTCCCTTCCCAAATAATCATGTTGACGAGTGAGTTGATGTTCACAAGCCACCTGGCCTGAATGTACTATGCAAAGCTACTCAAAGTTTGAGGCAGTTCAAACTTCGTGAGAATAAAATGGTTATTTTTATTTTGTTCAGAAGAAATGAAAAGTCAAAAATGGCTCAAAGGAAGTTAAATAATGTTGGTACTAATTAAACTATTTAATAAACATTAGTTATACAATGTTTTCAAAAGAGTTGTATAAACATTTAGGAATGACAATTGTTAAAACAAAATAGCTCTAAAGAATCTAAAGGGATTAAAAATTAAACTGACTAAAATGTAAATGGATTAAAAACCTAAGAATTAAATCCTATCTCTAGGGAGCTGCACCTAATCCCAAGAAACCCCTTGCCCAAGAAACCCCTGCTGCAATGCCCTACACCTACAACCATGGCCCTGTCTACAACAGTCTGCCTTTCCATCTTTGAAAAGAACAAAGAAAAATAAATAAATAAAATGAAAAGAACAAGAAAATAACAGCACAAACGCCCAGCTGTCTCAAAACAAACTCCATTATATACAATAGTTTCTACTAACAGGATTTTGAAGCTGAGACACTGCTTGAAACACGGTGTCGTGTTTCACAGACCTTGAGGCTCTATGGAGGTATAACTCTGACAGGGAGGGGGTATATGCAGATCATATAAATAAGTCTAAACTGCTAAGAAGCCAGTGAGATAACGCAAATACTTAGGCAGCTCCATGGTTTGGTCCAGGCTTTGAGAATTTTAGAAGCTGCAGTTACTAAGATTCCACTGTCTCATACCTAGGCTGCCTTGAACTTCTTATCTACTCAAGGATGACCTGGAACTTCTGATTTTCTCTTCCTCCAGAGTGTTGGGACTACAAGGGTGTGCCTTTATACCCAGTTTGTCAAGTGCTGGAGATGCAACCCAGGGCTTCATGCACATTACACAAGCACTGGACCAACATCCTGGTCTGAAATATGAGCAACCTTTAAAATTTTTAATAAAATTTGGTCTTTCACAATTTCATATATACATATAAATATTATACAGTGAGTTCTGATTTCTGTCACCCAATATCAAGACTCTTAAAGGGAGTATTTCAATTAAATGCCAGAGTGCAAGGTCAGATTTTTCTATGTCCAAATGAAAATACAAAATTACAAGGACTTTTAAGTAACAAAGACCTCCTAATACACTGATATTATAACTAAAGATTCATAAAACATTCTAGCTATCACTTCATCTTTTAATATGACTCCATCCCAAACATAATATTCCAGTGAATAATAAATGCTTGATTGCATTCTATTGGTCATTAGGTAATGTAAAATTTACTTTACTATTGCATTGTCCATAGAATAATACACTATGGAAAGTCCGGGAAACGATTCAGAGAAATACTCCTTTCAACAGAGACAGAGTGAGATGATTCATCAAATGAGTAATAAAGGGGAAATATGGTGACAGGGACAAGTTCCAATACTTTAACTATTATATAAGCATAAAAAGAGAAAAATACTTCCCACATAGCATAGTTTTACTTTTAAAGGGTGGACTATGAATACATGGATTGCCCAAGTCTGTTTTCTCTGCTCTTTCAGTCAGTTCCAAGTAATTTAAAAACCACATTAGTGGCCAAATCTGTCAATCTGTTTACTTCTTAGAAGTCACTGAAAATTTTCCTCAAGTATGATAGAGTGGGTTGCAGAAATTGCTAGTAAATAAGTGACTGTGTGTGGTGTTCAACAAGAGAGGAATGTATACAATTTGTACATATTTCAGAAATCAGTTAATTTTGTATTCAACAGTTCCAATTAACTGCAGGATTTTCTGAATATTAAAGTTTACACAGAATTTTGGCAATGTGTTCTGTCTGTCTCCATATATTTAAAGTAGCATTTCTCTACAACCAATCAACAAATGATGCTATCTTTGTAACTGTCAAATGCAACAGTGAAGAACATCAATTTCAAAATGATTTAAAAAATAAAATTCACTTAGGAGTATACAAACATACATGCATACATACACACATACATATATGTAAACAACAATTAAAGGGAAAGAGGCCTGAAACCATGAAAAGGAGGGGGGAATACAAGGCAGGGTTTGGAGGCAGGAAATAAAAAGGGGGAAATGATGTCACTGAATTTGAATTTAAAAAAAATTAAAGCAATAAAATTCAGACATTTAAAGAGAAACAGAAAACATGTCTCAAAATGAGACCAGCAGTCAGGCATGACTCCAACAGCACTGAATCTTCTGGAGAACCTGCTAAGTGTTGTGGCCTGCCCCAGTCACATGGTCTACATCAAAGCCCACCCATGGAAACCAAGCTGAACTGCACAGCAACGCTCCCCTGCACTCTTTGATCTCTTCACAGAGCAACTGACAGCACTCTGCTAGCTCTGCATTTTATTCACAAGATGAACACATCAGGGGGAAATGTGCTAAAAATACACAGCCTACGGATTCAATGAAACATTTACTAACATGCCAATGCACTAACTTGATAGTCTAGCAAAGGCAATCTATTCCCCAAACTGTGACAGAACTATATACCACCATTGTTTATAACAAAATACTCAAAATTTAAACTTGAAACTCAAAATGTTCTTAGGAATCCATTTAATATCTAGCAATCAAAACCCTCAGACTGCACTTTTTTTTGTAAGGAAGAAGGCTGAGCGTCCACAAAGTATACCCTCTCCATCCCATAATTAACCATGTTTAAATGGTTCAGTCATTGTTTAAGAAAAACAAGTCAATTTATGACCAAGTAAAACACTAAAGCTGGTATTTCTAATTTGTAAAAGTGATATTATCATCACAAGGCAATCTCTATGGACAAGAGATAAGTTAAGGCACCCAGCAATTTCTCCAATGACTATTTAACAATTAATGCTACTGCCAACAAAACTCAACTTGTTAATCATGCAAAATCTTTTCTGAATAGGAAAATTGTACCTCAGTGCAGAATGTGAACCATTGACAATGGAGACCTAACGTCTACGGACTGAAGCCAGAAATGGCAGAGCAGACATTCTGAACATCATCGGCATGACACTCTGAGAGGGGGCTCTCCAACTATTTCCATCTGTAGGACACCCAGCACATGGTACACAACACACTGGGAATGTTAAGCACAGAACTCTCCTTCAAAACTCCTATGGCATCCTTGATGCTTGCTCTAGACCCCCACATGCATTGGAAGGAGGCGGCTACCAGGGCAGATCTCTCTACTCCTCCAGGAACCAGCAACAAGAGTTGTTTTACTTTCCTGTAGCCTTCAGACTTCTGAACCTCCTCTTGCTTCACCTGGCACATGCTTTACTGTAGCCTCCCATTTAGGAAGTGTTACTCTTAGGGCAGAAAGGGGCTACAGGAGGGCAGATATGTAAATGGATTTAGAAGACTACCGAGGGACCACATACTCTCAAAAAGTACTAACGCTTCTGCTCTGATACGTATCATGCCCCATCTCTCCATGACTCTACTACACTTTTCAGAGAGAAGCTCTCACTTCTAGTGTGGCATCTCCTTATTTCTATGAGCGGTGACTCTAAGTCTCCAAGGTAACCCGTGTTTTCACCCAGACAGAAATGAATCACTGTGTTTCTGCTAATAGGCTAACAGGCTTGTTTCTTCCAACACCAGTGGCCAGCAAACTTTCTCTATGAGTTCTCAGGCTTTGTGTTCCAGATACTCTTTTGTCAGAACACAATCCAAGAATGGAGTTGCTTGAGGGGAATTGTGAGTGCTTATGAGAAAACTTCAAATAAGACAAGTCTTATGACTTTAGTTTCTTCAAAAGCATGGAATGTGCTTTTGTGCCCCTGCCAAGTGCAGCAGATAGGAGTGAGTTTACTTCACATTATTCGTCACAATTGGCTATTGTTATTTGTTTATATGCCTTTATGGAAAAACATGTTTTGCAACCAGTGGTTTGGCAGCCACATGCAGCTTGCCCTTGTGACTGTACACTTCACTCATGTGACTCTTCTTAACCCTCGGAGTAGAAACTGTCTGATGCTCTGAATAAAGTTGGCTACTGGCAATAGACTGAAATCCACCTCCTTTTTAGGCTTCATTCTCCCAGGTCATACTGCCAGTTACAGCAGTAAACACTCTATGATGTAGCATTCAGGTCCGTCCTTTTAGCATAAAGTCACCACAAAATATACATACAAAACACACATTCTTTTTCTTATTTACAAAACCAAGTGTCAAGCTGTACTAAGCCCACAGGCTGTAGTTTAATAACCTGTGTTCTACCTAGATTCAGAGTTTCAAACTTCTAAAACCCTTTAATTCTTTTTTAAAGACTTTATTTTCAATACTGTGCGGTGTGTGTGTGTGTGTGTGTGTGTGTGTGTGTGTGTGTGTGTGTGTGGTGCGCATGTGCGGACAGATGCGTGTTGAGTGTGGGCTTGAGCACTTTAGTGAAGTGCCTGTGTTGCTCAGAGGATGGCATCACATTCCCTGGAGTTATAGGCAGTTGTAAGCCACCAACCACATGGGTGCTGTAAACCAAACCAGTATCTTTTGCAAGAGCAGTAACTGCTGTTAAGTTCTGAGCCATCTTTCCAGGTTAACTGCAATGGAAACTGAATGGATACAATGGAAATCAATTGTAATTTCATGTTTCACATTCAGAACCAGCCCTTCCTCCTGGAAAAAACAATGACTGACAGGGAGTGTGAGAAGAGGGCAGGTGTGAGAGGCTGGTTTAAAGGGAGTGGGGAGGATGCTGAACTGCACAGGATCTCATGCTTGGCAGCACAGGTGACTGCTGTGTTTCACTGAATGGGTCCCATGCTCAGGTTGCAACTCGTCTTATATCCCTAGTAAGGCTCCATTCGTTTTCCTTACTTCCCAGATCAGCTGAACTTGTCAAAGGACACATCAAAGCTCACACTCCACTCTGGTTTCATCATCTACTCACATATTACTTCAAACGGGCAAACATACTGTGTGCTATTTATGGTATTTGGAATGGTCAATAAACTGAAAGACAAACCACATAATAGGAAAAAAAACACTGACAAACGAGTCAAATCTAAAATATCAGAGACCCTTATACCTAACCACTAAGAGGACTAGCAACCTACTTCTTATGACTCAAATACTGAGATATGTGTGGTATATGTATGCCCTGCCCCCAAGATCATGAGTTGCCTATCATCCATAGTCACAAGAGAAACCCACATTTCAACCACAGTAAGATGCCATCATGCACACCCATCAGGGTTAAAACTGTGAAAGCCAACGACAGCACAACACTGGCAAAGATGAGAAGCAAATGAAAGAACTTGTGGCTGGGAATACTGAACTGACTTTGTTGTTATTGGTGGTGGTGGTAGTCTGTGTGTGGTGTAGCTACAGGAGGATGTCGGGTGTCCTGCTCTATCACTCTCTGCCTTGTTCCTGTGAGACAGGGTCTCTCACTGAACCTGGAGCTAGATTGGTGTGCAGCAAGCCCCAGTGACCCCTCCTGTCTCTGCCTCATGAGGTGCTTCAGTTACAACCACATGTGGCTCCATTCAGCTTTTTACTTGGGTGCTGGGGATTTGAACTCAGGGACTTGTGCTTACACAGCAAATGCTCTTAACCACTGGGTAATTAAAAGGTGGGGGAGAGATTTGAGACGGGCTCGATGGTAGTAGAGTACCTGCAACCATGCTCGAAACCCTGAGTTCAATCCCCTGCATCACAAAACTAGAGAACCAGTTTAAACACTGTTTACAATATCCATAAACTAGAAATTACACAAGTGCCCATCAACAGCTAAGTGGATAAACCATATATGATATGCTCCCACAATGAAGTACTAGTCATTGAAAGGAACGAACTAATACAACAACATGACGAACCCAACAGATCCTGCGTGAGAAACTGAACACGAGAGGCCACACACGACCGACTCTATCTGCTCCAGGAAAGGGAAGACCTCGGTGACAGAAAGCAGAGCAATGACTGACAATGCAGTGTGGTGCTCGTGTTGAGCTGGAAACTGCCAGAAGACAATGGCAAACAATGGCTCATCAAGAGCTGAAGGTGCTACACACCTACATCCAGCCCTCAGTTTTTGCCATGTTACTGACAGGTGGCACCGTCCCTTACACAGATATACCACCTGAGTTATTTTTGATCCTCAAATTCTAGGGCTCAAGTGACCTTCCCACATTGGCTTCATAAGTAGCCGAGACTAAAGGTGTCTACCACCATGCCCACCTCAACTGTTTTTTAAAGCTTGATTAGTCTTACGCTAATTGTTTCTTTGGAGATCAAACAAAATAAGGGATGAACATGCTTTTACTGACTTCTTTCACAAAGTGGCTTAGAACAAGTGAGGAGGTCTAAAGCATTGCCACTTAAGAAGTGTCAGCTATGTTCCTGCCACAGCACCTAGCACGGTACATAGCTGGCAGATGCCAAATGCACGTTGCATACATGAGCTGCAGAAGTCACACTGTACTGATGTATGAGAGCTGACTTCCACAGTGGCCCCTGGGGAGGCAGTATGACTGACCTAAGCAGAATGTTACCCTTTATCCAGAAGTAATAGCATTCTTATAACAATTTAGTACAGAAACATTCTGAATTTCTGACAGTGAGCTAAGTCATTCTCCTTTGAAAAATCATGAAATAATGCATTGTTTTAAAGTTGCAAGGTAAACTGCAAAAAACAAGCTTTAGGAAAATGTCAGAAATAAAGCACTAATTTTATTCATTGAATATACACCATTATTTTACATTTCACACTCGCTAACATGACATTTCATCCAGGGCCTTTAATGTTTATAATCCTGTAAGAGTTGGGTGCCTTGTCTCCAGCTTCTCAGTTCCTAGAGCCATTTTTCACAGAACTAGAAAGTTTTGTGTTCATACTTGACATATATTTGTAACCTCTCAATTATCAACAGTAAAAAAGACATTTTATTAAAGGAGGGGGAGTAGTGGTTTCCCACTGCCTGAAGAGGGAGGGGTTGCACCGGGTCACACATGGGGTTTTCTGAAGGGGACAGAAGTACTCTAACTCTCGCCTGTGGCACATTTACAGGAACATCATGTTAAGTGGGTGAAGTTTACTGTATCTACTGATACATCCATAAAACTGAAGGAAAATAAGGTTAAAACAAAGAATATCCAGATGATACATCCATAAAACTGAAGGAAAATAAGGTTAAAACAAAGAATATCCAGGTGAGTCTGGGTGGATTGATGAGTGTCAAAGTATACATTGGGTGAAACTCCCACAGACTCTACCCAGACAATGGAGACTGACACATTTGCTGTCCGTGTTTCACATTTTAACAATCTTCCTAGAATATTCAGAGTGCATAAAGTGAGGAACATTCCCACCCCCGAGATACTCAGTGCCAAGAGCATCTTCTGTGTTCTTCAAAACAAATTTGACAGACACTTTGCCCCAAGGCAAATGGATCATTCTCCACACAGATACTGCCCCCTTCCTAATCAGCTTTTAATTGTCAATAGTGTAGATTTATGGGCTGGGGAGATACTTCCGTAAAGTGCTTGCTAAACAAGCATGTGGACCTGAGGTCAAATCCCCAGCACCCATGTAAAATCAGGACATGGTGATAAACACCTGTGATCCCAGGTAAGGGGGACTGGTAGTGACAGGTGGATGGGGGTGAAAGGAGGGCACTCTGGCCTGCCCAGTCTAGCCTCAACCATGACCTCCAGGTTTAGTGTGAGAGGACCTGTGTCAAAAGTACAGTGGAAAATGACAGACACTTATTTTGATCTCAAGCCTACACATGCATATGCAAGTATACACTCATACCCACTAATACAGATTTACTAAGGGCTCAATATTATCAACTCTTTAAATTATTTTATGTGTATGGATGTTTTGTTCACATGCGTGCATATATACATGCATGCCTCATGCCCTCCAAGGCCAGGAGAGGCATCCCATCCCCTGGAAAGCCACCATGTGGTTGCTGGGAATCGAACCTGAGCCCTCTGGAAGACCAGCCAGTGCTCACAATGGCTGAACCACCGCACCAGTCTCTACTTTATCAACTCTTACGATATATTACTTGGATTATGTAAAACATCACCTTTAAGTGATTTGTTAGTAATGGGTGCTTAAAAGTTCTTTTTACAGTTTTTCAAAATTATTAACAGTAATAGGTGACTATCTTAGTGCATTAAAATTCATGTTTATACAATCTGGAGATGCAAATACATGGACATTTTGGTCTGTGATTTTTAATTCCCATTACAAAAATGATCTATTCATTAGTCACCCATTTCCCCAGGCTCTTTGCCATGGACACCACTACAGTTTCAACAGTCGAAAGGAATCCTAAAGAGTTTATTTTTTAAGATTTATTTTTGGTGCATTTTCATGTATACTTGGTTTTGGCTGACCATTGTCCCCACCCTTTCCTGGTTCCCATCTCCCTGACCTCCATGCCCACTTAACCACTTTTCTAGCAGGTCAGTGATCTTCCTTTTACTGGTGGAAAAAACTTGATTTGGGGGTGTCTCCTAAGAATCCAACTTACATTTTACATAACACAGGCTCTACTCAACTTTAGTCTGTGATCTTAGGGGTGTTTAACATTGGGGGTGCAGACCATCTGGGCTTGCATATTAATGATCCTTCATAGTATGTTAGGAAGGGACCATCCTTGGAATTGCTCTCAATTCCTGGAGCAATGCAGGTACCCAAAACTCTTTAAAACACTAAGCTGTAGCTTTTCTATGGTAACACTGATAAACTTCTGAGCATTATCTAGGAAATAAATGAGTTTCTTATGAGGATTAGAAACAAAACAAAAGCCCCCAACCGGCCAGATAAAATATAAACAAGGTTTGAGCTCTCCACAGAGGAACTAATAGCAGGATACAAAGCTACAGGGATGTTCACTGTCCTTGACTGATAATTCTACCTAACTCTAATCCTGACGAATTAATCACTGCTGTACACACAGGCTCACATAAAGTGCCTTCAGCAAAGTGCTCATTACTATAGAAGTAGCAGGAGACTTCTCAAAGGACAACCATGGGCCTACTTAACTGATTAAATGAATTATGACCTAGTGATATTTTATTAACAAGTACTGACAATGGTCATTTGTCCAACTAACTTATTAATGCCATGCACTGGCACATTTAATACGCATAATCCTTGCACTAAGCCTTCAAACTGGCATTAGTATTGCCTCCTTTGATAAATGAGGAAACTGATGCAGAGGGAGAGGGAACAACCTGCCCAAGGTCACACAGCTGAAAAGAGGCAACCCTGAAGGATCCGACATCCATGGTCTCAATGCACACCTGCACTGACGTGCCCATACCTACGCACAGACCCACACGCGTGTACATACTTAAAAAAAAAGTAAATCTTTAAAGTGATCTTATGTTCAAAATTTATCCAACATTACATCATTCGAACACTTTAAAATACTTTAACCAAACTTGCACAGAAATGAATTCTATAAGAAAGGCAATATTCCAAATTGTTCCTTTAAATTATATTGCTTGTAACTCGGTTTCTAAAATTATTAACAATTATGCATGCTAGAGATTTGTATGAATATATGGGTATGTGTATATTTATGTATTCATGTATGTCTTTTATACATATACTGTACATGTGCTTTTTGTTGTTGTTGTTTTGTTTGTTTTTCCAGACAGGGTTTCTCTGTGCAGCTTTGGAGCCTATCCTGGCAGTCGCTCTGGAGACCAGGCTGGCCTCGAACTCACAGAGATCTGCCTGCCTCTGCCTCCTGAGTGCTGGGATTAAAGGCATACGTCACCAACGCCCGGCTACATGTGTATTTTTTGCATGTAAAAATTATATGGGAGCTGGGCATTGGTGGCGCATGCCTTTAATCCCAGCATTCGAGGCAGAGGCAGGTGGATCTCTGTGAGTTCAAGACCAGCCTGGTCTACAAGAGCTAGTTCCAGGACAGCCTCCATAGCCACAGAGAAACCCTGTCTTGAAAAAACAACACAAAACAAAAAACCCAAAAAAAACAAAACAAAACAAAAAAAGACTGTAAATATGTCATACTTCTAGGGAACATTCCAGCTAACTTTTCTCTTTATTAATATTATTTTATCGGCTCTGTGTGTGTGTGAGAGAGAGAGAGGGGGAGGGAAGAGAGAGTGAGGGAGGGGGGAGAAAGAGAGAGAGAGAGGAGAGAGAGATCTTAGAGGAGTCAGTTCGCCTCTCCTACCATGTGGGTCCCAGGGGTGCCAGTTGTGGCAGCAAGCACCTTTACCACCCAGCCATCTCGCCAGTCTTACTTGGTTTCTCTTCTAGAAATAAATTCTTATTAGGGAAAATTATTGAGAGTTTGTTTTATTTTATGCCTGGTCTATTAGTCTAAAACTCTGAAACAGTTAAAAATGAAGTCCCTTACTCTAGCCAATCCACTCCATACAAGCCAATGGCAATTAGATGTGAACAGGACTTTATACTTGCAGATTCACAAGCCCTTTGTTGCCAGGAATATGTAATTGGCATCACTATTATAATAGATTATGCCTGCATCTAAAAAATTGCCAATTGAAACCAATGAAATAACTAAATTGAATTCTGCTTTATTTTATCCCAAACATCTTTGAGAGGCTTTCTTCCTTTTCAGATTACAAACTCAGAAGGAAAAGCTTCTGCCCTTAGAGTGCTGTGCTGTTTCCTCATTTCATTTAGAACCACCTGCCAGACACACAATGATGTAACCATCTTGGATGACCATTTTGTAGTTTCTGAACCTTTCTCATTTACCTATCTACTGACACTTGTCTGTAGTTCTTAGTTTTACACAATGGAAAGGGAGCCAATGAATAAACAGCATACCAAGTTTTAATTAAACCTAATTTTGGCTTCTTATTAACATATATTCTTCCAGCTAACATACAAGCTACAAAGTCATTGTAAGAGAAAACCCTGTATAACGGGCCAGTGAGATCAGAATGAGTAAATGCTTTCAAGTGAGTCTCAATAACAAGACTTTCCTCATTAGATTAATTTAAACCACTGTGAATCTGAGCACAGGGTCACACAGAGAAACAAGAACTGAAGTGCAGGGGCTGGGAAGATGGATTCTGTTGGTAAAGAAAGAGCTTTACTGAACAAGCTGAGGCCTTGGCTTTGAATCCTCAGTGCCCCCCAAAAAAAGCCAGGCAAGGTTTGCAGATACAACTTCAGAGCTGGGGTAGGGAGGGGACAGACAGGTCCCTCCCTGTCTGTTCACTGGCCATCCAGGACAGCTGAACCCGCCAGCATCAGCTCAGTGAGACACTGCCTCAAAAAGTAAGCCATACAATGGTTCCTCTGGCTTCCACAGATGTGCATACGCACATGGTGGGCAAGTACACTAGGGCATGGACACACACATGTCAACAAACAAAAAATTTTAAGTATCATAACAATATGCCAATGCACAAAGCATGTTCTGAGTAAATTTGCTATTACTAAGACTTTAAAATATGCTGCACTTCTAAAAATTAACTCTCATAATTATGAGTCTACTTATAGAGATCTTAACAGATAATGAAATATTTTATAAACTTATCAGTCATGAGTAGAGCCATGTTGTCCTTGAGAACACTACATTTAGGATTATAATAAATTCTATGACAAGAGATGGACATATTGCAAAATGCGGTACTTTGCAACAAGACTGTAGCAACAAGCCTATTGGAAATCGTGTCCACAGTCCCTGTGTAACATGCTCAAACCGGCTTAAAAATTTAAGGCTTTCTCATAATCACCTAAAAATTCATATTTTTCCACATGACACAGATGACTGGGAATAACAGAAATGCCCAGATTATTAAAAGAGAATGCTACAGTTGTAAGGAACAGCTACTAGCATATTAGCTGCCTATTAGTAACAGATACGCTCAAAATAAAAGTAAAGAAAAAGCAAGTCATTTTCTTACACACAGGGCAAACAAACCCAATGAAACAGTCCCAAAGTATAGCACCAAAACAAAGCCATCTCAGAAAAGAATTGCAATCACTGTTACCATTTGCTGTCAGTTAAGTTCCCAACCACCGAGATCGCATCAGCCTGCATACCAAGTTCATCGTGCAAACTGCTGCCGCCCACAGCAGATGCATGGTCATGTGAGGCTTCTAAGTGGACACTCCCTTTTCTCACCAGCAAGGAGGCACTAGCACTGAGCACTGCAGCCTGGGATGGGGGGCGGGACTGGACTTTGACCTGGGCTGTGGACTGCTGGCCTTGCTGACCATCTTGAAGGCTAGGAGAAAACACGGATTGGGGAGACATTACAGGGAAGAAAAGAGAAAAACAATAGCTAGAATGAAATCAATATAGAACACTGATTTCAAAAATGACACTTTTTCAAATAACCAAAGAAAGAGCCAAGAAGCTTTGTACAATTACACAGTTTGCACTTGTTCCAGTCCTTACCAATTTGATTCACAGGGACAAATGCATTAAATATTTAATATAAATATTAACTGTCAATCTGCAACTTTCTTCCAGCTCAAACCAAGTAGGGTCTAGAGTAAAGAAGGGAGAGCAGCATGGAGCCACTTAAGCAACGTGGCTCGGTGCTGGGCTCCAACAGGTAAAATTCACCATCATAATTTTGCCGTTTTCCCTCTAATATTCTAAATCTCAGACTCAGATACACAATAAAACAAAGTTCCTACACATGTAAAAACCAAGAATCTCTATCAAATGCAACCAAAATACAATGGTAAGCAAAAGAGCACCACAAACTACTGCAAAAGAACCAGAATATGTGGCTCAACCGAGGGAAACATGATGGCCTCCGGGATATTGGAAGGAGAATTAATATAAAGTTTTATTTATAAAAGCTTCCATATTCTGAAATAAGGCTATAAGAGTTACAGATAAAACATACATAAAAATCATGTTCTCATAACCAACTGTTAACATTCTTTTCCAGTCCATTTTGTATTCTCATTAACAAGGATCCATTATTTTAGAAAAATCTTAGTAACTGGGAAACCTTAATTTCTCAAAGGAAGTCCTAGTGTTTTATAAATTTCATAAAATTTTGTATTTCATTAATATAAATTTATTTTATGTGTAAAACTAATTTTTCTCTATCATTTACTCATTGCTTTTATGATTATTTAAAGGAATATAAATTTTATTAGCATTCTTAATAATAGATTTATTCTCATTTAAACTGCTGAGCTTCCTTCCTGGTGTGTTTTAACTATCACACAATGTCCCAGCATGCTCCAATCAGTGAATTTAAGTGTACTCTGAGCAATTCCAGAGGCTGGCACTAAAATGACCATAACAAGAAGGATGTGGCTGAAGTGGCCTTATTGAGTCTATCCTAATGACAGCATTTTCTACTAAATTCTCTCTGGGCCTTTGAATCCACTGCAACTGTCCCTCTGGGGTTTAGTAAAGAAAAACAAAACAAAACAAAACAAAAACAAAACAAAACAAAAAAAATAAACTTAAGATTCTGTCAATTGACGGTGAAGTAAAAGGCTAAGCTGTGGCTATAGCAATAGAATACTAACTGCAATGTCCGACACAGCAGTCCTCCGGGACATTTAATTAAATTTTAGTTCTTTACTCATGCCAACTACATTTCAAATACAATAACCACACACCACAGCTGGTAGCTATCACAGCTGGTAGCAATCCAAGTGGTCAGAAGCTAATAATGACTGCTTGTCATACTGGACAGCATGTATTATAAAATATTTATCCCATCATGCAAGGCCTACGAATTAGCACATTGACTCTTCAGGTCTGATTTTGAACCACTGAGAAGTAAATATCCTAAGCAGAGTACAGGAATGCATCTAACAAGGAAAAACTAAACCTGCACATTTTGATTGCTGATCACACTGGTACTGCTTAGCCATGCCAAATAGCATCTGTTTGTTTAGTAGTTTTCTTGAACTATTTTCCCAGTAGCAATTAGTCAAGAGAGGATTGTGAGAGGCTGGCCACACAGCTCAGTGGCAAAGCCTTTGCCTACATGTGTCAAACCACGAGTTCACCTCCAGTACTGCAAACTTAGAGACGAAGAAAAAAAAAAAAAAAAGGTGATCATGTTAACTAGACAGGTTTTATCTTCCACACAAGGCTGGTATGTCCTCGTCATCAGAAGCTATCTAAACTTATCCATGAACCTCATCAAAGTGAACAGGTTTCACACAACAGGAAAAAGTTCTGGAAATTCAAATATTATGGACTTTCAAATACACAATAAGCTTACAGCTCAACCAAAAAATTCGTACTCAAATTTTTTTCAGTTTTTTTTTCACTTAAAGTTATAAGCAAAGGTCATATTAGTCATATTTTAATGTGAACAGATCTGAGAATATTCTAATAATCAAGCCCCAGATGCAATGTCTACCTAAATACACAGAATGTTTTAAAAACCAAACAGTGCATGAAGGTCAACACTCCTAGCTGACAGGACATATGTACAGGTGGTCTTGGCCATCCCTTCCTCTACACACCAAGTGTGGGCCGGCAACTCTGTCTTACACTGTCAGTTATCTGGGGAAGTATCCTCCCCCTCAACTATAATGTAAATTCTAAGAGCATGACTCCATTATTCCAAAGAATATACAGGTTCCAGAGAAAACAATGTCCCGAGTATACAAAATGGAACAAAAATGATGAATTCATCTGAACACAAAATGACCCCATGGATTTCTAACCATAGATTTTCAACCATGACTGTAACCTCATTTTATTATAGATCTTTTATTCTCATATTTTAAATGAAGCTTTTTGTTCCTCACAAAAATAAGACGATTTCCTTCTACTCCAGTCTACTAAGAACTCAAAAGCATGACATTTTGGGTAATAAATATCAAGCTCTTTATATTATAAATATTTTTTAATATTTGTCTTTATTTTAGCTCTAGTCACTAAGAAGAATTAGTGAGGGCCTAAAAACTCCACCTACCTACAAAGCTAACTTAATTTTAAAATTTTTAAAATAATTCTTAAGGAGCTTATTCTAATAAGATTTTAAAAAGCATGAAAACTCTTTGTGAGGGAGCTGTTGGCTTAATCCTAATTCTTATATATTTTATAAAAAAACAAAAACAAACAAAAAAAAAAACCTGTTTTTTGAGACAGGGTTTCTCTGTGTTGCTTTGGAGCCTATCCTGGCATTTGCTCTGGAGACCAGGCTGGCCTTGAACTCACAGAGATCTACCTGCCTCTGTCTCCTGAGTGCTGGGATTAAAGGCCTGCGCCACCAACGCCCGGCCAACATTATATATATCTTATCACATTCCTTTTGGGATGGTTAATTTAACCACCAAAGTTTACAATAAGCTTTCATAGTCTCTTTTTCTGAAGTTTTGCTTTCTTTGACCTTAGTTACCTACAGACATCAGTCTGAAAACATCAAAATGAAAAATTGAGAAATAGTCATACTTTTTAATGCCTTTATTTTATGATTGTTCTACTTTGTCAGTAGTTATTGTTGTTGACTTCTTGCTGGGCTGAACTTATGGATTACACTGTATAGTAACAATGAGTCAAAGGGGGAGGGGACATACTACACATACAGGGCTCTGTATGAGCTGTGGCTTCAAGATGCTGTAGGAGTCTTTCAGAACATTTCTGCCCTGGCAGCCATGGATAACGGGAACTATTACAGAAGATTTTACTGGTATTTATATAGCAATTGCAGTCAAAGTATTGCCACATCTGTTCTACTAATTTTTAACAAAATGTTTTCCCAGAGTTTAAATAGTCATTTGATTCTCTATTTAGTTAAAGATAACATTATTAAGGAGTTCACACTGAAGAATAATGGCAATTTACTTTACCTGGGATTTTCCCAACTGTAAAAGGTAATTCACTAAGTTGGTATTTCTCCTAATTCTTTACAGCTACATTTTATTTTATTTCACCCATATTAGGGCCCATATTTTAGAGACATGCAACATGTGTGCTGAAAACAGCCTGGAGTCTCTCAACAAAGCAGCCGACTGTAACAGCAGACTCTCCAGGGGTCAACTGTGTGGTGGTGTCTTGCTTGTACAAATACAGTCTGTCTGAGGGTTAAAGACTGGAGCTTGTCACTAGCTAACCATAGCGGTCTGGAGCTCTGTACAGACAGACAGGAAGTGAGGTAGCTGGGCAGAAACAGGAAACTGTTCTCTTGTCTGCTGAGATGCTAAAGAGGTAAAGTGTGCCATGGCTTGCTCTTTCTCTGAGCAAGCTTTTTATTATCTAGACCAATTAAGAACTCCATTTACACAAATGGAAGCCCTGAAGGAGTAAATTCCAAACCATTTTCTAAGTCATGCTACATTTAAAATTCTAGGAACAAGTATTGTATGATTAGAATGATAACTCTCGTATTCCACCAGCCAGAGAAAGAGAACTACTCTGTTTACAAATGTTCAGCAGGCGAGACTCGGTCAGCATATTCATGGCAAAAAATGAAAGAATGTCTTAAGACTAAAATAGGTTAAAAATGTTCATAAAAAGAAAACATGGAGAAAGCAGGTAGGCAAAGGACTGGTCTACAGTGAGCATTATTCAAGGGGCAAAAGGAGGCTGGAACAACTGAGCAGGAGTTGCTGCTGTTCAGCCCTTGCACATGGGGACTGTGTCCCACGCTCACCAGCAGAGAGGAGTCAGTCCTGAAGCAGGAAAGGGAGAAAGAGGACAAAGAAGAGGAGGGCTCCAAATGTTTCTACAACAAACGTATATTTAAACTGGCTACATTTCCACTTTTATATTTTAAATGTTGTCTATATATAAATATGTCTCATGAAGTTGTGTATTATTTAAGGAATTAGAAAATGAAGATGAAATTCCTGGATATAATGGAAAACTCAACAACAAAAGAAACCAAGTTTTAAATCTCAGGGGAATATAAATGAATTAAGAAATTAAACTTGCTATTCTGAAAAACAAGTTTGAAAGGGAAAGGGGAGGGTTTGTCTTCTAACCTACTAAGCATGCAAGAGAAGCTAATCTTCTTCCTTAAGAAGTTGGGAAGTTGGGGGCTGGAAAGATGGCTCGGAGGTTAAGAGCACTGACTGCTCTTCCAGAGGACCTGAGTTCAATTCCCAGCAAACACATGGTGGCTCACAACCATCCGTTATGAGACCTGGTGCCCTCTTCTGGTGTGCAGATATACATGGAAGCAGGATGTTGTATACATAATAAATAAATAAAATCTTAAAAAAAAAAAAAGAAGAAGTTGGGATATTCGAGTGAGAACATGGCAGGAAAAGCACCTCCACAGAGGGACGCAGCACGCAGCATGATGCACACACTGCTTAAGCAAGCACATGGATCAAGTGATGTCCACGTTTGTCCTTGTGAAATTTTCCGAAAAGATTCAGATTTCTAAATCAAGGCATGGACTCTTTAGACTCCTAAAAATTCAACAGATTATCCCCAATATCAAAAATGCATGTTCTCTTAGTTAAGAATATTGAAAAAAATAAAAATGTTTTAACACAATAGATTCAGAAATCCAACATATCTCTACATGTAAACATGTATGTAGCTGGCCATACTTGACATAAATATTTTAGTTCTGTGTCCTTCACTAGGTTCAAATTTTACAGTATCACTAAGATAAAATGTTATCTTTCAGTGACATGAAATAATCAAACTGACTTCATATGATGAGGCCAGATTTCTATTTCTCATTAAGGTCACCACTTGTCCCTTAATTGTTCATATTAAACACTGTCAAGACAATGCACTAATATAACTAATTTAGGGTACGTAAAAGGATGAATCTAACTTAACTGCTATGTTTTCACTTCTATAACTGTTAACGTGCTTTTGCAATTTAAAAACTGGGCAAAATCGTCTGACAACTTCGTTTAAACAGTGCAACATAAGACATGCATAATGCAGTATGCATGCATAATGGTCACATGCGGAAGAAACCTAAGAGTTTAAGATGAATAGAAGAGAAAATAAAAAAAAGAAGAAAAGAAAAGCAAGGCTCTTCAAAAGCTTGCCTGGGCTGGAAAGAATGGGTTAGAAGGTTCACTGCATGCATGCTAAACTTGGTGGAATTGTAAAATACCATACCTTAGGGGCGATCCGATGAGCAAGGTAGGAGGGGTAGGGTTACTCCCTGCATTGTGCCGGCGCCGTACTGCCTGGCGCCTAAATGTGCTGCGTTCACGGCGAAATGCCACTGCCTCCTCGCTGGCCTGTGCTGCTGTATCAAGACAGACTTAGGTCAAATAGGAGCCTAGGTCAGAAATGAAAATAGCAGCTGAGCCTGTCTATCTCTAGACTTCCCACCCTCTCAGGAAAAGGAACACTTGGGTCTCCTGTCACCTTACGGAGTATACAGAAAGTATATGCCCTTTCTCCAAAGTTAGTTTTTTTTTTTTTTTTTTTGGATCTATTACCTGACCTCACCAGCTTCCCTTCATCCTAACTTCCTATTTTGAGGTCTCTGCAGCTTTAAATGTTTTCCTGAAAGCCTCATTACTGTTGGCATGTCTCCATTCTCCCTTTAATTACGTCAGCCTTTCAAAAGCTGTTAGTTTCTCTACTGAGAACGAGTACTCATTTCTTTCTTGTGGGACTAGTAAAAGCAGTACAAACACACAGATGCTCCCTGACTTGGGATGGGGCTACAATCTGATCAACCATCACTAACTTAAAGCACCAGGGATCAAACGTGCACTTGATATGCAGCCCACTCAATTCAGCAGGGGACATTCCTGCCTGGGAGCTGTGACCTGTGGCTGCTACCGCTGCCCAACACAGAAACAGTAGTCTATTGCCTATCACTCACGCAGGAAAAGAGCAAAATTCAAAGCATGGTTTCTGGTGAATGGTTCCACCTTCTTATCACCATGAAGGTAAAAAACTGGTGAACCATCTGACTTCAGACTATTCACTGTAGATGCCAAGGAGTAGGGTAGTGAGCTGTAGCCCCTAGCATCTCAGGCTATAATTCTGAAACCAACTGCAAGTTGACAGAACAAACTTGTCAAATATTCATGGTAACATAAATATATCTTAACTGGAAAGTGTTTTTTATCAAAACTTTATTTAAAAAACTTTAAGGTCCTGGTCCTAGTCTCAACATTAGGAAGCAGATATAAATAAAAGCCAAGCATGGAAGCTCACTTAAGCTGGGATCAATACAGAACAAGCTAAAACCAAGCAGACAATGATAAAATCGTAACAGCAGCCACGTGAAATTACACATATTTTGATAAAACCACACTGACCAATCTGGGTTCCCACAACAAATATGATTTTCACAGGTGAACATGAAACAACTGTTCTTTCCTCAGCAATCTAAGTGTTCTAGAAATCTCTGATTTTGAGGAAGGCTATTTTCACGTTAGCATATGAGCAAAGAAAAAAAGAAGTTTTACAGAAGCGTTTTTTTCCAAACATAAAAGGTCCTTTAAATGCAAAAAAAAAAAAAAATTGTTGTTTGCATGTGAACCAACTACTGGACTACTGGTCCAATGAAAACCATGAAGCTGATTGAATCTGGTCATCTAGGACTGGCTGTCTAATAAAGTAGCCACTAACCGGCCACAGTAGCTATTCAAACTCCTATTGATGGAAACTAACCCTTCAGACATTCATTCTTGAGCCACACCTGAACACTCAGTAGTAACATGGCACACACCAACCACTGCTAGACAAACTGCTAGACAAACTGGACACAGAACTTTCCCGTCACAACAGAAAGCAGATGTAGACAATCAAGGCTGCTGTTTCAGCAGCAAGAACGTAAGGCATTTTCTGACAACTGACAACTACAACCTCAATGAAATGAAATGTGCTCTGCATCATGGGAGAAACACACACTGGCAGGGCAGTCACTGGACGAAGAATAAGTCAGGTGGGGGAAGACAGGACTATAGGCAAGGAGGTTACACCTGCCACAGTTCTTAGACACCTGGGCACACATAGGCCAGGGTACAGGTACAATTACTAGCTGTTAATTCAAGAGCTGCCTTACTGAAAATTCTATTCTACAGTTGAAATAAACTATATCCCATTTTTTTTATAAACCATTACTTACACAAACTATCATAATCAATTTTATGGCTGAATCAACTTCATTATGGACTCTTCAACCATTCTCTGTTCTGTTGCAAATAAACAGAAAATTAAACCCAGACATAATTCATAGCTAACGCTGGCAAAGCAGCATCTGATCACTGACTACCCAAGTCAGGAAGGGGGAAATAGTTTTCTTTATTCATCTGTTTCTAACAAGGACTCTTACAGGTACTACTCCTACAGAAAAGTCAAAACTCTAAGAAAGACAAGAAGCAAAAAACAAACAAAAAACCTAAACAAACAAACAAACAAACAAAATCTCTGAGTATTTGCATGTTTGTGTTGGCACAGAGGATGGAAGACAGTGTCAGATCCCCTGGAGCTGGAGGTCCATGGGTGCTGAGAAACTAATTCTGGTCCTCTGTAAGAGTAGTATGTGTCTTAACCATTCTGAGCTGTATCTCCAGCCCCTCCTTGAAAAAAATCAAGACAAAAGATTAGGCATCCACTGAATGACACATTTGAGTTATGCTGACTACATATATTATCCTCACTAAGGAGTTTCACAAACCTATTGTTACAGGAATTTCCAGAATGTTCACTATGACAACTGACTTAAAAATAGCTAGGATCACACATTCAAAAATGACATGCTTTAATTTATGGCCATAGTATGTAAGACTAAGCCACGGCTTCTAAGGAATGTGATTCTTATATAGAACATCTATATTTGCAACTGATTTCTAAAGGGTAGTTGTATGGGAGCCACGGGAGAAAAAGAGTATCTTTAAAGCTTAAAAGTAGATTCTTCTAAGCACAGTCACATACAGTTTAACCATACTTAGAGAAAATTAAAAACAACTGTAGTAAACCGTGTTCATGCGCATGTACATGCATGTGTGCATAGCTCTGTGTGTGTGTGTGTGTGTGTGTGTGTGTGTGTGTGTGTGTGTGTGTGTGTGTGTGTGTGTGTGTCTATGAGTCCAGTGCACTTGCCCAAGCATGCATGCCTAGAGGCAAGATGTTCACAAAAGAAGAGTCCAAGGCTGAGTGTCTTCCTCCACCTTGCTTTTTGAGACAAGATCTCTTATTTAACCCAGAGCTCACTGACTTGGCTAGACTAGCTGGCCAGTAATCCCTCAGACCCACCTGTCTCCATATCCTGTAGTAGGGTTACATATGCACACCACAAGCATTTGGCTTTTACATGGGTACTGAAGACCTGAACTTAGGTCCTTGTGTTTGCACAGGAAGTCCTTTACCTAATAAACCATCTCCTAGCCTGTTTTGAACCATTCAAGTTTGCAAGAGAAAGAACATTTTAAAAATAAACAGAGGAGTCCTCTGAGGAATCAGATCCTAGCTAGGCCTTGGAAAGAATATCTCTTCTTCTTCCTCTTTCTCTACTCCAGAGTGAGAAAATGCTACAAAATCTTTTAAAGTTCACACTTTAGCCTTGCATAAAACTAAGTATCTCTAGCAAGTAAACAAGTTAACTATACCCATTTTAAGTCTATCCAACTAAACAATGAAAAACTAGCACTTAGGCAGAACTAATCTTCATGCATACATACATACAGAAAGAAAGGAAAAGTCAGAAGCATTCCAATGATTCAAAAACTGTGAGTATAAAAATTTCAAGGATATATTTTAAGTATGCTTTTATCACAAGTCTTGACTTTGTAATGATTTCCTTATCTGCATTAAAATGCCTCCAGAAGACATAATTTATGATAGTCCAGACAGTTCAGCTTTTGTGAGATACATCTCAGGTAGCCCAGGCTGGCCTCAAACTCCTATTCCCTCTGTCTGTACCTCAAGAGTACAGGGATTACAAGTGCATGCTACACTCAGTGCCTGGGGTTTATTTCTTTTATAATGATGCAGGCTCTTGATTAGATTTATGCTTAAATGCAATGCATGGAAAACAGACAAATATCCAGGACATTTGGAGAACCATGGGCTGGTCTATTCCTGACCATTATAAAGAAATGTAAAATCAAACCTTAGGGTTATTTCTAATTTATCTTAGAAAGTTACAGAAAATCTACACATTTATATGGAACTGTTTGGTACAGCAATTTATGTTTATATGGATATACTAAAACATTATTAGCTGGCTTTATGAACGGTAACAAGTATCTAAGGTTGTATACACTAAATAGATTCTGGAGAAGTAGGAGCCAAAAGCCACCCCCCCCAAAATCTCAAAAGCTGGGGAGCTCTGAGTATAACTAATCCATAGGTCAGGAATTACTTCTAGGGCTAGAATAATATAGTAAACAGAATGCTTGGTTAACATCAAGAAGCCCTGTGTTTGATCCCCAGTACCACACAAACCAGTCAAGAGATGGGAGTAGAAGGCTGCGAAGTTTAAGGGTATTGTCAGGTACTTAGCAAGTTTGAGACTGGCCTGGACTAAGGGGAGTTCCTGTCCCCATTCAAAATACAGCTACTTCTAATAGACATGCTGTAAATGGCCTCTTGGCAATACTTAACTGCAGCTTAAGAAGTCAAAAACTGAGATGATTAGAAAAAAAAAAAAAAGGAATATATCTTAAGGAAATACTGAAAATAAAAATGTGTGTTTGGTGCCTCAAACGGAAGTGACAAAATGTTATTAGGAAATGAAGATTTTAAGAACTATGAATAAAGTACAAAACAAGTATTTATACACCTTAAAAACGAAGACATTTGCAAACATTCAAGAATATACTAAAATAGTTTAAGATCAAAACTCTCTTACTTAAGGAGAAAATTATCACATAAAGAAAATGAACAATAAAAGTATCTTGCAAAAATACTCTGAAAGTAATTCTAAAAGAAAAAAGAAATTCTAAAAATAAATGTTTTTTGTCTAGATATGAAAACCCACTTTATCTAAACAGCTTTCCTTTTCTTTCCATTATCATCCAAGAACACTGCAAACCACTCTATTTCCAAAAAGACCCTGCTCTAATACAGAAATGAATGTTTATAATCATCATTCTCATAGAGTCCAAAGAACAATTCAATTCCAAGAGTCAATTCTGAATGAGAAAAAATCCCCATCTGTGCAAACATTTTAAATGGCCACTTTTTTTTTTTTTGACAAGTCAACAAACAACAAACAAAATTATCAGCAGTGCTTTGACATCCTTACTGCTATTTCCCCAAATCTCAGCAGCCAAGCAAATATAACTGGATAGATGAAATGCTTCCAAGAAACTATATGATGGGGCTGGAGAGAAGGCTCAGCAGTTAAGAGTGCTTGCTGCTCTTCCAGATGGCCAGAATTCAGTTCTATTAACTCAGATCCAGTGAATCTACAACCTCTGATCACCCAGGGTACCAGGACTCACATGTACATAAGCACACATAAATATATACAGGCAATTAAAAACAAAATAAAGCCAGACATGGTGACACATGTCTTACTCTCAGCACTAAGGAGGCGGGGCAGGCAGATCTCTTTGAGTTCAAAGTCAACCTAGTCTATATAGTGAGTTCTAGGAGAGCCAAGGCTGCAGAGCGAGGCCCTGTCAATAATAATAATAATAATAATAATAATAATAATAGCAATATTTTTAAAACCCAAAATAAATATTATAAGGAAAAAACTTAATACTCTGGAATCTAATACATAAAGAACAACTGCTGGCCCCAGGGTCTGCAGGTAGACTGAATTGGTCCCTGAAGACCCAGGGATCCTGACTCTGCTGAGATCGCTGGGCTATTCCAGCCCCCACTGAGTACAGAGGTAAGCTACCTTGGCCCCTACCTTGGGCCCAACTTCTGCCTGCCCACTCTGGGAAATCCTGTCCCAGGGTCTGCAGGTAGACTGAATGGGTCCCTGAAGACCCAAGGACCCTGACTCTGCTGAGATCACTGGGCTACTCCACCCCTAGGCAGTGCAGAGTGCAGAGAGTGCAGAGGTGAGCTGCTTTGGCCCAGACTTGGGAGCAATTTCCACCTGCCCACTCTGGGAACTCCTGCCCAGGGGTCTGCAGGCAGGTTGACTCGGCCCCTGAGGACCAAGCAACCCAGAGTCTGCTGACATCTCTGCACAAGTCCTGCTCTTGCCCATCTGGAGAGCGAGTGCCTCAGACCTGCCTGCACCCACCTTGAGACCCATCACAGTATCGGAGCCAATTGCACCCACCTGAAGAGAAGCCCGGACCCATAAACACCAGGAAAGGGAGAGACACCACCTGCACCCACTGGAAGAAGAGATGGGAAGACAACAATATAAGAACACACATCCAACAACAGGAAAACCAATATGACACCACCAGAGTCTAGGGAGTCTACACCAGCAAGACATGAACATCCCAACACAGAAGCAGAAGAGAACAACCTTAAAAACAACTGCATGCAGATGATAGAGACCCTAAGAGAGGAAATCAGAAAATCCTCCAGAGAAATGAAAGAAAAGACGAACCAAAAGATGCAAGAAATCAAGGAAAGCCAAGAAAATACAAGTAAACAGCTGAAGGAAACAGTTCAGGACCTGAGAATTGAAATAGAGACAATAAAGAAAACACAAACTGAGGGAATGCTGGAAGTGGAAAAGCTGAGTAAACAATCAGGAGCCACAGATGCAAGCATAACCAACAGAATACAAGAGATGGAAGACAGAATCTCAGACACTGAAGATAAACTAAAGGAAACAAACTCATCGAGCAAAGAAAATCTTAAGTCCAACAAATACTTAACACAAAATATCCAGGAAATATGGGACACCGTGAAAAGACCAAACCTAAGGAAAATAGGTATAGAAGAAGGTGAAGAAACCCAACTCAAAGGTGCAGAAAACATATTCAACAAAATCATAGAAGAAAACTTTCCCTAACCTAAAGAAAGACCTGCCAATGAAAGTACAAGAAGCCTACAGAACACCAAATAGAGTGGACCACAAAAGAAAGTCCTCTCGTCACATAGTAATTAAAACACCAAACGTACAGAATAAAGAAAGAATATTAAGAGCAGCAAAGGAAAAAGGCCAAGTAACACATAAAGGCAAACCTATCAGAATTACACCAGACTTCTCCATGGAAACTCTGAAAGCCAGAAGGACCTGGATAGATATTCTACCAACCACGAGAGAACACGGATGCCAGCCCAGACTACTATACTCAGCAAAGCTTTCAATCACCATAAATGGAGAAAACAAGATATTCCACGACAAAAACAGATTTAAACAATATGTAACCACTAATCCAGCCCTAACGAAACCTAAGGAAATTGACTACACTCACAAAAACATAGGCAATAGATAATCCCACTTTATGAAAGCGCCCCCCCCAGAAAAGGCAGGGTAAATCCACACACAATACCACTACCAACAACAAATCAAAAACAAACAAGAATAAACACTCTTGGAGGTGGGGGAGAAGGAATGGTGGTGGGGGGAGGGAGAGGGAGAGGGAAAGTAAATGTGAAAATATTAATAATTTAATAAAAAAAAAGAAAAAAAAAGAATAAACACTCAATGGACCTTAATTTCCCTCAATATTAATGGTCTTAACTTGTCTATAAAAAGACACAGGCTAACAGATTGGATACAAAGACAGAATCCATCCTTCTGCTGCATACAAGAAATACACCTCAAATTCAAAGACAGACATTACCTCAGAGTAAAGGGTTGCGATAAGATATTCCAATCAAATGGACCCAAGAAACGAGCTGGGGTAGCTATCCTAGTATCTAACAAGTTAGACTTCAAACTAAAATCAATCAAAAGAGATGAAGAAGGTCATTTCATATTCATCACAGGAAAAATCCATCAGGAAGAAGTATCAATTCTAAACATCTATTCCCCAAATACAAAGGCACCAACATTCGTAAAAGAAACATTATTAAAACTCAAATCACAAATAAGACCTCACACAGTTATAGTGGGAGACTTCAAGACCCCACTCTCACCACTGAACAGGAACACCAGACAGAAACTTAACAAAGAGACAAAGGAACTAACAGAAGTTATGACCCAATTGGGATTAACAGACATCTATAGAACTTTCCATCCAAACACAAAAGAATATACCTTCTTTTCAACATCACATGAAACCTTCTCAAAAATCGACCACATACTTGGCAACATAGCAAACCTCAACAGGTACAAGAAAATTGGAATAATCCCCTGTGCCTTATCAGACCACTACGGTTTAAAGTTAGAATTCAAAAACAACACAAATTGCAGAAAACTTACCAACTCATGGAAATTGAACAACAAGCAATTGCACCATTCCTGGGTCAAGGAAGAAATAGAAAGAACTTAAAGACTTCCTAGAATTCAATGAAAATGAAGACACAACATATCCAAACTTATGGGACACTTTGAAAGCAGTGCTAAGAGGAAAGTTCATAGCTCTAAGTGCTCACATGAAGAAACTAGAGAATACTCACACCAGAGAGTTGACATACAGCTGAAAGCTCTAGAACAAATGGGAGCAAATTCTCCCCGGAGGAGTAGGTGCCAGGAAATAATCAAACTGAGGACAGAAATCAATAAAGTCGAAACAAAGAAAACAATTCAAAGAGTCAATATAACAAAGAGTTGGTTCTTTGAGAAAATCAACAAGATAGACAAACCTTTATCCAAACTAACCAAGAGGCAGAGAGAGAACATGCAAATTAACAAAATCAGAAATGAAAAGGGGGACATAACAATGGACACTGAGGAAATCCAGAGAATCTTCAGGTCATACTTTGAAAACCTGTACTCCACAAAATTTGAAAATTTAAAGGAAATGGACAATTTTCTGGACAGATACCACTTACCAAAATTGAATCAAGAACAGATAAGCAACTTAAACAGACCTATAACCTCTAAGGAAATAGAAGCAGTCATCAAAAGTCTCCCAACCAGAAAAAGCCCAGGGCCAGATGGTTTCAGTGCAGAATTCTACCAGAAATTCAAAGAAGAGCTAATACCAATACTCCTCAAATTGTTCCACACAATAGAAGCAGAAGGTTTGTTGCCAAACTCTTTTTTCGAGGCTACAATTACCTTGGTACCCAAACCACACAAAGACACAACTAAGAAAGAGAACTATACACCAATATCCCTCAGGAACATAGATGGAAAAATACTCAATAAAATACTGGCAGACTGAATCCAAGAACATATCAGGAAATCATCCACCATGATCAATTAGGCTTCATCACTGGGATGCAGGGTTGGTTCAACATTCGATCCAGCAATTCCACTCTTAGCTAGGCATATACCCCAAAGAAGCACATTCCTACAAGGACATCTGTTTAACTATGTTCATAGCAGCATTATTTGTAATAGCCAGAACCTGGAAACAACCTAGATGCCCCTCAACTGAAGAATGGATAGAGAAAATGTGGAACATTTACACAATGGAGTACTACTCAGCAGGAAAAAATGGCAATGGAATTTTGAATTTTGCAGGCAAATAGATGGAACTAGAAGAAACCATTCTGAGTGAGGTAACCCAATCACAAAAAGACAAACATGGTATGTACTCACTCATATGTGGATATTAGACATAGAGTAAAGGATTGCCAGCCTGCAGCCCAGGCTGCTGGAGAGGCTGATAAACAAGGAGGACCCTAAGAGAGACATACATGGTCCCCTGGAGAAGGGGAAAGGGACAAGATCTCCTGAGCAAATTGGGAGCATGGGGGAAGAGGGAGAGGGAACTAGGAGAATGAGAAGGGGAGAAGAGGGGTAAGGAAGACATGATGGGGCAGGGAGGTTGAGTTGAGGGAAGAACAGAAGAGAACAAGATAAGAGATAATTTACTAGAGGGAGACATTATAAGTTTAAAGAGAAATCAGGCACCAGGGAAATGTCTGGAGAGCCACAAAGATGACACCAACTAACAATCTAAGCAACAGAGGAGAGGCTACCTTAAATACTCTCTCCTGATAATGAGATTGATGACTAATTCATATGCCATCGCATAGCCCTCATCCAGCAGCAGGTGGAAGTAGAAGCAGACACCCACAGCTAAACCTTGAACTGAACTGAAATCCAGATGCAGAGAAGGAGGACTGATGAGCAAAATGGTTCAGACCCCCTGAATGTGGGTGTCAGTGAGGAGACCTTGGAAATCTATGGGGCCTCTTGTAGTGGATCAGTACTTATCACTACCATAGGAATGGACTTTAGGAGCCCATCCCACATGGAGGGATACTCCCTGAGCTTAGACACAAGGGGGTTGGCCTAGGCCCTATCCCAAAGAATATGACAGACATTGAAGACCCCCCCCCCATGGAAGGCCTCACCCTTCCTGGGGAGCAGAAAGGGTATGGGATGGGTTGGGCATTCATTGGGGGGGAGTAGGGGAGGAGGAGAGGGAGAGGGACCTGGGAATGACATATAAAATAATTTTCTTCCTAATAAAAAAAGAACAATTGCTAACTGATAGTTCTTAACAGATACAGCAAGATTACTTACTTTCATTAGTAGTGCTACTTAAACTCACTACTCAGTTGAAGATAACCTTGAATCTTTGATCCTCCTGGCTCCACTTCCCGAGTGCTGGTATTACAGGAAGATATCGCCAAACCCAGCAGCAACTGGGACTCTTTTTAAATCTTTTGTGAATGGCTCAAGGAGACGGACATTCTTCTCTCAGAAAAGTACATTCATACACAGTTGTGCATATACTGCTCAGTAGATAGCCTAGTCAGCCATCCTGAAATGACTCTAAAGTACCAATGATTCGTTTATACAATGGTTCTAAAGGTAACAGAGCACTTTCACCCCCAAGTCCATTGGCAATGATGAGTTAACTGGGACAGGCCTAGATAGTTACAGCTCCTCTTTTAGGGTTGAGGAAACTGAGGCAGGTTGAATGGCTTGGCTGGCATAGTCAATCAGTAATCAGAGGTAGGAGAAGGATGGAATCAATGAATTACTCATTTAGAATTCCACTGCTTGTTACTACCTGGCAAATACAAAACAGAATTGTGTTTGAGAATTGTACATATAAACAATGATTGGAGGGGCAAGGGACGTAGCCTACAGAAAAGTGACTCAAACAATGTATTTAAAACTATTTTCTCAGGCCTAGCACCCACACAGTGGCTCACAACTCCAGTTCCAAGGGACCTAGGGTCTTCTGACTTCTGAGGACAATAGGTACACACTTGTTACTCACGCATTTGTGTAAATAAATCATTCATAAACACAAAATAAAATACATAACACTAAAAAGTTCTTTTAAAATAGTTTTCTCAGAGAGATACAGATTAAGAAATTCAGAAACTATGAGTAGGAGAGATGGCTCAGCAGCTGAAAGCACTGGCTACTCTTGCAGGGGACCACGATTCAATACCCAACACCCACAGGATGGTTCACAATGTGTATTCCAGTTTCAAGGATCTAACGTCCTCTTTTGACCTCTGTGAGCACTGCACCCACATGGTACATATACACAGAAAATCATTCAGACACATAAAATAATAAAATAAATAAACCACCCAAACAATTGCAGACAATTACTAGTAAAATTTGACTCTGAGCAAAGTACCTGATTAAGGGAAAGAGGTCTTAAAATAAACACAGGGAACATGCTGTTGATACAGCACCATGGTAGAGTACATTCCTGATACATGATGCCATGGAGAACAGCAAGCAAACCACTGTTACATGACTACATACCATAAAAGTAAGTTATAAGGCATGTCACTGCTAAAGGGCAAAGCCTACATTAATAGATTAACTACTAAAAATGCTTTTCTATGTATTAAGTGTGAAACTGGAGATTCAGATATCATCTACTTTCACTATTTATTATACAGCTCCACACAAGCAGAACATCTCTAATTTATTTCAATATGTAATTATCTCCTGTGTTTACCTATCTATCACTAAACCAACAGAGTTAAACAGGACAGGACACACTTCTGTAGCACAGCAAACTGGCCTGCTTCCCAATAACAGTAAATATTTACCAAAGGCTAGGTACTTTCTAAGCATCTTATATATGAACTCCCTTCATTTTTCACCATGGAACAGGTATTGCTCTCACCTCATCCTCAGATGACAGTATGGGGGCCTAATGAAGATAAATAGGTCTCTGAGGGTAGCAACGACAGTAGAGCCCATATACTAATAGGCACATGAGTCCTAGGCTACATCACCTCTATCCTAGGGCATTTTATTTTAATACTTTCAAGTACATTTCCTAAATTCTACCCCTCCACTCTATCAACACCATTCACTTCAATAATAGAGTGCTTGAAGAAGTCAGCAATACCTCCACATCTAGTGTGATTAAAACTTACTTATAGTTTTATATCTAGGCAAGGGGGAGGAGGAGGGGGAGAGAAGAAGACAGAGAAAGGAGGAGGGGAGGGAGAGGGAGAGAGATGGGGGGGTGTTGTTGTGTTTCTGGAGTACAATGTGTAGGGCAGAAGGGACAACTCAGACACATTACTCCTAAACCACCAGAGAAGACTGTAACAAATGACACTCACATCAACACATACTGAAATTCTGTTCATTTTAAATGGAACATTTAAATTCCTTCCTTCCACTTCCAGTTTTCTGAAGTACAACTGAACCACAGCAAGCACTTGTATTTAGGTATAATGAAAGCATAAATCTCTAACACATTTAAGTCATTTTGTTTTGTTTTGATCTTCATTCTAAGCACAATAAAAACAAAAAACCCTAACATTACCCTCCTTTGACAAAAAGTATCTTCAACTCCCACATACTAGTGAATTTGAACTAAAGTTGAGATTTAAAAAATTTAGCTCATTGTTGTATTATTAACATTTAATGGAGGTTTTAAAGATACAAACAAAAACTCTGGAATCTAGAAATATGAGGACTTATATGGTCACAGAACTGTAGAAAGAAGCAAATAACACTTTTCACGTAACTTTGAAAAACCACCAAACCAGACAAAACACAAAAGGAAAACCCACATTCACTGTGGAAGGGAGACGACAGTAAATATGCAAAGACATAGACTGACCACAGCGCATCTCTCACACACTCCTGCAACATTCACAGTTTGGAAATAACATTTATTTCATCAATATTTAGAACATAGCAGAGCATGTTCACTCTCAAAATTATTTTGATAACTAGGATTAAACTGTCTTTTAAAACCTAATGGATTCATGAACATACACATATGATAAGGTTTTTCTGCGAAGCCTCTATACTTCTCTGATCCGTTATAAAATATAGAATGACATCCAGGTCAAAAACTCCAAGACATTTACACAGCAACCAAGTGGTAACAACCACTTCAGATGCAATCATCTCTAATATATAGGTAGAAGATCACTTTGGTGGCTCCTTCAGCACTAAACATAATTTCTTTACATTCCTATTTTAAGTTAATTTTTGTTAGAACCTTACCAGAAACAGAAAGACAAACAAAGGCAAACAAGAACATCTCCACAATAGGACCTTTAAAATACTCTAGATGAAGGCTGGGCAGTGGTGGCGCACCTCCAGCACTGGGGAGGCAGAGACAGGTGGATCTCTGTGAGTTTGAGACCAGCCTGGTCTCCAGAGCAAGTTCCAGGAGAGCCTCCAAAGCCACAGAGAAACCCTGTCTCGAAAAACCACCACCACCACCACCAAAAATGCTCTTGGTGAACCTGGAATTCTTTTGAGATAAGTGCATACATGTCTGTTTAAACAGAATATCAACCTTAATTGTCAAGAGGGTATTACCACTATTATAGCAAATGACTGTGACCTTTCAAGACACATGTGTGCTGACAACAGAAGGCCTCATTCTCACTCTACCCAGAAAGACTTCAGAATCAGCAAGATAGCCCACAGTCTACTTGGGTAGGAGAAAAAAGTGGAGAACACCTCCTCTGAAAAAAAGATCAATACACAGTGACAGAATATAGTATCACCATACAACTATGTACAATTCCCCCAAATCCTGAAATTACTAAGTGAATACTTTACCCAAACACCATCAGCATCATAAAGGATAATATGCATCTACTAATGGATTAAAAATGCAAATACATCAGGATGTGATGATGCACGCCTTTAAATCCAGCACTCAGGGGGCAGAGGCTGACAGATCTCTGTGAGTTCGAGACCAGCGTGGTCTACATAGTGAGTTCCAGGCCAGCTAGGGCTACATACTGAGATCCTATCTCAAAAATTAAAATATAAATAATCATAAAATAAAATGATAATGCATATAAATTACAAACTTCAATTTAATTAACTTTAAATACAGTGTTAAATTGTAGAAAAACATATCTTTTTCTTAGGATCTTGAATTGAGAAAAGAACAGAAACAGAAAAATAGTTGGTTATCAAAATACAACCCCAGCTCTCCAGTAGTACTTGGAAGAATCAATCTTATGTGACGGTCTGAGCATCTGCCTCTGGAAGCTCAGCAGCACGCTGTGGAAGAAATGGCTCTGAGTGATTTGACCCCCAAATAGTTGTAATATTGCTGATATTGTATACAGGAGAGAACTTATTGGGTTACTGCTGGCAAAAAAATAGCTTGGAAAAAGGAGGCAATCAAGAATAAACTGTTATGTTCCATCCCCAAGACAGCTGGACCATCAGAGACTACCATATCATCACTGAAGGAAGCTTGTTTTCCTAACACAGGGAAATCATATTTTCTAAGATTCTGTATCCTGAGCAAAGTGTCAATCTGTAGTGACACTTGAGGAGCTCCCGTAGCTCACTTACCTCCAGGGGCTGCATCTTGCTCTTCCCCTTCAGGAAATGCAACCTGGCTTGGCAGACTATTCCTAGACCGAGTGACTGTCTCTAACTGGGAAGCCCGGCCCAGTAAGGACAGCTCATCTAGCACCTCTCCCTCTTTGGCCTCGAGATCTGACTTTGAAGTGGTTAAGGGCTTTATACTTTCAGGTGCCAGGAGCCTGTTGGCATCATTCAAACAGGCCACAGTGCCACTATCCAAGCTCAGCACCCGAGCCCTTGTCTTGGCACTATTTGTGCTGGAAGTCCTTCTAGTGGCCCTCTTTTTGGCAGTTCCCTCAGGGCCTGGATGAGCTCTGTGTGTGTGTTCTGAGTCTGTGGCCCGGTCCTTATGGCCATGTTTGGTCTTGAGGGCACTGTATTTGCCCTCAGGAGACTGGCACGAATGAGAAGTGGCGCTGGAAGAGCTATCACTGCTGAACTGGTGAGCAGAATGAACACTTGGTGCTCTGCTCAAATCACTTTGATCACTAGAGTCCTCGTCATGACAAAACACAGCACTGTGAGGCTTGCTTCCAGAGACTCCTCGAAAGGAAACATAGTCCCTATGGCGACTGGAGTCAAAGCTGCTGGCCCGTTTCTTTCCTGTGCGCCTTCTGCCTGGCTTGTGAGCAGATGTTGTCCGGTGGATTACGCTGGAGGATTTGGGTCGGACATCACCTTCCTTCTGCTTCCCACCACTGTCTTTACAAACTCTGGAGTCTGTGGAAATGCTGGGCTTCTCACTCTGCTCCGCTCTGCTCTCTGCACTTTGCTCAGATGGTCTGTCCCCAGGGAGGGTAAATTCATTTGCATGGGGGTTTTTATTGGCATCTTCTGATGCAGAGCTGCTAGGAGCAACCTGGTCAGGTCCCTCCCCAGATGCCTGAGCATCTGGGTCCTCAGGAGGCCCGCCAGATGTACTCCCTTCCAGGGCAAGCTTGTCACTGCCAGTCCTATGGTCACCAGCGCCGTGGCTCCGCTCTTCTGCTGAGTCAGCACAACACTTCTTCCTGGCACTCCTCTTTCCCACTTTAGGTGACTCCTCGTGCTCAGACAAGATGCTCTCGATGTGAGTGGAGCTGGTCTGCTCACTTTTATAGCTGCTCAGGGTGCTGTTGGTGTCCCTGTCGGTCCCACTGCAGTAGCTCTCAGTGGACCCACTACTCCGTGTGCTCAGGCTCCTCAGGCTGTCCACGCTTTTGTCGGCATTCAGTGCTCTGCTCTTTCCACTCTTCGTGGGTGGCTGGGAATTACTTTTTCTCAGGTCACCAGCAGGCTGAAATTCTGCTGGTGGACAGGACTTCTCCACTAAGGACTCTCTGGAGCCTGAGTGAGGCTTAGAAGAGTCTAACTCACTGACTGGGTCTAACCCCCGTCTCTGTTGGTAAAGAGGAAAGTCATTCAGTGAGGCATCGGGAAAAGCCACGGCAGAGCTGGAAGTCCGTGGCACTCCTCGTGGCCGGTGCTCTTTCCTGTAAGAGTGTGAATGTAAAGGTACAAGAGAAGCTACTTCTGTGTCACAGGCACTGGACAGTGACTGATCAACGTGGTGGTGCTGGCTATGACTTGGCAGGCTCACTTTGTCACTGAAGTCCCTTGGTAAGTCCTGTCCACAAGAGGACAAGGAAGGCTGAATAGAGATGAAGGAGTCATTGGAGACCAGGCGGAAGAGCTTTCGATCAGTCGCCAAATCTGTTTCAAACACATTTGAAAATGTTAACACAGATGCATGGTCAGCTCCTCTACTGTTTAACAAAGGAAAGAATTCATAGCATACAGTACATCAAGTCTAAGCAATTCTCAAGCAGTTCACTGAACAAGCTGGCCAGTCATCCCAAAGAGCTGGTTTGTTTCAAAACTGCACAAAGAAACCATTCTAACTGATGGAATAAACTAAGCTTTCAAATCTTCTGAGTTCTTCAAAAGGTTTCAGAAAAAGTTCTGTTGTGTCTGTCTGTCTCTCTGTGTGTGTTCCTCCCCTCCCTTCCTTTTGGAACAGGGTCTCACTATGTAACCCAGGCTAGCCTTGAATTTCAGATCTTCCAGTCTCATCATCCTAAGTCTGCAATGTCAAGTGTGCCCCACCACAATCTGCTACAAGCTCTGTTTCAAATAGGTAGCACTGAGTTACCATTCTGAGCCTTTGTTTCTTCATCTAAAAGATGTGTTATCAACCTCTTAAGTAGCAGGCAGGAAATACTGTGTGTGTGTGTGTGTGTGTGTGTGTGTGTGTGTGTGTGTGTGTGTGTATAGTATTTATATATATACAGTATTTATATATGTATGTATATGTATATATAATCAAAATTAATGATAACAATCATTATTGTACCTTAGAAAATGCTTTAATTCTTGTGAAAAATTAATAGAATTATATTACAAATAAAAACTTAGAATGGGGCCTCTAAGATCACAAGCTTGGTCACTTCAGTGTGATGTCAGGAGCCCAGGGAAAGATGGAAAGATGGGGTGGTGTGGGATGAATATGATCAAAATACATTGTATGGATATATGAAACTCTCAAAGAATAAAAATATAATAAAAAAAATTCTTGTGCAGTATGCCCTAAATGCTCAGGGAGAATATGTTAAGAATCAACAACAAATAATAATTACAGGCTAAAATCCTGCAATTTCTTTCATCACTGATGAAATAATTAAGACCTCTCATGAAAAAATTACATTTTGCTCTGTATTACAAGAGCATTCCTTAGTCTCCATTTGAGGCAGGAGCTACTGACTTAAATTATCACAAATACATCATAAGTAGAATGAGCAATATAAAAAGCTCATCTATCTACACAAAAGCTGATTTTTAAAATATGCATTTTGACAGAAAAGGATGTCTGAACCAGATGTTAGCTTCATAAAAAGAAAATCATTAATTTGTGTGTAGTGACACATGCCTATAATCTGAGCACTTAGGGAACTGAGGCATCAGGATCACGAGTTTGAGGCCAGCCTGGGCTACAAATACAAAAACCAAAAAACCAAAAATTATTCTTTAATTATTGTAACCATGCAAGCAAACTATAAGTCGGATTCTATTCACTTGAATCTCCATGATAAAAGCAAACATTCTCACCTAACATTAAAATTAGGATGAAATTACTACACACATTTATATACTTTAAAAGAATCTATATCTGGGGCCAGCAATGTGGCTTATTGAGAAAAGGTTTTCCTGAACTGGATCCCCAGAACCTGTGTAAAGGTGCAAGGAGAGAAGTAACTCTACCAAGTTGTCCTTTGACCTCCGTATGTGCTCTATAGCATACAGACACACCAATCACTAAATCCATTGTATGAAATGGGACTTTAGAATGCTAATGATCAGAGCTGGAGAGATGGCTCAGGATTAGAACACTGGCTGCTCTTCTAGAAGATGCAGAGTCAACTCCCAGCACCCACATGGCAGTTCACACATCTGTAACTCCAGTTGCAGGGATGTGATACTGTCTTCTGACCAGGCATGCCAGTAAAGAACAAATACACACGCAGGAAAAAATGCATACACATAAAAAATAATTTAATAAATATTGAATTTTAATAAATGCATAAATATTTATTTATTTAATAAATACAATAAATATTTAATGTTAATGATCAAAATGAACTCTCGTCAAAGACCTGTGATTGGGGTACGGTGTATGCATGCGCACCCATGGAGACGGGTTGATGTCAAGTGTCTTCCTCAACTGCTCTCCACCTTACTTTTTGAGACAGGCTCTCTCACTGAACCTGGAGCTCACTGGCTTGGTTAGGCTGACTGGACAGAAAGCTCTAGCAGTCTTTTTCCCGTTTCCCCAAGCCTGGGATTACAAGTGTGCACTGCCACACCTGGTGTTTTCACATGGGTGCTGGGGATTGAACCCAGGTTCTCTTATTTCCACAGCAAGCACTTTACTGGCTGATCTATCTCCCAAACCCCTAAACTCTGAGGAAAAAAAAAATCTTACTCTGGTTATTAGTTTACTTCTAGAAACTATTGCTAAAGAGTAAAGCAAACATGTGACTAAGGTCTTACCCCAAGGGTTTCCTTTTAGATTATTACAAAAATTCTTAAAACATAAAACTTTTCACATAAAACCAATAAAGTGGTTATGTAAATTACATAGTCTATTGACAGGGATATGCAGGAACTAAAAACATTTTTGAACATTATTCAATACCATGAGAAAATAGGGTGAAGGAGGCAGTACTGCATGAAAACCATCATTCCAGTTCTACAATCCATAAACAGTGCTGAGGTGTACGGGCATGTGTTTGAAGTGATCTACTGTGATTAGCCACAAAAGGAATTAAGTCCTGATACATACTGTACCATGGCAAATGAAAGAAGCCAGCACAAAAGCTGCACATCACAGTGTTTCATTTCTATGAAATACGCAGAACAGGTGAATGCAGATGGATACCCAGTGGCTACCAGGGAAGCTGAAGAAGCTGGGTGGCAGCAGCTGCAGGTTTCTGGTAACAGGAATACAATCTGTGCATATACTAAAATGTACTTAAACTAGGAGGGAGAGTTTTACGGCATGAGAACTGTATCACAATGAAAAACAGACACATAGATACACACCAAGTGAACAGAGTGTCTCAGTGGCAGAAGCATTTAACTACTCCTCACACTAAACTGTTTTCCCAAGTTAACACCTACCACACTTACATATAAACAAAAAGCAGGATTCGGGCTTCTTTCTTGGATCGTCTCTATCAATGACACAAACATGTTATTATTTCTCTTAAAATCTATACTCCCTCCCTTATCTTCCACTTCTTTTACTAGTTAATATCTTTGTCCTTTGCAAGAATTTGTTGAAAGAGTAGTGTGTATAGTCACAGTATTTTATTTTTCTTCTCTAACTCTCTTGAGCAGCTCTTTGGAGATTTTTTGTTCTCTGTTTTATGGGCTGGAGACTGCGTGGACGGCCTGAACATACCCAAGTGCTAGGCAAGTACTCTAACACTCGGTCATACCCCAGTCTCAACAGGTTCTAATGCTACTCCATTAACATTCCTTGTCAAAGTAAGGTCAAGTCACATTCTCACACCCCTTAATTCAGCCTTTCTCCATCGTGCTGGCATCTAGCAGGCTCAGAGTGCCTTTTGGCTCACCAGCTGTTTCTATTTAGTCTAAACATCTTCAAGTCTACTGGCTCAAGTCATAGCCCTGAGATTTTTCAGTACCCACACTTTGTCTTTGTAGATCTTTTCCAGTTTCCTGACACCAGGATAAACATTCAGAAACACCTGGGACCATTTTCTCTGTACTCTGTCAGGCCTGAATGTGATGGGGGTAAGCTATAATTTTGATCTTGGACAGAGAAGACATGAGTGAGACAAGGCAGGGAAACTGGAAAGAACTTCTCCTTGGAAGTGAAGAATCGGGGTGCTCTCCACACGTTCTACTAATAGAACAAAAGTGAGTGACAGCTTATAACCAAATGCTAACTAAGCAACTGAAGCCAAGCCACTCCTAAATAGTATTGCAACAGTTTAAACAATTGCCACTAGGTGGTGACAAACCACAGCCAGGACACGTAAACCTTAAGCCAGCTAACCTTGTAAAACTACCATGTTAGTGTTAGTTTACCAACTTCAGAAGACTACAACTCAGTGTGTGATTTTCTTTTCTTTTTTTTTTTTTTTTTTTTTGCTTTGCCTTTGTTTTGAGAAAGGGTCTCACCCTATAGTGGAGGTTGGCTTGGAACTCACTCTGTTGCCCTAGTTGGCCCTAAATTCAAGGCAATCCTCGTCTCACCTCCCAAGTTATAGGTATGAGCCACCATGCCCAGTTCTAATTCCATATTTGATGTGTTGGTTGGTTAGCTGGTATTACACACTGATACCTAGACATCCATCCCAAACATCTAACCTGACCTCTTCCTCCTCATGGCTATTTTGAGGTCCCAAAGAATCACATACTGAATATGTCCCAAACTGAACTCCCATCCTACCCACCATGCTCTCCTATCTTTGAATCTAGAACACTCCCTTCAGTTAAGGGACACACCATCTTCCCTGTTGTCCAGCCCAAAAATGTCTGAAAAATCACCCACAAGCACTACAAAATCTTATATAATAACACTAAAATCCACCAACATAGCATCATACTAGTACACACACACACACACACACACACACACACACACACACACAGAGAGAGAGAGAGAGAGAGAGAGAGAGAGAGAGAGAGAGAGAGAGAGAGAAAAGGAACCAGACCATTTCATACTACCCTGACCCTTACAATGATCCTCCAAATGATCTCTCAATTTCAGCATCTACCCCTCTGATTAGTCTCAAAGTCAGAGCCACAGTAGCAGTTCATCTTGGGATGTTGTAATTCCTAGGAATTACAATGCGTACTTTTAAAAATGACCTCTGAGACTTTACACAGCCCCATTTTCTCCCTCCCCACACTACCAGCCATACTGCTTTTCAAACCCCACCTCCCGCATTTGCTGTTCCCCCTGCATAGAAAGGGCTCCTTCCCTCAGTGTCTCTTTCTTTAGCTCTTTGCTGTAGGTAAAAACCACCACTTCCATTCTCCATCTATTTACTCTTAGAACTGATTCACAGTAATACAACTCCATACCGAGAACATGGGAGCCATAAGAAAGATAGCAAACTGTGTCTGTTCGCTGATTATTTCCAAAATTTAAAACAGTGCTGTGCACATAATAAGAACATGAAAATATCTGTTAA
Organism: Cricetulus griseus; assembly: GCF_003668045.3. Classification (NCBI taxonomy): domain Eukaryota; kingdom Metazoa; phylum Chordata; class Mammalia; order Rodentia; family Cricetidae; genus Cricetulus; species Cricetulus griseus. The sequence continues at coordinate 121,767,573 of NC_048598.1, forward strand.
ATGTACACAGAATGTAATGTGTTACGTGATAAAAAACAAGTTATAAAACTATTGAGGGAATGCAGAGATGGCTCCTCCATTAACAGTGAGTGCTTGCTAGTCTCAGAGATGACCTGAGTTCAGTTCCCACCTACATCAGGTGACTTACAATCAACTTTTAACTCCAGTTCTGGGGGATGCAAGGCCTTCTTCTACACAGACACACACACACACACACACACACACACACACACACACACACACACACACACACACACTTTTCAAGAACTATTTTAAAGTAGTATAGTAATTTGAATTTAGCTGTGACTGTAGGTAAGTTTCCTGGAACTCCCTCTTTAAGTCATAATATTATCTATAAAGTGAAAAATGGCAACAGTGTTGATTTCAAATATCTGAAGTGACACCTAAGTAAAAAAAATGCACATAGAGAAAACTAACCCCAAGGCTGAGACAAGCTAAAGACCATGGAACAAAGCCCGGGCATGTTTGTAAAGGAAGGGTCAGTGTGGCACAACTTAGAAATAGTTTAGGGATCCTTCCCCTATTATAATCACATAATCACAGAGCTGGTTACCAACTGACCTGCAAACGACCCAAAAAAGCTACCTAGGCCTTCACAAAATAAGCATGTGGACTCCTAACCTAGACAACAGACTGTGAGAAGTGAATGCCAGACATCACTATCTATGTTACTCTGTACCTGGCTACAATGACAGAGTTGTATTTGTATAAAGCTCAGCCTGCCAGATTATCGTTAGAAAACAAAACCCTTGTTTAGTGTTTTTTAGATATGTGGTAAGATAATAAGATGCATGACTCTTAAATGCAGACAGGCTCAGCCCTCTAAGACTATGACCTAGTTGTCAAGCCATTATGATGGCACAGAGTATAGAAATGAATACTGCAATGTGCAAAGTAACTGATCGACCTTTGACTTGAAAGAAAGAAAAAGAAATTCATACCATGCAGTACGTTTAGAGGTCCTAGGGTAGGGGAATCCTCAAAAGCAAATTAACAGTAACAAGGTATTGCAATCCCAAAGAGGAGAGAGAGACAGTGATAAACTCCCAAGCACCAACAACAGACCACATGTAAGAAATGAAGTTTGCTGCAGGTGGGTAGGGAGAAAGGCATACCTTTAATTCTGGCACTCAGGAGGCAGAGGCAAGTGGATCTCTGAGTTGAGGACAGCCTGGTCTACAGAGCGAGTGCCAGGCCAACCAATACTATATATTGAGAGCCTGTCTCAAAAACAAACAAAAAGAAAAAAAAAATGAGGAGGAGGAAAAAGGAAATGGAATTGGGTGAAACATCCAGTTACTGGGCAACTAAAGGAACAGCAGATTCTCAACTGCCATCACACATTGGGACACATGTTCATAAAATTTCTTTCTCTGCTTAGTCTAACTTAACTCAGTATGGTCAAAGTACTTAAAATGCTACATTACTACTATCCTAGTAAGTTATTTTATTGTTTCCTAAAAAAACCATAGCAGAGCCAGGCATGATGGGTGATGCCGGTAATCCCAACACTAAGGAGGCAGAAGCAGGAGAGTCATCTAAGATTTCGAGGCCAGTATGAGCTAGAGTGCGTTACAGGTCAACCAGGGCTATAGAGCAAAAGACTGTGAAAAAATTAATAAACAAACACTTCTGTTAAAATGTGAATAAGGGGGGCTGGAGAGATGGCTCAGAGGTTAAGGGCACTGGCTGCTGCTCTTCCAGAGGTCCAGAGTTCAATTCCCAGCAACCAGATGGTGGCTCACAACCATCATAACCACATTGCAAGGTGTGATGTCACCACGGAGCACACTCGTCTTACCTTGTTCTTCACTTCCTTCTTTACAAAGACTAGAGCTCTGGCCCAGACTTAAACTTATGTCATCCGAAGTCTTAGCAGTGTCTGTGTCTCCTACAAAGTTAAGAGAAACACATGAGGCCATGACACTAAAGTAAACGGACAGCAAAGAGTAGACACAGAGAGGAGCTACCAATGAAAGCAGCTATTTCACACCAGCATCACTATGTGGTGAGTGCACTCAACACCATTTGTGTTACACACTGGAGAATATCACTACAGGCTACAAGCAATGTGGGAGACTGCATTAGCTCCTTTAAAAACAGAGTCTAGCCAGGGGGTAGTGGCGCATGCCTTTAATCCCAGCATTTGGTGGCAGAGGCAGGTGGATCTCTGTGAGTTTGAGGCCAGCCTGATCTACAGAATGAGTTCTGGGACAGCCAGGGCTGTTATACAGAGAAACCTTGTCTTGAAAAAAATAAAAACAGAGTCTAACTAGAAATGCCAAATATCTTATAACAAACCTGAAATAAAGGAAATTCCTTTCCCAGGAAGGTTAGAAGCTACAACACTATAGAGCAAAACTGTAAATTTATTTTAGGTAGCCGTACAGAAAGAGAATATTTTCTCTTTTAATGTTTTAATTATGCTCACATTTAAAAACTTCACAGCAAATTTGTTTTTCACAAGTTGCACTCATACTTAGGAAAGCATGTCCTGTTATGCCAAAAAGGTTTCTTATAGATAAAAACTTATAAACAATACAAATGTTCAAATATTTTTGTGATACTTTTATGATGAAAGAATAACACAATTTCATTCAGGCAATTTAATAAGATCCTGTTACTTCCAGAAGTAATTCTTTCATTACATTAGAATGCTGTCTTTAATACAAAGATAGAGAAATGAATAGTCAGTCAGTGCTCAGTTAGACTGTGTCTACCTTTAATAGTTGCTGCTGTTCCAAGTCGAGAGGACCCAGATCCAATCTGAAAGTAAGACAAGAAGGAAATAAAACTAATTAACACACCACCACTCCAAAGCATCAATACTATCCAAATTATCTTCTCCGGCATGCTATCAGTCACTTTTACCAACATGTGAAGACACCTGTTGGGCACATTCTATCAGAGCACACAGCTCTTTGCTGTAGCACATGCTGAGGAGCCACCTGCGTGCTAAGGACGGATGGAGTCCCTGGGGTCAAACATCTGCCACCTCAAGCAATCTGCACCACGTAGTTATTATCATTTTTTACATTACATCATGGCATGTTTGTGTTATAAACCAAAGCAAAGCCACACACTGAGCCCGTGGGAAATAAACTTAAGACTTCTTAGGGCACATTACAATGAAGTTTGAGGGGACAGAATATACAAATATACACAGAAAGCAACATAAAACCTTACTATTCTTAGTTCTAATACATGAAGTACTTTTTTATAGCCAGTAAGAACATTTAAAAATAATAAAAATCTAACCACCACAAAAAAATGAATTCTTAGCACAAACTGTAATTAGAAAACCAAACTGTAACTGATGAGTCTTTAATGTTTATATTCAAGATGGCCTGACATTTCCCTAAACATTACACACATTACTTACACAACCATAAAAACCATATAAACAAATACCACAAATTCCACAACAGTAAGAAAACAAAATACAGTATGATTTTGTCAACTAAACCAACAAGCTTCACGACTCTCCCAGTAAATCTGTTTTCAATGGATTCAAAACAGTTTTGCACACTCGGCACTGTAAATAAAACTTAACTTGTACAATTCCTTAACTTATTTTACTCAAACCCTGTCCTTGTCATTGAGTCACTATAGCAGCAATATATAAGAAATAAGCTGGGAATGTAGGTGATATGCCTCTGGCAGAGTCCTGGAGATGTGTGCTACAATGTGTAGGTAACTGGTCACTTGAAAAGGCAAATAAAAAATCTAAATGCAAACATAGGTGAAACTAATAAACTCAATGCTGCCAATAAAAACCAAGTTTTGCAGAGCTGAGAGAGCACTGTCGATAAAGTACAATGCAAGCAGGAGGACCAGACTTTGGATCCCCAGCATCTGGGTCAACAGTGATAGCTCTGCAAGCCTGTCACCAGATGTGTGGGGAAAGGTAGATCTGTAGAATTCATTGGTCAGCCACTTGTACTGACACACACAGGCTTGTGCACATACACACCCTAAGTGCGCGCGCGCGCGCACACACACACACACACACACACACACACACACACACACACACACACACACCACACTATTTGTTAAACTCAATTTTCTCAGGATTTCTTAACATGCTTTAAATACACCTCAAGGCACTGCCCTGCCCCTGAAAGGAAACAGTCACAAGGCAGGGTATTACCAGCCTATAATGCTAGCACATGGGAGCCTGGAGTTGGGGGGAATTTCAAGTTTGAGACCAGCCTGACTTCATAGTGAGAACCTATTTCCAAAATTCAAAACAAATAATATTATTAAGAAATAAGCTCATATTTTTTTTTGCTGCAAAACAAAGTTCCATTCTTTTTTTAAATTTTTTTCATTTATTTATTTTTTTTTAATTTAAAATTTTTCAACTTTTTTATTTGAATTAGAAACTGGATTGATTTACATGACAATCCCAGTTCCCTTCTCCCACCCGTCCTCCCCTCCCTACCACCACCACCCCCAACTAAAACCCTTTCTATCACATATCCTTTCTGCTCCCCCTGGATGGTGAGGCTTTCCATAGGGTGTCGTCAGTGTCTATTGTATCCTTTGGGATAGGACCTAGGCCCACCCCCGGTGTGTGTTGGCTCAGGGAGTATTCCTCTATGTGGAATGGGCTCCCAAAGTCCACACCTATGCTAGGGATAAGTACTGAACTTCTACAGGAGGTCCCGTAGATTTCTGAGGTTTCCTCAATGAAACCCATGATCCTGGGGTCTGGATCAGTTCCATGCTGGTATCCCAGCTATCAGTCTGGGGAGCAAGAGCTCCCCGATGTTCAATTCAGCTGTTTCTGTGGGTTTCACAAGCCTGGTCTGGACCCCTGTGCTCTTCACTCGTCCTTCTCTGAATCTGGGTTTCAGTTCAGTTTGGTGATTAGTTGTGGGTGTGTGCTTCTACTTCCACCATCTGCTAGATGAAGGCTATAGGATGGCATATAAGTCAATCATGAATCTCATTATCAGGGGAGGGCATTTAAGGTAGCCTCTCCTCTGTTGCTTAGGTTGTTAGCTGGTGTCATCTTTGTAGATCTCCAGACATTTCCCTAGTGCCTGATTTCTCTGTAAACCTAAAATGTCTCCCTCTATTATGATATCTCCATTCTTGTTATCATCTATTCTTCCCCTGACTCAACCTTTCTGCTCCCTCATGTCCACAAAGTTCCATTCTTAAATTGACTGTTAAAGAGGATAGTTTAGGCAAGTTATAAGGAAAGATATTTGTCTACTAGAAACATGAATACATAATAACTTTCTAGATTGAATTTTTAAACAAGTAAATACAAACACCACTTAATGCATATCCTTCTGGAAATTTAAACTTACAAAACGAACTGTTTGCACTGAGTTTTAGCTATCTGCTCACAATCCTCAAATGTTTCTCTTCTCCCTCTTGGCTAAGCTCCCCACTTTGTCCAGATATTGTTCCATGCCTTTTCATCTATGAGAAGTGGACCCCAGCCTCAACTAGAAGGGGCTACAGGACACAGCCCTAATGATTGTTCGTAAGAAGAAAGCCTCTGGGAGGTCTAGACAGAGATGGTCTTGTGCTTGGAGAAGCCTCTGCCCCTGCCCTGCTACTTGATCTCTCTCCAACAACATGAGAGCAGAGTGGCAGCTGCTCTATTCACCCCAGGACCCCACGGGCAAGCCTACAGTACCGAGACAAAACCAGCCCGCACACAGAGCCACCTCCAGACTCACACACCACCACCAGTCCTCACTTCTCTAAATCCTCCCTAGATGAGTCATCCACTGTCTTAATAGATACTATGGAAATTGATTCTTAATGCTTTTCTCTATCAAGCCCCTCCTCAAAATCAAAGAATCTTAACTATTTGTATACAAAAGGTGGTTAATAATATAAACACATAAATGTCACTGCAGAAGTGCTCATGACATTGACGTTTGTGACACAACCAACAGAGAATGCACACTGCGACTCTACTATGTTTAAAGATTTTTTTAAAGATTATATTTATTTGTTATGTATTCAACATTCTGCTTCCATGTATATCTGCACACCCGAAGAGGGCACCAGATCTCATAATGGATGGTTGTGAGCCACCATGTGGTTGTTGGGAATTGAACTCAGGACCTCTGGAAGAGCAGCCAATGCTCTTAACCTCTGAGCCATCTCTCCAGCCCGTTTAAAGATTTTTAATATGTATGATGTCATGGAAGATTTCAATTTTCTGCTTTAACCCTCATTTGTTAAATTTTGTAAAAGCAAAAGAAAAAGGTAAGGAACAATGATGGTATCTCCTACACTTAGAAGGGAAGTTTTTTGCCAGGCGGTGGTGGCGCTCGCCTTTGATCCCAGCACTTAGGAGGCAGAGGCAGGTGGATCTTCTTGAGTTCAAGGCCAACCTGGTCTACAGAGCAAGTGCCAGGAGAGGCTTCAAATCTCGGGGGGAAGGGGGTAGATACAAAAAGAAGTGAAGTTTTTCATTTAAATGGTTTATATAAACAGGCCTGTTTTTCTTCCCTATAGCAAAGATCCAGCAAGGATTATAGATGGCAGGCAAGGCCACATCCTGCATGAAGCCTTGCCTTTCTCTCTAGCTGGAATTATTCTTCCTCTGAAGTCAGCCCTTTTGGGGGTAATTTTGATGGCAATTATAAGTTTGTGAATGTATTTTGAGCTTAATTCCTTAGTAACATATCACATAACAATGGTTACTCTGGTCACAAGCTCTTTGATGGTAAGACCAAGTCACCATCCTAGATCAAATATTTACCTTGAATATTTACAAGCACTAAAATGTTTGAAAGAAGACAAGAGAACTAAAAGGAGGAGGAGGCGCGGGCCAGGGGGGGGAATGAGGAGAAATGATTAGGCAGAGGAAAGCAAGGATGGGAAGGAAAAGTTAGAAGGAGCCAAAGGGAAGACATGGTAATGCCACCTGGACATGGTCACCACTGGGTACAGAATACAGTCACATAAACAATCAGAATGTAGAAGGGCTACACAACAAACAAGAGAAACTGTGCTGGAATATACTGGAAGCAACCTACTAGTAAAAAAAAAAAACTTAAGGGGGGTGGGATGGGGAGATGGGAGGGAGAGGGAACTGGGAGTAGTAAAATACGATTGTTTTTAATTTAAATTAAAAAATTAATAGAAAAAAGCTTAAAATATTTCCCATTTTAAAGTAAAAATTACTATTTAAGACATAATTGTCTACATGTGTTTACATGCATACATGCTTTAATTATGTTCCAGAAAGCTAGCAGAGACAGATCAACAGAAAGGACATCAAGAGCAGGTATCCAAAGGTGACTGGCCCCTGCTATGTCCTGTCCTTCAAAAAGAAGGAATGGCTTTCCAAACACTAGTGAAAACGTAGGATAACTTGCAGGGCTGACTTGCCATTGCCTGCACTTAGAGGAAGGCCAGGGTTAACCAAGAATACAAACAGTCACAGTGATTATGGATTCAGTTGTTTGTTCTATAAAGAGAAACTGAGGAAGACATAAAGACAACCAAAAGAACAACAGGCTGGATAGCAGGGCTTTCTACCACACAAATGCTGTGCAACCTGAAACTTCAAAGTACCAACCGTTACCATGGAAACGTGGCCTTTTTGTCTCAGTAGTCATTTCCTGGATTTTTTTTTTTATACCAAATTTCCCCATTCCATAGAGGATGGAAAGAACTTACCCTCTTTGTGCTATCATATGCAATGATTTCACAATAAAAACTGTTAGTAAGAACTCACTTAAACTTGGTCAAAACTATGAACGTGGATTAGGAACTAAAACTCAAGACTCTTGTTCATAAGCTGTGGTGTTCTCATAATGCTGCTCTCAGTGTTTGGCTAGCAGTAGGTGAACACTATGAGCGAGCATCCAGAGAACCAGGCTGACAGTGTTAAGTGAGGGGCTACATTCCATTCTATCTGTGAAACTGCATAAAGGAATTAGCAACCATCAACTGAAAGTCAGCTGAGCACAAGGCAGCATACTATAGAGTAGCAAGAAGAACGTCTCCCCTGGAGGCCTATAACTCACTCCACATCATACACCAGAAACTAAGTTGCAGTACATGTTAAGTGATCTGTGTGCAAAAAGGGGCAACACCACAAGGTCCAAAAACACTGAGGATTTGGGGGCTGTTTCCAAAGAGTTAAAGTAGGAGACAAAAACCTAGTGTCTCTCGGGGACAAAAGGGGCAAAGAGTATTTGAATCCACAAGCTCTGAATGTGACAACAGGAACTATGAATGTGACAACAGGAACACTGGAATCAGATTTAGGAAGTGAGGACTCTGCGAGACCCTGATGGAAATCAGCTGTTTCCTTTTCATAATGGAAGGACTGACACAGTGACCACAAAACCCCATAATGAGGAAAAGTTCCCTTCAAAGCTTACTTCACTTCAGCGTGCTGAGAAAGCAAGTGGGAAAGGACTGGCCTGGAGCTGCAGCACACGCTCAGGACAAGTGAGACCACAGCTGAGGTTAGACATACAACCTTGTCTAAGCAAACATTCCAGAGTTACATTCCACTAAAACTTACACAACAGAAATGCATTAAAACTGTCAGAAGTAGACTTTATCATTAGCATTTGTAAGACTGAGATTTGCTGCATGTTATTTTTATTTTGTAGCCATGCAGACATCTCTTTTTTCCAATATGGACAAAGAAAGGAAAGGGGGACAGAGCAGGTGAGCTAGATTTCCACAGCATTTACAGCTGCCTCATCAAAAGTAAATACAGGCCGAGTATGTGGTCCACAGTCAGCAAATACATACTAGCAGTGTGAAAAGTCAGTAAGAAGTAACAGTTAGGGACGAGAGGGATGGCTCAGGAGGGCCCTCTCTGCTCTTCCAGAAGCCCTGAGTTTGATTCCCAGCACCACACAGAGGCAACACAACCATCTGTAGCTCCAGGTTCAGGGGATCTGATGCCATCTTTCCATCTCTACAGGTACATGCATTGTACAAAACACCCATACAAACCCAATCAAAAATAAAAATGAGTAAAGATGGTATACATCAATCAAAAATGATCATCATCAGAGAGAGAGAGAGAGAGCCATGAACTGATGGCTCCAAGAATGACAACAGCTGACAGTACCACCAGGAAGAAGGGAACCAGGCATAACACACAGCAGCACATCGGTACCTGGTTGCCCGGGTCTAGACCAGCGTAAGAATTTCTTGAACTGCAACCAACCGGAGGTGTGGCCTCTCGAATGAATTCTGACATCTCAATCCCTCCACCAGGATCGCTGTACAGGAAAATGAGAAAAAGAGAGCAACTGTCATCAACAAGCACTAATGAACTCCTTCATTTGGAGTTCTATCTTGTTTACTGTAAAACCAACAGGTCCTGGTTTTTGTTGTTTTTGCAACTGGGTCTCTGCTAGTTCTCTCTGTCTGTCCTAAAACTGACTCTGTAGACCAGGCTGGCTTCAAACTCACAGAGATCTGCCTGCCTCTGCTTCCCAAGTGCTGAGGTTAAGGCATGCACCACTGCTCATGACAGAGGTGCTGTTTTTTGTTGTTGTTTGTTTTCTTAGAAGAATAAAATTAAAAAAAAAAAGAGTGAGGGTTAGTTTATAAATCTGAAAGTTGGAACTATCTAGTAATCACATCACTATTTGGAGGTACTCAAAACTCCTATCTCAAACTGTCCCAATGAGAAACTGGTCTTAATTATAGAAAGTAAATAACTGATGACACATGCCATAAAACCACTCTTGCAAAGAAGCTACTGCCTTTTGCTTCCCAAGAGCAACTGAAAGAGGCCAATTGAAAGCAATCAGATATCATGTAAGCTGATGTCTCTAAGAGATACATTGTATATGACTAATTGTATGACACAAAGACAAACACAGTCATCCTGGGTGAACTGTGTTTTCAGCTGTTTTTTTTTGTAAGTAAAGTGAATTTACCTGGGATCTAATTGCTGTAAAGAACTAGAAGCCTGTAAGTTTAAATTCGTTTGTTGCCCAGCATAGTGGTACATGCCTTTGATTCAGCACTTTGGAGGCAGCGGCAGGAGGCAGGAGGCAGTCTACAGAGTGAGTTTCAGGACAGCCAGGGCTACACAGAGAGACTCTACCTCAAGAAAATAAAATAACAAAGATTTGTGTTTGCTGAGCTAGAATCCTGATGATAAAAAATGATGCTATGTAGTAACAACAGGTCTTAGAAAATCAAAGGGTAAGGTATTAGGGTCAAAGAGCTCATGATACCCACATACACTACTTAGAAATAATAGCAAAAATTAAGAAAAAAATAACAAATTTCAAAATCTTAAAGTGTTGTATGTTTCTCAGGACACATTCTTTTTTGTTTTGTTTTGTTTTTGTTTATTCGAGACAGGGTGTCTCTGTGGCTTTGGAGGCTATCCTGGAACTAGCTCTTGTAGACCATGCTGGTCTCGAACTCACAGAGACTCACCTGCCTCTGCCTCCCGAATGCTGGGATTAAAGGTGTGCGCCACCACCGCCCAGCTAGGACACACTCTCAAAGCAACTCATAATCCTGTCTTTTATTGGAAATTATTTACTTGAGTTTAAAGTCTTGTCATCCAGTAGCTAATACAACTCCCTGGTTAACTAAAAAAGCAACTCCAAATTTTTCTAGTGATTTCATCTCCTCACCCCAAACTCTGACAAGATTATGTTGACTCCAACAAATGGGCTCTACCTACCAAAGGCTATCAACACAGCCCAGCTGTGGTGACTGAGACTAGTTCTAGAGAAGGCACATTAGTCAGTTCAAACTATTATGGATCAGGCCAAGAGTGTCCCATAGTTGAAATAAATTTCTCTGTATCTGCTTCTTTTTATTGAATCGTAATTTTGTATGTGAATGTTGTACCTGTGTGTATGTTTGTGCACCTTGTGTGTGTCTGGTGTCTGCAGAGACAAGAAGAGTACTGTATCCCCTGGAACTGGAGTTACAAGTGGTAGTGAGCTGCCACGTGGGTGCTGGGAACCAAGCCCAGGACCTCTGGAAGAGCAGCCAGTAGTCTTAGCTGCTGAGCCATCTCTCCAGCCCATGTATCTGGTAGTCTTGATGCTATGACTTTAAAGCCTGGAGCTGCTGCAGACACTGACTCAGGACAGGATGGTGGCAGTCACCTTTAATCTCAGGACTGAGGGAGCAGCAGCAAGCCTATGTCTGTGAATCCAAGACCAGCATGGTTCACATATCAAATTCTAGGCCAGCCAGAGCTTCATAGTGAGGTCCTCTCTCTCAAATTAAAAACAAGCAGCAGTAGCAGCAGCTGACTGAAAGAAAGGTCAGAACCTGGATACCAAATTAGGGAGCAGTGCCATGAGGTGACTTTATTCTCTGTATCCTAACACATCTGAAGATGCCCCATGTGCAGATTTTCCAGTATTAGAACAAAATTTCTCGTGTGTGTGTATGTGTGTGTGTGTGTGTGGCTATTCTGCTACAATCAAAAGGGAATTCACTTGCCAGGGTATCTTTACGAGTATTTGCTCCTGCAGCAGTTTGGTTTATATTCTTTCAATTACTAATGGTCTCCAAACTATGATGTTCCTGTTTTGCTTAAAGAGTTAGGCCACTAAAACTAACTTTCTAACTTGTATATATACACATCTACATAAATACAGCATCCTAGAAACTAGTGCCCAAGTTCACGGCCAATTCAGTACACAAATACCTTGTGTAAGGAGAAGGAATGTATTCCAGTTTGCTAGCTGTTCCATATTAACTCATACCAGCTCTAAAGTCTACACCAAGAACAAGAGTATATAACACGGCAGCTCTCATCACAGAGTCTGTGAAGAGAAATGCCCAACAATGTCATTAGAATACATCCTCTCAGTCAGACCCACAGGAACCAAAAGATGCAGAGCAAAATGAAGACAAAGGAAGTAAACACTCCATACCAGAGGAAGGAACCCCTCATCTTGTTTTTGTGTCTATACATGTATGTGTGTGTACATTACCTTTATTCATGTACCACAGAGCACATCCACTTAAACTGTACAACTCATTTTTCTATACATTCATAGTTACGAATATTTCCATCACTTCAAAAACAAACACTTTTACCTGCTGCTTCTGTCTTTTCCATCCTCCTGCACTAGGCAAACACTGACCTACTTTCTGTCTCTAGAGATGTGCCCACCTGGGCATTTCATATTGATGGAAGTAAGAAGTACACAGCACATAATGGCTACAAATGGCTTCCTCCCCTTAACTTATTCAAGGGTCGCTCACATTGTAACATGCATTGCTTCATTTATACTTGTGGCCAAACAACATTCCACTGTATGGACAAATGTTTACTCAACCAGAGGCAAAACTGTCTTATTCTCTTTCATATACCATTTCTGATAAAACAAAAAAACAAACAAGTAGTCATAATCTAAATGATTATATCCCAGTCTTAGAAGTATTTGTTATGTTTTTTATTTTCTGATTAAATCCTTCCCAAAATTTGTAAGAAACTGTGCTGTCCTTCAACAACAGACATTTAGGTTCTTTCTGTCACCAACTGCCAATCAGGGCAGGTTTCGTCTCTCCATCTCTGTCAGCATTGGAGCCCTGTAATTCATGACTTTGGGAGGGGGGCACTGGCCTGTGCACAATGACTGGCAGCATTTCTGGTCCATATCTTCCCACAACTTATGCCAGTAGCATACCCCATTTGTGAAGAAAAACTTTAAGTCTCCTAGAATTGCCAGATGCTCAGGGGCTAGAACCACTCCCAAATGAGAAAGGACAATCTAGAACAAACACTGATCCCTAGTCAACATAGAAGGGATAAGAAAGGAAATATTCAAGAAACAAAAAGGACAAAGCTAAAAAGGAAAGAAAGAAAGAAAGAAAGAAAGAAAGAAAGAGGAAGGAAGGAAGGAAGGAAGGAAGGAAGGAAGGAAGGAAGGAAGGAAGGAAGGAAGGCAGGCGAGAACAGCTCCTTTGTTTTAAAAATTCTCTAATAAAATACTATCATTCTCTCTTCTCTACCACCCTAATTTGTGGCTTACATACAGTTTAATACACAAGATGGTGACGTAGAGTGTCCTTACCCGTGAGACTTGCCAGGTTAGCAATGGAATACTCAGCACACACCTGCCAAGTACAGCCAGTTACAATCCTTACAGAAGCAAAGTGTTTTACTGCAGTAAGCAGTGAGCCAAATTCAGGGAACCTTACCTTATGCTTTAATTTCCCCATCTGCTAAAAAAAAACAAAACCCAAAACCAAGTACAAGGAAAGTCAGAGAAGCAGAATTACAGAGGAGACATCACAAACTAGGTTTTGGATCAGTGCTATCACAGCAAATGCTGATGCTCAGGCTTTAGTCAAAGACACCATAACACCTTTATAATACTAAGTTTTCAACTGGAATCTAGATTATAATGGTGCTTATAAAAATGGGAATAGATTTTTTTTAAAGTCCCTAATCAGAGTAGATCTCTCTCATAAACCTTAGCCTAAAATCCAGTTTCATATAGATTAAATGGAGCTTTGGTTTATAGTATTACGAGTATTAGTGCCATGAGAAAAAGAAAATGCATTCTCCAGAAAACTAGCACCCAAATCCTTAAATTCAATGACTAACTTCTCATGATTTAAAAATATAATACAAGCACTTTTTAAGATAAAGATTTAAGTATTTTTTAACTACTCTGTCACATGAGAGGACACTGAAAAACCACAAAGCTCCAGGAGTCATCACTCATGCAATAAACGGACTGCCCTAAGGTAGCAAGCACAGCGGCTGGCTCCAGATAGAAACCTTCCAGATTGTTTCCTTCCCTCAGAACAGAATGGAAGACTCACAAGTGGGAGAGTGAAAAAGAGATGCAAAAACAAAAGCCTACAGAAGAAATCTCAACAGTCAAGTTTAAGAAGATGGAAAAACCTCAAAAAACTTAAAATAAATCTACCCTATGACCCAACTATATAGTTCCTTGGATATGCCCAAAGGACTCAACATTTTACTTCACAAACCCTTGCTCATTCAGGTTCATTGCTGCTCTAACCACAACAGCTAGGACATGGAAACAATCTAAATGAGCCCTCAACTGACGAATGGGTAATAAATGAGGTACATACATAATGGAATACGATTCACCTATAAAGAAAAATGAAATTTGCAAGTAAATGGATGGACCTAGAAAAAATAATTTTGAGTGAGAGAAGTCAGACCCAGAAAAACAAATGCTACGATGTTCTCTCCGGGTTCCTAGCTCCAAATCTTCAGGTGTGAACAGTTACCGCCCTGATCAAAGAAGTTTCTCTTTATAGAGAAACAGAAACCATCACAGAAAAAAACCCACAACTGATACAATGAAGAGATCAACTGCAGTGGACAAGGAAGAAGGGCCAGAAAGACTGTGACAGCCAGAAGACCAGGAAGCAGCAGTCCCTTAGAAATGTCTGCAAAAATAAGACCCGAGCAATGGCAGTGTCAGTGAAGATGCTAACATGAAAGGGGGAAATCTCATGGGGGCCCACCACCCATAAAGAAAGAACTACAGGCAACTAATGACTGCTGGGAGGAGAATTAGCCTTTTCTAGGGGTTGGGTACTCAATACAAAGTGATCAGCCCTGAAACCATACACATACCCCAACAAAACCTGACTCAGCAGGTTGTATTTATGTACTGTGTATACATGCACACACTGATATATGTGTAACAATAATAAAGAAAAACAGGCTCTCAATGTGAGAGAGGGCATGGAGGAGTTAGAGGGTAGGTGCCTGAGAGCTGGAGGGAAGGGGGGGGAGCTGTGACTCTAGTTCAAAAACAAATACCCTTTAAAAAAGAAAAGATAAAGATGTGCACTAGTATTATTTCAATTTAAGCAAACATTAAAGGCCACAGCCAACAAAAAACAGTTAAACAAGAACTAGGGCTGAAAGGTAAAAATAAAACTTCATCACATAGGAAACCAAGAAATTACACAAAGTGCATTTTAATAAGATTTCTAGAAACAATGAAAATTGCTACACTTAACAGGGAAAAAAAAAGACAGTAAAATTTTAAAACTTTTGACATAGAAAACCAAAAATTTTAACAAATTTATTTTTAATGGAGCAATGATAAAACCTAAAAGAATTTTGAAAGATAACATAGATATAAAAAAGTTCAATACTTCAGAGAAGTACAGACTCAGAAGGAGAATCACAGGAATTCAAATAAAAATGACAAAGTCTGCATCAAAGAACAGAGGCAGCCAAGATGACTATGGTACTCCTGAGTGTGAGCAAAGCTATCAAGAGCCAGGACAAAGCTTCTGCAATGAGAAGACTATGAGGCAATGACAACGGATCAGCACAACACAAAGGACAAGCCAGGAACGAGCCCTGTGTATAGAACTCCATTTCCAACAAAGAAAATACAGTGGCTGCCACCAAAGACAGTAGGTTAAACAATATTAGAGGAAAAGTTAAGTCTGACTGACCCCTTACATGACACTATGGACGAATGTAATTTCAGATAAAATTCAAATGCAAAAAATAAAGTTTTAGAAAGTATAGAATATCAGATGTCTGTGCAGGGAATACTTTTGGAAGGCACAAAAATGTCAATTACTAAAGAGTATAAGTTTTGTTTTATTAAATCCAAGAAAGGATTAGAGATACAGTTCAGCTGGTAGAAACCGCCCTAGCTGGGAGAAACACATCAGCTTTAAGAAGTATGGTAACTGAACCAAGTGTCATAGCACTTGTCTATAAGCCCAACACCTTGAGTTAGAAGCAGAAGGATCAAGAGTTCAAGGCCATCTTCAGCTTCGTAAATTCAAGGTTGACCTGTGTGACTTGAGATCCAATCTCAAACCAACAACAAAAGTGTAATTACCCTAAGAAATCTTTTTTGTCATTGTTTTTCTTTTTTTGGAGACAGGGATTCTCTGTAGTTTTAGAGCCTGTTCTGGCACTCACTCTGTACTCTGTAGACCAGGCTGGCCCCGAACTCACAGAGATGGGCCTGACTTTGCCTCCCAAAAGATGGGAGTGCTGGGATTAAAGGTACGCGCCACCACCACCTGGCAACCCTAAGAAATCTTAAGGAAAGAAAAGCAGCAAACTCGGAAATGCCTTACCATTCATAAGTAATAAAACAATGGCATAAATAAATGAACAATCTCTAGTAGTGAACAAGAAAAGACAGCTTCACATGTCACATATGGGCAAAGGAAACAAGAGAAAGCTAACTGGCACCACCATAATGATGGAGTGTTCAACCACAAGTCACAGTGAAGCACAGTTTAGACTCCTGAATGGCAAAGTACTTTTTGTCCTTTGAGATGAAGGTTTCACTGTGCAGCCAGGTTGCTCTCAGAGTCACAGTAATCCTGCCCCAGCCTATCAAGTGCTGGGATTACAGGTGTGTGCCACTGTGTCTGGCTAAAAGTTAAATTTTCACCCATACCAAATGTTCATGTGGATATGGAACAATAAGGACTTTGAAAAATAACTGATAAAAATCATTTTGGCAAACAGCTGGGAATTACCCAATAAAATGAACTAAAAGATGCCCTAAGAACTAACTAGCTTGTATAAGTGAACAGGCCAGCCATGCTGGGGAACCACGTTGTGAGTTGATCAGCATGGAAAAAGGGTATTTAAAATTGCTGGGAAAGAAAATATTTTTATTTAATGAATTTACTATTTAATGGTTGGGACAAACAAATCTAAACTATGGTAAGATACAATTTAAGAGCAAAACCAAGAATATATAAATAAAAAACAAATTCAGAGTAAATATTTATATAACTGGGGAGAAATCCTCACAGAACATAATAGTAAACAATGAATTGGCACATAATATAGACTGTGGCATACAAACAGGCAAATGCTAAAGTTGAGGAAACTGACACAGACCACAAAGGAGTAACACCATAAATATGTTTCTTCATCAAATGAATGGCAATACCACTAACAGCAACTCTCTTAGAGAAGCCCACAGCCATGCTGTAAGGTATCTTCCTTCCTTCCCAAATGCTTCATTTTTTGTTTTGTTTTTGCATCTCTCATGCTTAAAGTCTATTTTAAAATATCTTTAATAAATCCCAACTCTGAGTCATAAAAACAGTGCTATAAATAGTAAAATAGATCAGAGTAAGAAATACAAATAGTAGTAACACATGAAAATATTTCTAACCCATTAGTAATCTAAAATTTCAATAATGAGCTATTACATTTGTCAGAGTACTAACTCGGTGATATTAAAAGAAAATAAATAAGAGGCCACAAAATATTGATCATAGTGATTAAAATTTCAAAAACAAAACTTTGGAATTTAGTGACATTAGAAAACTTAGAAACGTGTAGTCTTTCCAATAATTACACTTCCAATATATTAAGATTAAAATACAGTAATTTAAGATGAGTGATCACCATAGTGATCTTTTTCTCAATAAAATTTAAATTTGCAATATTAAAATAACTAAAACAAGGGGGCTGGAGTGATGGCTCAGCAGGTAGGAGCACAGGTTGCTCTTGCAGAGGACCTAGATTTGGTTCCCAGCACTCACATGGCGGCTCACAACTATTTGTAATTCCAGTTCCAGAGAATCTGATGCCTTCTTGCCTCCAAGGGCACCAGGAATGCATATGGTGTACAGACATACATGCATACAATAAATAAAAAAATAATAATAATTTGTTTTAAAAACTGAAGTTAAATTATAATACATCTATACAATGAAGTTTATGGCACTAAAAATATCACAGAAAAAGAGCTTTTACTACTTCAAATATTTACTGAGTAACTGCCAGTGCCAAACACTGACTTAAGAGCTGAGAATAGTCTATAGGAAAGCCAAGGCCCCCAACTGTAAGCTTACAGACGCAAATGGATAATTAAGAAAAACAATAGCAGTTTGTGGTTACCAAAATGAGCAAAATTGTTAAAGAATAAACCGTACTGCTACACACGTACCATCACATCCAGTAGACAGACACACTGATCTCCCCACCTTGGACACAGCACACACACTGTCACTCACATCTACAAGGCAGATCTGTTCCTCTCTCACCTTGGACCATTGCTGTCTTTCCTCCTTGCTGAGCAGTTGCCTTGTTTGGCTTTGGCTCGCTGATCTGGGAACTCGGCTGTGCGCCTATCCACAACTTCTCCAGCATCGAGTGCTCTGTGCAGCCGGTAGTTGACCATCTTCAGAACGATGAAAACAGCAGCCACCACAGGACAATAAACTGCTACTATAACCATGGAAGAAGGAAGGGCCTTTGAGAGAAAGGAAATACGTGTGTTTTAGAATACGTCACATTTTACTCAGTTGTAGAAGTCTGTAGCTAAAATAATGAAGCTATACACAAAGCAATTATAATACAAACACTTAAAGTTGCAAAGGCAAAGGACTCCACTGCCCAAAACAGAGGCCACACATGTGACTACTTAAAACCTGAAATGTGGCTTAGTTGAGACTAAGTATTTCAAGTATGCAATGTGTCAATTCTTATACTGATTGCAGGTAAAAATAACAATTAAATTATATTTGGTTAAAAAATTATTGAAAATAATTTCATTTGTTTTAATACTAGGACTACTACAAAATTTAAAATTACCTGTGCAGCCTACATTACATTTCTACTTCACAGTGCTGACAGAATCCAGGGGGTGAGGGGTATAATCCAAACTGAATAGCTAAGACCTTGTGAGTGAGTAGTCACAGTTGTGACCCAAATACAAGTCCCTGTTTATGTGCTCTGTAGAGAGAGACTAGAGAGATGGCTCAGTAATTAATAGCACTAGTTGCTCTTGCAGCCATTTCTAGCACCCTTAACTCCAGCGTCAGGGGATCTGATGGCTCCTCTGGTCTCCATGAACACCAGGCATGCACATAGTGCACATACATACAGGCTGATAGACAGAAAATAAAACAGATAAACCTAATTTTATTTTAAAAAGAACAAAGAACTCAGAACCTAACACAATCAAAAGATTAATTGATATAAGTCAGTCACCTGTTCTAGAGACTACAGACCCATTCTATGTAAGGATTAAATAACTTGAAACCTGAAAACTAGGGAGGCAGGCTCAGGGACCAGCCCACTTGGAAGGCATAGCCTCATAGTCATCATTGTCATAGAGCATAAACTTAACAAAGCATCCTGTCTTCGTGCAGGAATTATTATCACATCATCAGATTCAATCTCAGCCACTGCTATGCAGAACCCTAAACAAGCTTAGGAAGGGGAACCTCAAACTGGAATGGTGATGAAATTGAAAAAGCCTTCCTTGATGAGCCAAAGCCTCACAATAACACATATGTGGTTTTGTTTAAACACAGGTTTTGACCTAAGAATTAGAAAGGGAGACAAAGCCCACAGTGTGACTACGGTTTTTTATGTTGGGATGGGAATAACAGGTGTACATTTTACTTGGATTAAGAAACCCTGCATAGGGCTGGAGAGATGACTCAGAGGTTAAGAGCACTGGCTGCTCTTCCAGAGGACCTGAGTTCAGTTCCCAGCAACCACATGGTAGCTCACACCCATCTATAGTGGATCTGATGCCTTCTTCTGACATAAAGGGATACATGCAGTTAAAGCACTCATATACATAGTAAATCTTTAAAAAAAGAAACCCTACATATTAATATAATTAAAATGCTAAACTGTTTAATCCAATTTAAAATGTTCCTAAATAACTGATTTAGCCTTATGATTAAGTTTAAGCATCTACTTTTCTTAAATTAATAAATACCAGATCTAGATGCATTTGGAAGATTTATCAGATAACAACTTAAAATGCTCAATTTATAAATGAAATTTAAATTAAAGAGATCTTAAGGTACAAAAAAAAAGTCTCTGAAAAATAATGGTTAAAATGTTAGTGGAAAAGTGCACTTTAAGAATCTTAGTTGATTTGTATCTTTAACAAACCTAACATTCACTATATAAAAAACAAATGTCCCTGAGTAATCTTCTGAACAAAAAAGGCCACCCTCAGACACAGACATGGGGGGGATGACATAAACAGAGAGACAGAAACATGGAAACTGATATAAACACAGAGAGACATAGGGAGGGACAGAGGAGCAGAAAGAGACGGACACAGAGAGCAGCCGACCATTTGGAGAATTTGTAAAAGTTCTGGGTGGCACTAGCTTCCTTCTGAAATTTCCATACAGACATAGAATCCTTGAAGGCCAAATAGTTCAATGTGTCCATTTCCTGATAGGATATAGGGGTTTAATGTGTCCATTTCCTGATAGGATATAGGGGTACAATGTGTCCATTTCCTGATAGGATATAGGGGTACACTAAATTAAAAAAAAACTTAGCTAAGATTACTCATCTTTACATAGTAACATTAAAGGAAGGCATATGCCTATTTCACCACATGTCACAGACCATATACCAAGTCCATTTTCATAATTAATAAAAAAAATAGTCAATAAAAAAAAGGTCAGTTCCGCCGGGCGTTGGTGGCACACGCCTTTAATCCCAGCACTCGGGAGGCAGAGGCAGGCAGATCTCTGTGAGTTCGAGGCCAGCCTGGTCTCCAGAGCGAGTGCCAGGACAGGCTCCAAAGCTACACAGAGAAACCCTGTCTCAAAAAACCAAAAAAGGTCAGTTCCATCCTAACCCACCACAGTCTACATAAACGTTAAAATGGCTGACAGTATTAACTGGACACAGGGAAATAACCAACATCCTCGTCAAACAAATTCAATGTGAATGTTAACAAATGAAAGCGTACTCAATTTTGAATTGCCAAACACTGTTAATGCTTAAAACTCATCTAAATAAATGCCAATCCTCACAACCCCAAACACTCCTAAGAAAAGTGTAAATGTTCTTTAAACAAACCCACTGAAATGTGAGGGTTTAAGGATAAATCAGAAAGTCACTTTTGGCAAGACACTAGTTGCAGGAGACTGAAAATGGATTTTTTCCTTAATAAATTTAAGGAGACCCTTACATACTGGAAACCAGTGTCAGCTTAGTAACACTTGTTTTTTTTTTCCACTCTAATTACAAAACTGCTCATCTATTTATTTTCTCATTCTGTGGTTCAGGTGCCTGAGCCCTACCCACAGTCAGTCCCAAACCTTCCAAGGACAGAAGCAGCCACCCTCTAAGTTGCATTTTTCCTACAGTGGATCAAAGTGCAGACACACTGGACTGCTGAGCACTGCAAGAACTGCTTCCTGGCCTGGGAAACTCAATGTACTCCTGGACAGCTGGCCACATTAGCATCAAGTCTGAAGGATCATCAACCTTGAGTTCAGCTATGATTCACCATTTTATAAGAAAAGTATCAATGCTGTTTTCCAGGGCAAACACCTAAACCAAGCACACACAAAATAACTGCAAAGCAGTTAGCTCAAACTTTTTCTACTTTATGGATTACACACTAAAAGGGCAAAGGATATTGTATTTGTATTTTGTGTGTGGTGCTTGTGTTGAGTGTCCATGTATGTACTGGTGCACGTGCATGTGTGTGCATGCATGTGCATGTCAGAGGGGTCCTCTTTAGTCACTTTCCACCTTATTTTTTCCAAGACAGGGTTTCTCACTGAACCAGGAGCTCACTGACAGACAGACTGGCCAATGGGCTCCAAGGGTTCATTTCACTTCCACTGGTGGAGTTACATTCCCAGCTCTAGTACTGGGGATCCACATACAAGTCCTCATGCTTGCATAGCAAGCACTTTATGGACTGGGCTATCTTCTCAGCTCCATGTTTGAATACTGTATTATATTAGATATACATTCTGTGTTTTCAAGGAAAGTGTTTAAAACACTCAGAATTCTAATTAGTAACAAGCATCACACCCAGGGAAACTAGGCTCTTTGGGAGAAAAAGTAATGTGCAAGATATAATTGCTTAATCTAATATTTAAAGTATAATTTGTATGCACTGTCTGACATAGCAAGTTCTACATTAAAATCTCTATTTTTAATCTTTCTAGAAGGTAACTATTGACTTCACAATCGTTCTGTTCTACAATAAATAATATTTCACAAAGTTCTAGTTTTTCCAAGAAGGCACTTTTTAATCTTCAAGTTACATTATTTTATTGTGAGTGTTACCTTAAGTTAATGCCAAAGACAAACCACAAGCAGTGGACAGCCTAGATGAAAAGGCAACACAGCAGCTGGCATCTACTGGTGGACAAACAAGGCCTTCATTAAATAACCATAAAGGTCACAGCTCTGAACGCATAAGATAAAGGCCTGCGGCACCATGATGGCTCCAAGCAGCTCCTCACACACCCCAGACAGTGGATCTTAACAGCATTCTGTTTTAGACAGTATGAACCTGCAAGGAACTAAGTTAAAGAAGGCAAGCTAGTGGGTTTTACTTCTCTGGTATGACAGTTGGTTTTGTGATTCCTGAGACTTGTTTATTGTGCAGTGACACCCAGGTAGTCCAACCACAGTTGTGTGTGGTTTAAGGTTAACAGAATGACAGGAACATCACTTATAACTGACATCAAGGGTATAAAGGAATTTTTAAGCAAACTTTTTTTTTTTTTTTTTTTTTTTTTTTTTTACTATCCATCGTTAATGTAAGACATCTTTTATGCTTGCTTTGGGGGCTTCTACAATTGTAACTTCCTCGTTATTTAAGGTGGTATTTACTAAATTTAGGTATCACAGACATTTAGAGGCATTTAGAAAACCTGAGAAGTAAAGGTCTGTGTGTATACACATAGTGAACAGAGACAAGACCTATGAAGACAGATCTGTGTGTACACATAGCAAAGAGAGACAAGACCTATGAGGAAAGATCTGTGTGTACACATAGCAAAGAGAGACAAGACCTATGAGGAAATAACTATATGTACTCAGAACAAGTGGAGGCAAGACATATGAGGAGCTTCTTCAGAGTAGTAACAAACAGGAAAAAACAATAAAGGCAAGAGGATGGGGGGGAGGAGGAGTAACCCTTGCAAAAAGTCTACAAACAACCAATAAAAACTGCAGGAGGGGTTAGAGATGACTCAGTAGGATACCCCAGTACCAGATGTTAAAAAAGTTAATGTAAATTGATCAAACTGGTGACGTACTGTCAAAATAAATTGGTGAAACTAAAACTATTAAATTCTACACACTGCCCAGTCCCTTTTCCACTCAAAAACAAACAAACAAACAAAAAACCCACTGGCTGCTCTTTATTCCCGGTACCAACATGCTGGTTCACAAACTATCAAACTCCAATTCCAAAGGCCCCAGTGTCCTCTTCTGGCTTCTGAGGGGTACCAGGTATGCAAGTAGTATACAGATAATACATGCAATGCAAGCAAGATACCCATACTCACATAAAACTTTAATTTAAATTAAAAAGCAAACACATGAAAATACCACTTGATTGCATTAATAATAAGGAATACAACTTAAAACTATACTCACATACCATCTAATACTCTGTGTAGATAAAAATTAAGTTTAAAGAACCAGAACTCAAACAGGCCTAGTGGTATAGTCCTGCAATGACAATCCTTGCAGGGGTATTATAAATTTAAGATCAACCTGGGCAAATTAAATGACATTATCTCAAAATAACAATTACAAAAAGTGGTTGGGCATTTGCCTACCAAGCATGAGGACATGGGGCCAATCCATAGTACCAACAAATAACAAAACAAAAACAACAGAACCCTATAGCTTGTTAAAAATGACAATATAAATGCCAGCTTCAGCCAAGACCCAACAATTCCTTTTACAGAATTGAAATTCTAATACAGACAGTACTAGATGGCTTTTACAACAAATAAGAAATCACAACTGAAAATCACCCCCCAGAACTGGAGAGCTGTAGACATTTTTTACATTTATTCATTTGCATGTGTGCAAGGCATGTTTATCTGTGTGGGCTTGTGTGTGACAGTATGAATGTAGAAGTCGGGGGACAACTTGAGGACCAAACTCAGGTAATCAGGCTTAGCAGCAAGGACCTTTACCTACTTGCAATCTTGCCAGCACAAAAACTGTAGACTATTTACCATTGTAATCTATGACAGTGAAAAACAAGACTTACCTGCAACACACACAAATACAACACAGAGTGCCAGGTGTACACTCTCACTGAGTGTATATTTCTTGTATAATTGGGAAAAACATTTTTCCAATTCATTTTATGTGTATGTATGTGCATCACTTGTGTCTGGTGCCCACAGAGACCAGGAGAGGGCATCAGATGCCCTGGATCTAGAGTTACAGATGGCTGTACATTATTACCATGTGGGTGCTGAGAACCAAACCCAGGCCTTCTGCAAAAGCTCTCTCTCTAACACCCCCTCCCCAAACCTAAAGTACATGTAAAAAAAAAGGTTTTCCTAGCAGAGTATCTTAGCTTTCATCTGCATCCATGTCAATGATGGGTGATTAACAACAAATCAATTTCCATACCTGGCAGTCTCTGACTTTCCTCCTTATCTACAACATGTTTAAAAACCAATCTTTATTTCCAATTACATCTGATTAGGTATAGCCAGAGTATTAACAGTTATCAGGCAATTCCAGATATTCAAATCAAATATAAAGCCAGAATACTCTTTACTGGGTTAGATATTTTTTAATAAGATCATGCCTCTTAAAAATGGTAGGGACAGAGATACACATTAAAACAAAAACTCAAAGCCATCTGACCCAAACAATGGCAACTCTAAAACAAAACAACTGTTCCCACTGAGAGGAAGGAGGAGAATCAGGAGTTTGGGGCCAGCCAGGACTACGTAGTACAGATAGTGGACAAAGTGGTGGAACCCTTCCCTGTACACTGTTAGTGGGAAGAGCGAATGGTTCAGCCTCTATGAGAATACTATAACAGTTTCTCAGAGTTAAAAATGGGACGGGATGCCTCAGCAGGTAAAGGTGGTTGAGTTAAATCTCCAGAAGCCATGAAAGAAGGAAGGGACTGACCGACTCCCATGTGTGCACCCACACACAAGCATCATGTACACGCACACCACCCACACAAACAATGAAAGCTTTCGGGAAGTTAAAAATGTAACTACATATCATCTAGCAATCCCACTCCTACTTTTACACTAAAGGGACTAAAAGAGGATCTCAAAGAGGTATTTTCACACCTGTGTACTTAGCAACATAATTTATATCTGGGCACAAACAACCCAAATTCGTATCCGTGGATGAATAACTACTTGTATATTCACACAGTGGAAGGGTAACCTTGCAACAAAAAGCAAAGAAATCCTGTAATATGCCACAACATTCCTAAGCCTTGAGGACATTCTGCTAAGTGAAATAAGATAGTATCAAAAGAAGGGAACTGGGATTGTCATGTAATTTAATCTTGTTTATAATTCAAATAAAAATGTTAAAAAACAAAGTATCAAAATGACGGTATTTTTTTCCCAGGGGCCAGAAGAGATGGCTCAGCAGTTAAGAACACTGGCTGCTTTTTTCCAAGGACCAGGGTTCAATTCCCAGCACCTACATGACAGTTCACAACCACCTATAACTCCAGTTTTAGGGGATCTAGTACACTCACACAGACACACATAGAGGCAAAATATCAATGCTCACTTTAAAAAAAAAAACAACAGTATTTCTGATGAATTTACATATCTAAAATAACCAAACTCACAAAACAGAAGGCAGAATAGCAGTTATCTGAGGCTGGCAGGAAGAGGGGTACAGAAAAGGGTATTGTTTAATACACAGTTTTGATTTTGGAAGATGGGTAAATTCTGGGTACATTCAATAATATCTAATATCATTGAACAGCTGTCTCTCCTTTGCCATGGGGGAGACACATCCTAAGGTCCCCAGTGAATGTCTATGTAAACAGCACCAAACCTAAACCGTATGCGTGTGTGCTCGTATGTGTTTTCCTACACATACATGAGATTTAATTTATAAATTAAGCACAGTCTTGAGGCTAACAGTCAGCTGTTGACTCAGCCTCAGCGTGTGTATTTTAAGAACTTTTGCTTTTCACACTGAGGAAGCATCTTACACTATCCCTTTGATGTGTCTGAGCCACCACTGCCTCCACACCCTGAGCTTTGGGCCCTGTCTCAGTCAGGGCTACTACTGCTGTAAAGAAACATCACTGCCAAAGAAACTTGGGGAGGAAAAGGTTTATTTGGCTTACACTTCCACAGCACTGTTCATCACTGAAGGAAGTCAGGACAGGAACTCAAACTGGGAAGTATCCTGAAGGCAGAAGCTGATGGAGGGGTGCTGCTTACTGGCTTGCTCAGCTTGCTTTCTTATAGAACCCAGGACCACCAGCCCAGGGATGGAACCACCCACAATGGACTGGGCTCTCCCCTATCAATCACTAATTAAGAAAATGCCTTACAGATGGATCTTATGGAGGCATTTTCTCAATTGTGATTCCCTCCTTTCAGATGACTCTGGCTTGTGTCAAGTTGACATAAAACTAGACAGGGCAGGCCCACTAGGTAAAACAGAAGGTACTTGAACACAGTGTGGCATTCTTGCCATAGTGGAACTGAAACCTAGACAAACAGGACTAAAAGGTGAGTGGAGACTGATCAAGTGGCTTAGCATGCAGTGTAACTGCCCTGGGCCTAAGGATGAAGGTTAGGGGAACACCATGCATCATACAATAATGTACCTGAAAAACTTCTACATTATTTTGGCCAGATCTGGAAAAATATAGCAATAACTGGTTTGGTTGCTCCATAAATGAGGACAGACATGAAAGAGCCAGGGAGTACAACATACAAAGTACAGAAGCCTCCATACCCCAGAATTTCATCTTCTTAGATATGATGCTGCACTTGGATTCAGCCAAGACTTTTGGAACTGTGACAATTGCAACCAAGAGTCTGCCAGCTGCCACCAAAACACCATCATGGTGCCAAAGGAATAGCCACAGAAAAGGATCTTCAGGGGGAGGGCGCCCTGTATCCCCTCAGGATCTGGGCCCGAAGGACCATGTTCATTAAGATTGTGAGGATAAGTTGTACAGAAGGTTTTTTGGGGCACAGTTATGTCAGATCTGTGCCATACAGTTAATCTTCATACCTGGAAGAACTTGCCTTCTTATAAATGAGCATCACTGTTGGGCCTGCATTTCATTTCACCATCAACACATGCAGATTTGACTACTGAAGAGGAAAACACATTGTGTAGAGATAACTGTTAGTCTGATTCCTGAAGAGGTCTTTTTTTTATTGATTTAATAGATAAATGATTTGCCAAAATTTTAATGATACGCCAAGTGTAAACAGAGGATACCGATCATTAGTATGGTACAGTATTTTCTTCATGTACTATACTGTGCTGCATGTAAAGAAGTATGATCCATTTTGCAGTTTAGAAAAGGAACAGGGATGGGAGTTCTGGATTCAGGTGAGAGTCCCTGCCTGGGTATTTAAGGTGAAGAACTGAGGAAGACTCTTGACATCAACCTCTGGCCTTCACACATACAGACAACAAAAGAGAGACAGACAGGGAGAGGGGGTAGACAGATGAATATTTTGTTATGTCTTCTCTCTATGAGGAAAGAAAAAAAGAAATGCTGAGGACCAAGCAGTGAAACAGAGCCACTCACAACACAATTCAGTCCTCTTTGATTCTGGTAGCTTATTTTTAATATAAGATATTGTGATGCTTCATCCAGGAATAGAAGGTTAAGACTATGCACACTTTCAAAGACACTTCTGACCGGACTCTTGAAGAAGCCTCTGGAATCACAAAAATGCTTGGGGTAGAATCAGTAGTCGTGAGATAACCTGTATTCCAGTTCAAAACATCAAGCAAGTGACTCTCCCCCAAGACCAGAGCTCTGCATGGGAAATCAGCTTGGATGACAGCGACTGCTGTGCTGTGCTTTGGTTCAGGACTGCCCCTAGTCTGCACTGCAGCAGGAGCGCCTCCTTAGAGCACTTCCAGGCACACTCCACACACTGAAGCAATTCCAACACCTCTTTGGCAATCTAAGCTGCTAAGTGAGGTGTGCATTTCTAAGTGCTTTGTGTAGTAGCAACTCATTTAACCTTGGCCTCACTTCATGAGGTTGGCTCTATTAGTCTCCTATTTTATAGACAGAAAAGCTGAGGTACAAGGAAGTCAGCTACTTGGTCTCAAACAGGGACATCAAATGGTACTTTGGCTCCAGAGTCAGGAGTCAAGCATTCTTTTAAAAAAACAATTTAAAGCATTTTAAAACATCTTAGTGACATATAGTAACTGCCCATCTTTGTGGGTCACAGTGAAATGTTTTGATACAATTACACACTATGTACTGATCAACTCGAGAAACTTAGGTTATTCACCATCTCAAACACCACTTCTTTGTAATGAAAGCATTCAAAATCCTCTCCTCTAGCTAATTTCCATTATATTGTACAGTATAGTTAACCACAGGCAGCCTTGGTATATAGAGGCTTATTTCTCTATATATCCCTACTTATTCCTCCTATCTGGTTGTGACTTTAAACCCATCAGCAAATTTTGTGCATGTGTAAAGCCCAAAAAGTAATTCCCAATTTGCAGATGACCTGCTATAATACTCAGTCTGATGACATAAAACAAGAATGCCACAGGCAGATATGCACAAATGAGCACAATGTGTTATGATAAAACTCTACAGCCAACAAAACTGGAATTTTATATAAGCGTCATGTCACAAAATAGCACCTTTGATTCTTTCGACCATGAAATAAGGTTTAAAAACTAACTGGGCATGGTGGCATCTGAAAGCTGAAGCAGGAAGACCGCCAAGAATTCAAAGCCAACCTGAACTACACCGGCATGGCAAATCCCAGTGAATCTTGTTTATTTTCTTCTCTAATCGAGACCTGAAGCAAAGCACATAGTACTTGTATCCCTTATTTGCCAAGTGTTACGAAGCACAAACCAGAACTCCCATAACACTAATTTTATCCAATCACAAAGCCAAGCGGTTGCCAGGAATTGCTCTCCCATGATGTAAGCACACTCTGTAAGTCAAGGCACAGTTAACACTATCATGTGACAACAAAACCCTGAATAGCTTATCCTGGTTATTCTCTGAGTAAAGGATTTTAAGCAATTTTTGCAAGGTAATTCTAAAATGTTTTCTGGCAAGAGCACCCAGCATACCTCCAAGAGGCCATAAGACACTACCTTTGTTCCAATGGGACAATGTATCGGCACATGCTAGCCAACTCTGCCTTGGTGTTCTTAAGTACAACAGGCTCCACAGAATCACTAAGAGACCCCTATGCCCTATGTCACTTTTAACCATTTTAAACAGACACTAACCAAGGGCTAGAAATAATAAGAGAAAATGTAAAAATAGATAAAAGCATGAAGACCAAGTCATATCTCTCTAAAAAGTAAGGCATGATAGATTCATAAAGTTAAAAAATAAAAAAAAAATTTATGTTAGCTTTTCAAAATAAATATCCAAAGTTCACATTTCTACTCCCTTAGATAGTTTTCTTGAAATGTTTAGCTAAACTTACAAACTGATAAATACAACTAACACACCCTTGAGGCTGTACCTTATTGTCCCATGATGCATAATAATGTATTATCTGCTATAAGAAAAATTTGATGCATAGTTTTGCTTCCAAATTCAAAATACAAGTAAGTCCATGCATTTCTATGAGGCCCCTGGCTGTGACCAGCCAAAGGCTAGTGTCTCTAGTGAATTCACACCATCACTGGAATATCTGAGAAGAAAAACTCAATTTTTTTCTTGACTTTAAAGTTATATCTGTTTGGCCAATCTCTTGTAGAAAGGGAAATAAAAGTTAAATATTCACCATGCCTGACTGGTAAATGCTAGCTACTGAGGGGGCTTAAGGCAGGAGGATCACAAGTTCAAGGCCTGGACTACAGTGAGGTTGTGCCAGCTCAAACAACTGAGTGAGACCCTTTCAAAGTCTAAAAAGAACTGATTGGAATGTGGGGCACTGGCCATGTTTGACTAGGACACACATCCCGAGTAACAGCATGGTCAGGAAGTCTTACCAGTATGAGAGCAGTCTCCTTTCAGGTCCTTCCCAAATTCCAGCCAGATCCCCAGGCATTTTCACTAGGTACAAGTGACTAACTGGGAAAAGAACTGATCATTCTATGTGATCGCACGCATAAGGAGGCACTTAGTTAGCCCTGTGTTCTAGTTTCTACTGTGAACCTGGAGCTGTGCTGGCTAAGAAAGGACAGTGTACTCCACCTTCTGTGCACCTGGAGCTATGCAGGGGAGGGAAGAGGGTATACACCACCTACTGTATGCAAAGATCACTTTGGGCTTATTCACCAGGAGGGCAGACAGAGATAAATCCTGCAAGGTGTGGAGTTCCTTTTTATAGCTAGACCACCTCTGGTTAGTAGTTAAAGGAATGTTGGAGAGAAGGAAGAGAGCTCAGTAATCAAATAGTGCATGCAAACTTACTAAACAACTGCTCATCAAGATGAGACAGAGCTTAGCTAGAAAGGAAGACGAATGTTTTCAGTAAGCCTTCCAGCTGTCACATGCATGCTGCCCAGAGGACTCAGAAAGGCCCTGAGAGCATAGCAGCCATGGCTCTGGGGATCTGGCCCTCCTGCCAGGCTCTCCGCTGGGGGTTGAGGTAAAGCATTCTAGTTAGATGTTGTCTTCCAAAGATGACACTTCATGGAAAAACAGAAACACTGTCCCAGTGTTGAGGGCCAATCGCACTTACCCACCATGAAAATGTTCTGTAAGTCTATCCACACAATAAGTCAGATTAATTTCAGAGGCCTGGCTAGGAAATTCTAACAGAGCCAGGATATATTTTCCCTAAAAGCAACAAATTGACAAAAAATTCAATCCTGAATTTTTTTCTCTAGTACAAATAGATTAAGAGTACTAGCTACTATTTATATTTCCACCCCATACTTATGCCATGCCATAAAATATCATTTTAGCTGCAGGTGAATGCATTTCCTATGGAAACAACAGTCAAAATTTATACCCATCCAAAAAGGGACTAAACTTAACAATACATTCTATTCATCATAAACAAATGCTCTATCATTCTGGAAAAGTCAATCACACTACCAGGATCTACAGAGGGGCAGCCTGAAGCATCAAGAAGGCACAGACATGAACAATATGGGATGAAAAGCCTGAGAAACAAACTCCAAGACACACACTGGTGGACTAAAATAATCTTACACACTTTATAGGAGTGTTCCTATACGTTTTAAAACAAAAGTTCCCATGGGGGTTTTGAGAGCATTCGGATTCATAAATTTTGATGAACAAAGTCTTCATTAGTAAATTGTTTAGTAAACAATTAGTAAACGGACTCTGTTTAGACATATTCTTTTCCTACTAGCTCTTTAAATACTTCTTCAGTTTATTCACCTAAATCTTTACCACAGAACTATGTGTATCTTAAAAGCTATTATTCATTATCTGCATAAACTTACATATCCACTGCTTCATATTACCAATTTGAGTTACAATGCTGAATGTATACAATACAATGTCATTACTGGGAATTCTATTTTTACAAAAATCCATTTGTACATCATTGAAGGATTTTTTTTCTGTTTTACTTGTTTTCCACACATATTTCCACACATACTGTACATATTCCTATCTTCAACAATTCATTAGCATGGCATTCAATATTTACACATTATAATTTGTATTACTAGTAACAGTAAAGCTATGTGAAGATGTTTAAGCCATTTTTGTTTGTTTGTTTTCTCTTTGTGTAGCCCTGGCTGTCCTGGAACTCATTCTGTAGAGCAGGCTAGTCTCAAACTCAGAGATTTGCCTGCCCCTGCCTCCCAAGAGCTGGGATTAAAGGTGTGAGCCACCACCGTCTGGTGATGTTTAGGCCTTTTAAAAGACAAGTCGTGTTGCCAATAGACAAAGGAAAATTAGAGAGAAAATGTAACTGGGCAGGTGGCAAGTATGCATGAGCGTCTATAATAAACCAACAATGGGGTTGCTCTTCTTGCAGAGGGACAATTCTCCATAGCCATGAATTCCACATCTGTGTATTCAACCAACAACAAACTACAGATATTCATGGGTAAAAATTCCAGAACTAGAGAGGTGGCTCAGAGTATTCACCGCTCATGATGAGGAGCCAGGGTCTGTTCCAGCACCCACATGATCATCATAAGCCCAGTTCTAGGGAATCTGATACCCTCTTCTAATCTCTGTGGACACCAGGCACATACATCCAGGAAGGCAAAACACTCATACACTTAGAACAAAATAATCTAAGAAAAACGTAGCTGCCCTGAACATAAACAAGCTTATTCTCGCCATAACTCTATAAACAATACAGCCTAACAACTATTGACACAGTGCTTATGCTGTACTGGGTGCTGCATGTAATGCAGACTTAAAGCATACAGATGTTTCACCACTTTCATACAAGGAACTGAGCATTCTGGGGTTTGGCATGGAAAGGTCCTGGAACCAATCCCATAACAATACCAAGAGACAACTATGGCTAATATGGTGGATGTGAAATACAAACCTGTAGAACAAGAGCAGAACAAGAACAAGCAGAGGGTGGGATTTTTTTTCACAGCACAGCTTCCCGAATTTCCAAAACCGTCTTTAAATTATTACAGAGAACAAAGGAGAATAAACAACTTCCAACTAATTCCAAAGGGCCTCCACAAACAATTCCTATCTAAAAGGATTTGTCAAAGATAGCACACTGTGGAATTTTTCAAGATTGAATGTAACTAAGAAGCCTGTAAATGCAATATACCCAACAGCCTAAACTTTGTAATGGAGTCAATGGTTCAAAAGAACTTCCCAAAACTACTCCATCCTCTGTACTGAAATGGTTTCTGATGAGACAGCCACGAAGCCTTAGGAAACCTAAGTGTAACTACAAGTAACTGACATATTACAAATGCTTGAACAAATAAAACCATTCATGCATTCGAGAAAACCTGGAGGACATGCATCCTTTACACCCTTCGGAGGATATCATTTAGAGACACACTCAACCACAAATCCCAAACTCGGGTCTGAGAGAATCATTACATGAAAAGTAACTTGTGAGGTCTCGATAAGGTTTTGATTTATATGTGGTTTTCTGGGTAAACCTAACCACTCTGGAAGGAGTGTGGGATGTTCTACACTAAAATTCTCTTGATTACTATCTCCTTTTATAAATCAGTGATGACATTATGGCACAGCCATACTCCTGCAGCAGTTTAATCAGTCTAAGCAAATCCCTGGGTAAATCAAGGCTGAATTTCCATATACAAATAAAAGGACCAGAAGTTATCTCATAAAGTCTATCGTCAACATCTTCACAACTGTTGTTGATGTATTCAACAGAAATGATTTTTCAGGACTCAGAGTAAGGGAAATTAAACATTCATTAACTCTCTCTGTCAACATAACATCAGTGCTATAGAATGGCAGCTAGGTCCTCTAGTTACTATTCCTAGAAAAAAAAAAAACACCATTTGAATTTGATAGAATTACCTGATGCATATAATATGAGATCCTGATTTCACATACATCACAACATAATAGCTCAACTCAGGGTTTCAGATAATAATAAATTAATTTTTATAGTTACATCAAAAAATCAAAACTGTATCAAGTAGAAATAATTTAAAGTACTAATACACACAAAGATTAGATTATCAAGTTATTTGACTATATTGTTTCATTAAAATTCAATGAAATGAACTGTGGGTTAAAACCCTAATATAAAATGAAAACCAGTAAGAGTCGTAAATCAGAAGTATATTAGCACTCTGAAGACTCTGACCAGAGCCCATACATCTTCATTACAGCATGTCCACCCTCAACTCATTCACTCTGTCTGCAAGAGAATGATGTTACCCCATAATCCAGTTCTGCTTTTTAAGACAAAGTACTAAAACTGGGCAATGTATCACATACCAGATTTAAAGTGAATTAAATGTGAAAACTGAAGACAAATCGTGACATACTCACTACCACAATTCCCATTAGAGCACCTTGGACACACCCAGTGCATTACAGCTTTACCCGATGATTGGCTCACCAGTTATCCCTGGGCACACATTAGTCTCAAGCACTTTTCTAAGGGATGCTTATACAGTAATAAATATGAACTGTTCTCTCAAGCAGCCCTCAGAATGACTAATCTGGTGCATTATCTCACACTAATCCTTTGAAGAAAGTACTATTATTATCTCCAACTTTACAGATAACAAACTCAGGCTATGAAATCATTTGCACATAGCCAGTAAAAAGACAGAAACAGGATTATATTCAGTCTGTCTCTAAAGCCTGAGATGTTTTTGCTTTTGTAATTGTATTTATTTACTTATATTACTCACATAGAGGCTACAGGACAACTTGTGAGAGTCAGTTCTCTTGTTCCACCTCTGGATCCCAGGAATCAGACTCAGGTCATTAGGCTTGTCAGCCAGTGTCTACCCAATGAGCTATCTCACTGACCTACCATAGTCTGAGTGTTTAACCATCAAGTAGATGGTCTAGACCAAGGCAAGGTTTCTCAATCCTTTTTCCCCTAGTAAAGCCCTCCTAAAGAAACTTTTAGACATTTTCTTCTGCCAATCGCGTTGGCCCTTTGAAGTTTTGATACCATAGATATGCTTGATATCTGTATATGTTGTGTATACATCTCTCTGTACTTTTTGAAACATGTAGCTAGGTGCTGCCATGTACATGTAAGGACTTATTTCGTATTCATGACCAAGTGGAATGGACAGGACACACACAGACTGCACAGGCTGCATCTCTACAGTTGGGATGAAGCAGCAGGCATCACGGCAGCAATAGTGGCAAAGAGATCGTAGCTAGTTTAAGCACAGCAGGGAAAGAACCCTACATTAGACCAGTAAGTGAAAGGACATTAAAGTTTAATAACTCCATTTATAAAGTGTCACAGAACAGGGCTAACCCCTACCCCAAATGATCAGTGAGACAAAGGATCTCACTGTAAGTATATAAGGCCATAACTAAATCCCGGGAAAGCAGTGCGTTCTACAAATGGGCTTCAACAGTATTCATATAATACGACAGTCAAGACGCAAAGCCGGAATTAAGAATACACAAATGGTGACGGGAACGACAGCTCTGAGAGTTCTAGATTCAGAACATACACCGAAAACAACTAGGGGGCATTTAGGTCATCACAAATCAGTGACAGGTTGGCTCTTGGGAACAGATTAATAAGAAGCATCTTGCACGATTATATATAACAGAAGGACTGAAAGTGACTCTGGTGGGGGTCCTGATGTCAAAAAGAATTAAAAGAATTACATGGCAGTGATTTAACTACTAGCAGCCTGTATCTTCATTTCTAAAATGTGAGTGAAGTTCCTCTATTCACAGAATATGCTGAAGATTATATTAGGAAACACGAAAGTAAGTGGTGCATGGGTACACAACAGCATAATAAATATTTGATGCTTTTAATACAGTTTACACTTTATAGTGACATGCCGGAGACCAACAAACAGACCTCTGACCACATATGGTTTAGATGCTGAAGAGGAGCTTAAAATTAGATGTCATAGCTAAGATTTGTGGACTGTATACGGATATAAATATTAGCAGATGACTGAGCAAAAGTGAACAGAAAATTGATGAATGATTCTGTAACACAGTAAAGAATTTAATATTCAAACAAAAACAATAGAATATCCACTAAAATACAAGAATTCCTATTGTAGTAAAAGATAAAACTGTGCACATTTCCAAAGTTATTTAATACAGATGTGTAAAACAATTATAGGAAGAAAACCAGGATAACCAAATAAGTTAACCAAAACTGGGGCTAGTAAGATGGCTCAGCAGGTGAAGGTACTTGCCACCAAGCCTAACAACCTACATGCATCTCTAGAATCAAGTAAAGATGGAAGGAAAGGAATGGGCGTGGAAGCCATGCCTTCAACAGGCAGGGAACCTGAGGCCAGCCCAGTCTATACAACACAGCATGTTCTAAGCCAGCCTGAACTACATAGTGAGACCCTGTATCAAACAGAAAGGAAAGAGGGAAGGAGGGAGGGAGGAAGAGAGGGAGGTTGGGAGGTAGGGAGAGGAGAATCAACTCTACAAAGTGGTTTTCTGACCTCCACATGTGCCCCCTCCCCCACCTCTCTCTCTCTCTCTCTCTCTCTCTCTCTCTCTCTCTCTCTCTCACACACACACACACACACACACACACACACACACACACACACAAAGAGTAACAAGATTTTACACCGTAGCAAGAATCAAGTTCTTTGGTTATTTATCTGGGCTGGAAAAGGAGCTGAGTTAAAGGGATAAGCAGGAAGAACTCACAAGTAACAGACCTCCCAGGGTAAGCCTAGGAGTAGCAAACCTCAACTACACAAGGGCTTCTGCTGCTGGTGTACTTAGGAAGTTCTGTTTTAGCCAGTTTTTTGTTTGTTTGTTTGTTTGTTTGTTTGTTTTGTTTTTTGTTTTTTTTCCAAAACACACATGCCCAGAATTGTCCCCCAAATATTGATGCATTGAAGTGGAGCAAAACAGGACCTCGGACAAATTAATTCCTAGCTACAAATTATTTTTTGTTATTTTATTTTAAAGAAAGTTAATAACTGCTCTATGTTATGAATAATTGTGCAGGAGACAGTCCTACACCATAGGCCAGCAATCCTCAAGTAGAACAGTCATGGTAAACTTCGACATCAACACAACATCATCAACACAACAACATCAACACAACATTAACAGCAAAGCTCCCTAATACTCTTCTAAGGTACACGTGTAACCCTGTTAAAAGGAAACAAAACAAAATGCAGTCTGCCTTACTTATCCCAGGGCTAACATCACTCTAACCGTGCTGTGCTACAGACTTTACTCTCCTGGAAAAGAGAAAGCAGAGGTCCACAATAACTGAGGGCAGGGGTTAATCAAGAGTAGAGGCTCAAATGTCACTAAAGAATTCAAATTCTCCTCCCCTGATAAATAGCCAGGAAAACAGACAGGTACAGTTAGCTGAAAGCCACAGGTCAGTGACTGGACTAAAGACTGGAGTTGGGCTGTGTGATGTTACCTACATGTATGTGTCTAAAGAATACAAAGGAGACACAAGAGATCTTGAGTGACACTGACAAAGTATAATGATGTGCACAAAAACGGTGTGACATTTAGTAATAAAGATCACTAAATCAAAGGCAAAGGAGAAGAGATCTACAGTGAAATGAGAATTATGTTATACATGAGAATTCTTTGGACAACAAAATATGGCTGAGGTTTGCAGGCACTATATATGTTGTCTGAGGGGAGGGGAGTGGCTCAATGAAACAAACCTGTGAAATAGAATAGTTTAGTTGGTCTAGACTTTTACCTGGGAAACTGGGCTATAGAGAAGGCTCAGCAGCAGTTAAGAGCACTTGCTGTTCTTGTAGAAGACCTGGGATCAATTCCCAGCACCCAAGCACTTCACAACCATCTGAAACTCCAGTTCTAGAGGATCCCATACCTCTTCTGACATCTGTGGGCACCAGGCATGCACACAGTACACACACATATATACAGGCAAAGCATTCAATACACATTAAAAGCAAAACTAAAAAAATGAAAAATAAATAAATAAAGGTATGCACCACTAAGTACGGCTGCATTAAAAAGTCAATTAGGAGGAAAAGCAAGGTTAAATCTAGCTGGATCCTGGACTGGGAAGTGTGTCTAGAAATGGCATTTATAAAGATAACTGGGCAAGTCTGACACAGACTAGATGGTCATCTTAGCAAATGACTGTCAGCTACTTTCAGGGAGATGTGAGTATTACTACTGTGATGATCTTTAGATGGGAGATGAAGCCCTTTCAAAATATCTTTTCAAATGAGTCCCATAGACTTGTGTGAGGCACCATGTGTAGAAACTGGCTCTACAATTCCAGTAAACAAGACTTTCAAAGTGCATATGGGATCTAGATGGAGGCATGGATATCATGTAGCATCTTGCAACTTTCCTGTTCATTTGAAAATCTTTAAGACAATTATTTTTCAATAACATGCTTCAATATTGCTGTACCCATAATGGAATAGCAGACAAACTTAACTATCTTTTTTATAATACATAATCTTTTTAGATTAGCTATATTTTTTATCTTTTCAAAACATGTTCATATTTCATGTTACCAAAATGCCAAAGAAAAAACAAATTTTAGAATCTCTTTTATCACCTGCCAAGTCCACTTTGTTTCTGCCATGAGGTCAGAGATGCTTGTGGAAATGACCTCTAACAGCATTAACTGTAGTGTAGTGTGCATGAAAGAAATCAGGGCTGAGTGCAAACGGTAACTGTGCTTACTTGACAGCTTGTTTTTATGTCCTCTGACTGTTTCAGATACTTTCCCAATATGGTACTCTTACAGCACAAATCATATTCTCAGATTTAAAAAGCAACTCACCAAGAGCTCAATACTACCCTGAATATACAACATTAGAATACCTGATAACAGTAAAGCTTTATACCCAAAAGCATTTATTCTTTTTTTGGTTTTTTGAGACAGGGTTTCTCTGTGTAGCTTTGGAGCCTATCCTGGCACTCGCTCTGGAGACCAGGCTGGCCTCGAACTCACAGAGATCTGCCTGCCTCTGCCTCCCTAAAGGCATGCGCCACCAACACCCGGCCCATTTATTCTTTTAATGACAATCTTTTCCTCAGAACAAAGATCCATTTGCCTGATAGGAAGGTAATGAAACCAGAACAGCACGAAGAACAAAGTTCACTGAGACCAGCATAGGCACACAAGCTCATCTCCCTCCTGCATGTACGCACTAGCCCACCCCATCCCACCCCCATGCCCCCAGCAAGGGCAGATCACCACCTCCCACACCCCACACCCCCACACCCCACACCCCACAGGTGGACTACCACCCCCCCACCGGCAGCACCCTGCACAGGCGGACTGCCCCCACTCCCCACCACCACATGGGTGAACTACCTCCTGCATGAAACATCTAAGACAAAAAGACTTGAGGACAATGAAGAGAATAGTCATACCCTAGTCTCATCACCTCTAATTTATTGATTAAGAAATAAGTGGCTTTATATAGGTGCCCACTCTGCCGAGAATAAGGTATCGAGACTTTTCATTTTGGAGTCTTCATTTTGCACAATTCTGCATGTGTTAAATGTCTGCTTTCAAATAGCTTAGTACTACAGGACAGTAGTCCACAGTGCAAAAATACTCAGAATGGTCTTCCTCTCTGTCCATGTAAAATGTATCTGTCACAAATATAAAATCTCTGAAAAGATACAGTTGGAAAATTGTTATAAATGGCACAAGTCTTCAAAGACTACAATCCCAGCCTGTTAAGGGAAAAGAGAGTTAAAGATGATACAGCACAGAATTCTGGGATGGATCCTGGAGCAGAAATGGCAACTGGCAAAATCCACACAAAACCTGTGGTCCATTAATATTCTGCACCAAAGCTAATGTCTTCATTTGATAAACACATTGTGGATATGCAACATTTTGATATAAAAGGAAGCTGAGAAAGGTACACAGAAATTGCACTATATTATACCTTTTCTATAACCCTACAATTATACAAAAATGGAAAGCTTTAAGGAGGGTAACAGGTGGCTGGACCTGTTTAGCCAATGTCTAGACAACAGAGTAACAAGAGGGAAAGGGAGGAAAGGAAGGATGGGTGGGCTCCAGGAGTCCAGCTTCTCAAACTCTGACTAGGTTTCCTGGCTGCTCACAGATCAGCTGGCCCCGAGGGCTCTACTTGGCTTACACAATGCTCTACAGAATGGGACTTTCTTCCCACCCCCACCACCACCCGCCCGAAAAACCTCAAAAAGGAAATGGCTTCTTTCCCCTGGGTTTTCTTTGCTTTCTTATCTTAACAAAAAGTGAAGGTCTGGCATCAACCGTGCAAGTTCTGAGAGGCAGGGGCTCAGGCTCCAGAGGACCAAGCAGGAGTGCTAAAGCTTCCCAGTGCTACCAAGGAACACACATGCACACACCCAGCTTCCCAGGGGCACCTGAAGGAATCAGAATCCCACCACCCACTCCACTGTGCTTTGGTAAAGTTCACCTACACAACTTACAAAGTCAAGGAAATGGCTGCAGAATGTTTGCTGGGTTCTTGGCTTTCCCTGCTCTTGTACCCAGGTGTCCAAACACACCTAGCAAATGCTTCTCACCTCCCCCAGCCACAATCAGAGACAGGGAAAAGCAAATTAATCAAATAACATAATGAAACAATCTCAGCTGAGTACAAAACTAAGAAAAAAAAAAGATCAAAGTTGCCCTGCAATGCATATCTGTGCAGCAAAGAGCTTTATTGAAAAACACCTTGCAATTTATTATCAAAGACAAAAATGTTACTGAAATGTTTTCTTCACAATTCCATTGAGTAAGTAGCTTAAAGCAATGCCCCCTATGTTAGACAGAGCTGAGGGGGACAAGAAGGCATACTGGGCCATGCTCTTGACACAGCTAATGGAGGCCAACTTGGCAAACTGACTGCTCCATCGTTTTCAAAATATTCTTTCGTTTGGCTCTATTCCTCTTCATTTCTTGCCATTATTACCTTCTTTGTTCATTTTTAGATGCTATTGGGTCTTAGAGGTCTGTCCAACAATATTTCCATCTTAATTAGTTTTAGGATCTCCCTACAACACAGTATTTATATGCCAATAACTTCATATAATAACTTTTACCCCACATGTCTCTCCCGATCATTCCTCTTCAACATTCTGAACTCAAGTTCTCCAGTCTCAGAGATGCCCTCAATACCGCTCACAGTCGACTTCAATAGTCAATTCACTTTCCCATTCACGAGAGGAAAGCACTCGGTACCTGGATCCTGTTCAGACCTGGAACACCCTCTGCATCTCCTCCCTTACTTCAACAGAAAACACCCTGTACTTCATGCAGGTTACACAGATCCTACAACATGGACTCTACTTTTAGCTCTTCCTCCATCAATACTCACCCATACCTATTTCTAGGAATTTAGACCAAAGAGCTATAATATTTAATATTCATCCTACAGTCTTTTAGAGTGAAAATAAAGTATTTGACCTGTAATCAAGAAAAGGGTTTACCACACTCTTAACACATCACACTGGTCTTTCAGCACTATTAAGAAATCACTTTCTCTCATGGAAACATCAGTCAAAACAGAAGGTTCTGAAACACTGCAAAGCAAACTGACCCTTTTTTTAAGGGAGAGAAAAGGAGGGATAGGGAGGAAGGAGAGAGGAAGGGAGGGAAGGGGGGAGAGAGGGAGAGAGGGAGAGAGAAAGAGAGAGAGGGAGAGAGAGAACATGAATATACAGGCACCCACAGAAACTAGAAATGGGCACAAAATCCCTTGGAGCTGGAGTTATAGGCTGTTGTGAGCCCCCTGTATGTTATGAAATACTTTCCACAGTTTCAGAAACCACGGTAAACCATAAAATCATTTAACTGTTGGAAACTAGATGAGTTTCTGTTTCCTCTCCAGCCTGTGAACACAGAGATTTAACCAGGAAGTCTATCACTTCACTTACTTGACGAGTTAAAATTTTCAGCATTTTACTCATGAGAATTTTCAGAAAGGAGTTGAAAAGAAAAGTTAGTACTGTCCACTCAGACTCTGGTTTTGAGTTCCATGCCTTCCTCTGTGTATCCCTGTATCTGTCTACTTGTTAAAGGCGATACCTATAGAGTTGGTGTGGTGGTTTGCTTTCTGCACATTATGAACATTCAAACCTTGTCATTCTAAGCCAGGCAGTGGTGGATCATGTCTTTAATGCCAGCACTTGGGAGGCAGAGATAGGCGGAGACAGGTGGATCTCTGAGTTCAAGGCCAGCCTGGTGTACATAGGGAGTTCCAGGACAGCCAGGGCAGCCAGAGAAACCCTGCCTCCAACAAGCAAAAATGACCCCCACAGGCCCCTATATCTGGATGCTTTGTCAGCTCCCAACTACTTCTCCAGCACCATGCCTGCCATGCCTGCCATGCTTGCCACTATGTCTGCTGCCATGACGATAATGGACTAAACCTCTGAAACTGTAAGCCAGCCCCAACTAAATGTTTTCTCTTATAGAAGTTGCAGTGGTCACGGTGTGTCTTCTCAGCAATTGAACAATGACTAGGACTAAGTTGTGAGCATGTTTTGATCACTCCTAAGCATTTGAGCACACCCGTTAGCTAGAGAGTTTGGTTTTAATTAATTAACTTATCTGGAGACAGGGTCTCATATAGCTCAGGCTGGCTCAAGCTCTGTGTAGTCCAGGATGGCCCTAAACTTGAGATGGTGTTAGATTACAGTGTTGTAACATGGGGTATCAGACTATCCTACATAAGCATACTGCCAAATGAGTTATATCCTCAGCCCCTACTAGCTAGGGCTCTAAAGACCCCAATCTTAAAAGAACCACTGCAGTGTTAGACCCCAGAAAAACTCAGGAATCCGGGGTCCTAGCCCAGGACCTTGGTCACCCCAATCACCAGGCAGATTCGAGAACTTGATGCAAACTGCATGAAGCTTTATTGTTTTTTAACCAGCTAACCCCATGTTAGCTCGGGTCTTTCACCCACCCGCCATGTCGGATGGCTAGCAAAGACCCCTCGAACCTGCTGCCGGGCGATCTTGTAGAGCAGCATAAGGGGAGTGTCTAGGGGTACACACAGGCTCAGGATTGGTGTGCCTCCAGGCTTGGAGGACTTGCCCTGTGTTGACTGGCCAATTGGCTGTTATGGCCCATAAGCCCTCCCAGGGTGGTTGCTATGCTCTGAGCATCATTGCTGTGCGCTTGTCATTGCTGTGCGCTTGTCCGTAAAGTACACCCAGAGCCGTAAAGCATAGTGCCACCAGCTAACTTCTGATTGGTTCCTTGTCACGAGGCAGGCACCTAACCTCTAGTGACTAAGGCAAGGTCATAGCGAGCACGTGTTACTGTCATGGCTGCCGAAATGGGGGGCTGGTCCCTTCAGTAGGAGTTTTTATTAATCTTTAAAATTTCTCAATCTTTGGGAAAGAAATGGCTTGAGGGCTTCAAGAAAATCTTTACAGATGATAAAGATCAACTATACAAATGAATAACGAAGGTGACTAGGGAAAAGTCAGAACCATAAATTTCATAATAATCATTAAAGCCCAGTGGTGGTGACCTACATTTTTAATCCCAGCACTCGGGAGGCAGAGGCAGGTGGATCTCTGTGAGTTCGAGGCCAGCCTGGTCTCCAGAGCAAGTTCCAGGACAGCCTCCAAAGCTACATAGAGAACCCCTGTCTCGAAAAACCAAAAAAAATAAAAATAAAAAAATTTAAAAAATTAAAAATAAAAAAAGATTAACGTAATCACTCCACAGGGTACTTAGAATATATTACTTTACATATTGTTATATACATATAACTGTACAAGGCTGTACACACAAAACCCACACACTGCTGCACTTTGAGTGACTTACAACTTTTCTGGATTTGATTTTTAACTTGCAGCCACAGAAACTAACTCTGCCAAACAAGACAACCTCCTAAAATATCCGCTCTGCACCCAACTATTCCAGATTGGTTTTGGTGGTCAACCTAAAGAAGGTTCACGTATATTAGTTTTCAATCAACAAATACTTATTCAAAGAAAACACTGAACATGTATTATATCTGGCCCCTGCCCTCACTAAATTGATAAAGCATGTGGCAGTAAAGCTGCCTGAAGAGCAAACATGTAGACAAAGATACAAATGCATGATGGTGAGGTACCATGAAAGAATCTGACAAGATGAAGTGATGAAAATAAGATGCTGTTTACAGTAAAAGGAATAGGCCTCTGTGAGAAGATACTCAAACTATCAGTCTGAGAACAGAGAGGGGAGAGTGCAACACTCTGCCAGAGGAAGCAGCTTAGTGGGCTGAAATGAAAGGAAGGAGGCCATGTGATTCTAGCACAGGGGAAACTGCACAAACAGTACGAAAAGGCAGAGCTGGCTGCAGTGTGGCCGTGGTAGAGAGGTTTGATTTTTATTCTAAGCTCTAAGGTAAATCATGCAAAGATGTTAAATGGGAGAAGTGACTGTTTCTAGCTCCATCCACTTTTCTTAACAGCTGGCTAATATTCCATTGTGTAAATGTACCACATTTTCATTATCCATTCATCACTTGATGGACAGCTAGGCTGTTTTCAATTTCTGGCTGTTAAGAATAAAGCAGTAATAAACATGGATGAACAAGTATCAAGTATCTCTGTAGTAAGGCACAGAGTCCTTTGGGCATGTGCTAAGATGGTAAAGCTAGACCTTACGTAGATCCATTTTCAGCTTTTTGAGGAACCTCCACCCTGATTTCTACAGTAGCTGTACAAACACACTATGTGAGGTAACTCAGACCCAAAAGACAAACACTGCACATTTTCTCAGGGGATGCTAGCTTTTGAGCTTTAGATATGTGTTTCAATCCAAATAATCCCAGGTAGTGAGGAAGCACATGGGAGAGGGCCTGCCAAGGAAGGGAAATGTGGAGTTATAAAGAGATAAAGGAGAAGGCACAATAGGAGGGTTAAGAGGGGAGGGGAGGTTAGGAGGGGAGGGTGAAGGAGGGAATATGGGGAGAGACAACTAACACTAAATGCTCTTTGAAAAGCTTCATGGAAGCCTATCACTGTAGAAACGTGTGTGTGTGTGTGTGTGTGTGTGTGTGTGTGTGTGTGTGTGTGTGTCTGTGTGTGTCTGTGTGTCTGTGTGTGTTTGTTGTGTGTGTGTGTGTGAGAGAGAGAGGAATTGAATGAAATTACCATATAATGGGGGAGACAAGGCCTTAACTAGACAGCTTACACTACCAAACAAAACCTCCAGTACTAGGAATGGGTTACATCTTGTTAAGTCATTGGCCAAAGGGGACCCACAGACACCCCCAGGGAAAAAAAATTGCAGGCTATTATCAATGCCACTGGTTATCCTTCACAACCTGGTAAGACCCTATTGTTGA
The DNA here is from genome assembly GCF_003668045.3 of Cricetulus griseus. NCBI lineage: Eukaryota > Metazoa > Chordata > Mammalia > Rodentia > Cricetidae > Cricetulus > Cricetulus griseus. Next base: position 121,812,394 of record NC_048598.1, read on the forward strand.
AGGCAGCACCTACTATGTCATGGGACATGGAGAAACTGAGCTGGAGCCCAGCTGCAGCTTAACTTGTACTGGCTAACTTTATAGTGCTGGAAGGAGGAGAAAAGCAATCATCACTATCATCCAGCTATGACCTGTGACCTACAATAGCGACACACCTACAATATACACTGGTGCAACAGTGGCACAAATGTTATACAAGTAACCGACTGCTTTTTTTTTAGATTTATTTATTATGTATACAGTGTTCTGCCTGCATGTATCCCTGCAGGCCAGAAAAGGGTAACAGATTTCATTACAGATGGTTGTGAGTCACCATGTGGTTTCTGGGAATTGAACTCAGGTCCTCTGGAAAACAGCCAGTGCTCTTAACCTCTGAGCCATCTCGCCAGCCCACCAACTGCTTTTTAAAATCGAAATTAAGGCCCACTCCTTAATACAGAACCCATACGTGACACTGCTAAAGTAGCCAAGAACCTGAGACTAGATATGTCACAGACCCTAGAAAACCTACTATTTTTCTGCTAAATGAACATTCTAATGACGTTGCCATTTCCACAGATAAGTGCACTATGGCTCAACCCTCATCGGAGAAGCTTGTTCTTGCAGTAGATGCTAACTAGCACAGAGACCCACAACTGGGCAGTGTGCAGAATGAGAAGCTTTGGAGTTTGGAGCACTTAGCCCTAGATGAGATGTTTTGAAGGAACTCCTCCTCCTCTTTGTGCAAAAGGGGAGGCAGGAAGACTTTAAGAGCTACAGGTTATGGAAGACTCCAGGGAAAGAGTATCTTCCAAGCACAACAGAGCTGATGCACACATGAACTCAAAGTGACCACAACAGCACGCAAAAAAACCCACACAAGAGTCAACAGGATAAAATTCCAGCACTGAGAAGGGGAAGTGAGCAACAAGTCCCACCCCTAACCTAGAAGCAATCTGTTACCGATACCTTTTGGGAGAGCAAAATCAGTGATACTGGGTGATATTGGGTATTATTACCACACTCTATAGCAGGCCCCATGCCCACAAAATGGACACCACATTTTCTGTGTGTATGCTTATTTTGTTTGATGTTTTTTTGTTTTGTTTTGGGTTTTTTTTTTTTTTTTTTTTTTGTCTTTGAGGGATTTTGTTTGTTTGGTTTGGTTTTCAGTTTGTTGGTTTTGGGGGATTTATGTTTTGTTTGATAGAGAAAGAACATTTACTTCGGTGGGTGGGGAGGATCTGGGAGGAGTTAAGGAAAGGAAAGAATATAATCAAAATATATTGTCTGAAAAAAACCTAAAACAATAAATAAAAAAGGAAGTGGCAACAACTGATTTAAGTCTTCTGCTTATTCTAAGAGTGGTAAAGGGGTAAGAACAGATGCCAAAGATCAGTTAGGTGGCTGGTTCAACAGTATGCTATGTATACTGCTTTAGATATATATATTTATTATGTACAATATAAAAACAGTGAAGACAAAACAGCTTAGAGCAGGAAGGGAACAGAAGAGCTGAGCTACTCTTGACAGCAGACTTGGTTAAGGGATGTGTGTGTGTGTGTGTGTGTGTGTGTGTGTGTGTGTGTGTACAGCAAGAGCAAGGGAATGGTGCATTACCACACCATTAACCAATACACAACATTGAGGAAAGGTTTCATCTCCTCCTCCTCTGTTTGTTCATTAGCTTCTTCATTTGTTTGTTTTGGAATGGGAGCATCCAATTAAAATTAAGAATAGTTTTTTGGTTTTTTTTTTTAAATTTAAAGTGTATGGTATCTTGCCTTCGTGTTTGTGCATCACTTGTGTGGCTGGTGCCCTTAGATGCCTAGAAAGGGGCATGAGATTCCCTGAACTGGAGTTTTGGACAGCTGTGAACTGCCATGGGAGTGCTGAGAATGGAACCCGGGCACTCTGGAAGAGCTGTCAGCACTCTTAACCACTGAGGCATTGCTAAAGCGCCTCAGAATGGTTTTAGACATGATTACTCTTAGATGCCTCAAGACAGTCCTGAAGACATGTGACTTCCAACTTAGAAGTTAAAACCACGCTAAGAGTTACCAGTAGACTGATCATATTCTTTGAACTTACCTAGCAGATAGTGTATAAATGAATAACCACACTCCAGATGTTCTGACCAAAACAGGCTTATACATGTAGACATTTTTAATACTGTCAAGTAATGTTTGATGACCGCTAGACTCTAAGAACCTCTTGTGTAAACAGACTGGGGAGAGACAGGTCCCAGGACTACACCCAGGGCTTCATGTGTACTAGATAAGCATTCTACCCCCAGCTTATCTTAATGTAAATACATTTTGGTGTATTTCATCATCTAGATATCTAACTCTTTACAGAAGATGGCTGTATGTGAAGCAATATGTCACAATAATGATTTCACTCAAATTCAGGGCTATCTACTTAATCTCTTCTAGGCATACAGCATTATAGAGAAAAATTCTAACTAGACATTCTTTCAAATGTCATTTACTGAAGGCTACTCTCAAGGTGAACAGTCTATTTCATAAATATTTCCTTGTAAAATACTCATGAAATATGTCACACATGAGCACATCAACAAGGTCCAGGAAGATAATCTTGTCCAAAGAACACCAATCAACAGCAAGGCCAAGATTCAAAAATCAAAATAACACCTAATCCAGTGAACTTTTTCATTCCCCCCAATAAAATAAGCTACCCTATTCCAAAAAAAAAAGTCATGCCCATCAACTTTATAAGGATATAAAAGGAGTCCACAAGGAGAACAGAAGACAATTAGATAAGCAGCAAGCTCTTCTTGATTTCCACTACCTAGAACCATAACTTAACTGCAGAAACTGTTAACTTACCCCTTTGAAAGACCTACAAAAGCTAGGAGACAGAAAAGGGGTGTGTGTTTGCACATGCACACACACACACACACACACACACACACACACACACACACACACACACACACACACGCCTACAGAGACCCTGAACTTTGGCTTCAAAAAGTCCTGTATAAATATCCCAGTTCACATATCTGCCTAAGGCAATAAAACAAGTCACTGTGGCTCAGCCTTGTGAGGATTCTTAGCTGGGCTAAGAACCTGAACACATGTGCTCAGTAAAATCACCATCACCTACAACTATTATTGGAAGAACACATGGGTGAGATTTTAATACACAAGGCAGGATTTTGCTTCTATTTGGATATGTCACACTATCTACCTCAATACGATAGCACAAGCACATTTCCTAAAATGCTACAAGTCCTCTTTGCTGACTCCCCTGACCACAAATTCTGATCATTCATCAATCCCTACAGTTCTAACGCTTGCTGCTGCTCATTATCTCCAGGCTAGACAGAAGAAAGTGAGTCCTGGTAGTATTCTAATCATCTGTTTAACATCTCATATCTGTGTGTCTTGCACTGCTCCAAGTCCTAAGAATACAGCAAGGAACAGAATGAAGCTCCCGCCTGGCTAGATCGTGTGGTCTATTATTAGCTTACACAGTGTAACAAGGTGACAAAAACATTAAGTAAGCACATGTATCAGCCAGCAGAAAACGTTATTTAGAAAGCAGGCAGAAGAATTCAGGAGCTGCTATGTAACTTATCAGGGAAAGTCTCACAAGCCCGAAACCTGAAATAATCTAACCAAAGCAAGCCATAATCATCTGGTGGGGAAGAGCCATTCCCCCCTCCCCAGTGCAGACGGCCCAGGGCACAGTGGCAATAATACATGAGCTGCTGGGAAGACTACTAAGCAGGTGAACTGCTCGTGGACCACTGCGTGTGGACCGACCCGGGCAGAGGCACTGGGGAAGGCTGGTCTCAACAGAGACATTCATTCCCCTAGCGTCTTCAGTGATTCTGTTAATTCGACAAAGGGGCTTACAGCCAAACTTTACAGCAAGCAGCAACAAATCCTGACCTCCCGACAATCACTTCGTCTTAAACCACCTGCCTGGACACAAGAGAAGCCAGCTCTGAAAGCTCCATGAGCCTGAGGAGCCTCACAACCAAAGCCATGGAGGTGCTCACCAACGATATCCTATTCCTGGAAGGTACACTGATGTAAATTGAACCTGATCGACTAAAAATGAACTGAAATTACAATGTTTAGTGATACACTTTCCGATTTTTGACAAGACTGAGCAAGCCCTGTAAAAAGCCATCAGCATTTTTAAAAATAGCTCCTTTAAGCTCGTGTAAGTCCCGTCAAACACATTTCTATGAGAAATCAGAGTCTGCTTGACAATGTGACATTTAGCACACACACTCACCATCCCCCAAGGCATGTTCCTGCCAATTAGTGATACTGAGCAATGAGACAAATAGGCTGTCCTAATTTGTGGCATTTATCATACTCCTATTCCGGGATTTTCTAATCCAGCACCTTCATTCTAGCTCCTTGAAGAACCACGAAGTTAGTACGAATTCCCTGAAAATAAAGAGTTACTATCCTTCCTTCCAATTACTTTAAAATGTGAAAGCTTTATTTTCCCAAATGTCCCACCCTAAAATACAGTGTTGTTTTGTTTTAGAAATGTGCTAACATCTTTCAGGAAAACATCCTTTAAAAAAAATACTCTGGAGAGGTGGCTCACGCTTGTAATCCCCGGTAATTCCCGAGGCCTGGACTATAATACAGTGAGTCTCGGGCCAGCCTCGGCTATAGAAGGAAACTCTCAGAACACCAAAAACACTTGAGAGACTGGCCCTGGTGCACCAAGCAACAGGCGGTACTTTCCTTTTCCCTGACCGTCAGAGGCCTTGAACCAACGCAAACAAATGGGTGAAATGCCAGCCAGGTTCCCGTGTCTCCCGGCTCGCTGCCCGCTGCGTTGGCCTGGCAACACCACTGCCCCTCGCCGCGGGGCTGAGCGAGGAATGGAACCCGCACCCAACCGATCAGCGGTTTGCAGAGGCACGAGCCCGCCCGGGGTTTCCCCCGGCACGGGAAGCCAGTGCGAGCCGGGACACCCCGCGACTCCGGAGGCTCCAGGCGCAGCGCGCACGGCCTCCCCCGAGGCTCCGCACAGCCGGGGCCGAGGTGCGGGCGGCGATGTCCCGGGGAGGGAGGCAGGAAGGTAGCCCGAGGCCGGGGAGTACCGGGGACTCCGAGGGAAGGCCTCGGGTGCAATTTACGCAGTCGGGCGCGCGAGGCGCGAGGAAGCGGGACCCGGCCCGGGGACCGGCGGGAGGGAGGTGCTGAAAGCAGGGGAGACCCGGGACGGGGAAGGGGCGGGGGAGGGGAGGGGAGCGTCGGCCGCCGCCGCCGCCAGGAGGGGCGCACGCCGGGAGGACAGGGACGCGATCCCCGAGGACCCCCCGCTCCCGCCCCCACTCACCATGTAAAGCGTGAAGGGCAGGCCGAGCAGAAAGAGCCACAGGTAGAGGTGGAGCGCGTTCACGAAGGTGGCCTGGTGCGGGTCGTAGTACCAGCCGCCGCTGAGCGCGGCCCACACCCCCTGCCGGAGGATCTGCAGCGTCTGCGACCCCATCCCCACCCGGCGTCGCCGCCGCCGCCGCCGCCGTCCCCGCCCCGGCCCCAGCTTCGGCCTCGTCGCCTGCGCGCCCGCGGCCCGGTCTAGCCCCCTCCTGAGCTCCCGGAGAGCGGCCCGGCGCCGCTGCGCTCGCTGGTGCTCCCGCACGAGGAAGAGGAAGAGACGGCGGAGGAGGCGGCAAGCGGCGGGGCGGAGAGCGGCGAGGAGGAGGAGGAGGAGGCCAGGCTCCGGAGCGTCGCCGCCATCTTGTCTCCAAGCTCCGCGCCTGGCCCGCCAGCGCCGCCGCCGCCGCCGCCTCACCGCCGCGACCCCCGCCGGCCGCCAGCCCGGGCCTGGCGGAGCAGGCGACCGAGCGCCGGGGAGGACGCGGAAGAAGCCGCGCCCCCTCCGGCTCCTCCTCCCGCTTCCTCCGCCCGCGGAGCGGGCTCCACCGGTACCCGCAGCGCCTCGGTTGCGCGAGCGCCTCCTGTTGGCGCCCGGAGCAGTGTGCAGAGACGCGGCCTCAGGCCGGAGTGGGGGTGGGGTGGGGTGAGGTGGGGTGGGGTGCGGGCACGTGCCAGGGGACCCCACTGCGCCGGGCACGACCCATCCAGCAAGCTCGGTTACCAGCCCTTAAAGGGGAACGGTCTTCCAGACTGCGAATGGGTAGATGTTGGCCTGGCTGCCGTGTGTGGCATCTGTCCAAGACCTAAAAACGTTTAGGGGGAAACTGTCTGAGATTGACACGGCCGGCCTGGACGAATTGAGGCTGAAGCATAGCTGAAAAGTCAACAACAGTGCACACAGTTTGAGCAAGAACTGTGTTAGCCCTCTGACTGAGCCTGAGGCGGTTTGGGTGAGAAAAAGGAGGACAGCGAGAAATGGGAGGGAGCATTTACTGCTCCCAAATGAGCATAAATTAATACAAATTGCAAGAGATATAAAATTATGTGTGCACCGCAACTTTTCTTTTTCATGTGTTGTGACTAGTAGCCATTTTTTATCAATGGGCGAATCTCAACTGGGTGATTACCGACTCCACCCAAACTTTGAACAGGGTCTTGTGCTTCTCTTTTTATAGCTGTGAAACCTAGGAATCATTCTTGACCCCGTGTAATGTTTCTGAAGTATGTCTGATCTCACTGGATGATTTTTTTTTAAGAGTTTGAAGGTTGAGTTTATTGTAGCAATAAACTTACTCTGTTTCCCCAGATTAAAGTTGCTATAGTTAATGAGGGGAAGCAAGTGAGCTAGAGCAACTGATGACGTTTTTTTAAAAAAGTGGTTAAAAACTCATTGCAATGCCTCCGGGTGTCATACCACTGTATTGTTGGTTATTTTCACGCCTGTTTCACTTACCTTTCACAACACCCCTTTAAGGCAATGCCTTGGCTATCCTTATTTTATCAGTGAGGGCTGTGCCATTCAAGCTGATTGCCCAGGTTATCGTAAGTAGTAAGTGGCAGGGAGCGCTAAAGTCAGCGTTCATCTTTGCTGCATGGACTGAGAGCTTTTCATATCCACTGGGGTAGGAGTGAGTGTGGTCAGCAGCTCTCAAAGGGAGGTGGGGGAGCATCACCTGAGAACGACTTAGAAATGGAAATTCTCACATTAACTCTAGGGAAACCCTGAGGGTGTTTGGGGGGGGAGAGACCCAGCAAGTTTTAATAAGCCTTCCAGAGGATTTAAAGGACCAGGTAGGGAGAACATCACTCTCAACTTTGATTTATTATTGTATAATCATAAAGCTATCTGAGTTCGATATAAAATAATTTAAAAGTATGAATAAATTCACATCCACGTATTTTAAATGTCTGTCTAAAAAAACAAAATTAAGGTGAAATAATTAAGTATTATAATTAAAATAGTGGCCCAATGGCTTGATTCACAGGCACAAGACGGTTACAGTATTCTTTTGTTTCTCCTGAAGGAGACAGGAAAGCTCCCTGAGAAACTGGACACGTTCCCGAGCTTTCCAACACAAAGGAAGATGTAAACAAGGATAAAATTCCAATAGCACATCAGTTTCCACGCCAGCAAACATCCGCTGTGGTTTAATGGGAAAGGATGAACTGTCATACAGTGAGGCAAACTGGGAGGAATGGAGGCTAGAACTGGATGCATCCATGGAATGAGAGGCAGACCCAGCTGGACCAGAGGAGAGTAGTAAGTGGCGGATATAGAACTAACCCCCAGCAAGCCAGGAAGGCAGCCGGCAGCAGGGATCTCCAGTGTGTGAGAAGCCAAGGGACGGCTGCAAGGCTGCCTGGAGAGCTCAAGGAAGCAAGCAAAAATGAGGAAATCATGGCAAGAATGAGAAGACGTATCACTTATTGCAAGGCCCCAGCCTCACTGTTGGGATTTTCCAGGTCCAAATTCATGTCCTTGAGTTTAGGTTCTGGGCAAATTCTGGTGCTCGAGGAGAACAAGACAAGGATCCAAAAGCCAGATTTGATGGGTGAAATGAAACTTACCACACACACCCCCAAAAAAGAAAAATAGCTTCATGCCTAGAACTGAGACAAAATTTCACACCGAGTAGGTTTGCCTTATGTTGAGGCCCCTGGATGTTAGTGTAAAACCCTAATTCCCAGTCCAATAATCTCGGGCTTAATCCCAGAATCTACAGATGGAAATTACACAGCTATAGTCTCTGGGTGAAAAGGAGCCAACAAGATGGGCAAGCCCAGAACATTAAAGGGGGCAGTTAGAAACATCTCTTTTCGTTCTGAACTGGTAGAGCATTTTAGAAGAATGCTAATTAACTAGCGGTTGGAAGAAGGTGTAGAAAAGGCTGACCTTCCCAGATGACTGACTCAGTCACAGGAGGGGGTGGAGCCTACATGCCATTCATCTGTAGCTTTTAAAATGTTTATAAGTGCTCCCACAAGCTCCCTATGCTATCCACAGGGGCACAGAAAGGTTAACTGGTTTGCCCAGGTTATGCACTCTGTCATACTCTTAAAATGTAAGAGCAAGACAAAAATAAAGAGATCTAATTTGCTAAATGTTAACACTCTTAGCCAGGCACAAAAGTCATCAATAATGTTACACTTAACATGTCAGAGTTAGCAGCCCGTGACATACTACCAAACCAACCCCTGACATTGGCTCATCTTTCAGCTGATCCTATTAAATTGATGGCCCCTGCCTGGCTCATAGGCCCCTTGAGGACTGGGAACACCCACAGCAGGTGCTTTCTCCTGTCCTGAAAGGGACAAAGCTGAACATGGAAAAGCCTGTAATGACTCTACCCAAACCCACATGGGACAGAGACATCCATTCTACGCCTCTGTCTATTAGGTGGCAGTCCCTTTGCTTGAACCTCAAGGCACATGTGTCTTGCCAACTACCCAAAACCAAAACTATCCATGTCTTTTCTGAGACCAGATCCTCTTTCCTCTCCTAGGGGAACATTTACTTACTGGCTCAGACTTGGGCCCTCCCCTATGGTCTAAACCTGTGTGTGTTCCTTCTCCTATCCCCTTCCTTAATCAAAGCTCCTGGTGGATGCTGTCAGCAACTCTTACCCAATAGCCTATTGCCACCAGTCTCTCCCCCTTCGAAACCTTTGTACCTTCTACCAGCAAATTAATCTCCCTAATCTACTTTTCTTAAAAGCCTTTAATTCCCTTCAGTAACCTACGGGGGTAAAGGCATGGTCCTTAGCCAAGCGTTCACAGCTGCCTACAGCCTGAATATTTTCTTTCATTCAACTGCCTCTGCTCCCCAGCAGGACCCCATTTTATTGGTGAATATCAGCACATATATACTTAGTATGTTTATCAGCCCACCCAGTTATTAATCTGCTTGTGTGCTCTTATGGACACTGTATGGAGAAACCCTTAGTCCTTTACCTGCCTTCTAACTATAACGACTACTCCAACACCCCCCCCCCTTTTTTTGGAACAGCCTGGCTAGGTTGTTATATGTTCCACTCACTTAGCACTTAATTGTCTGTTACTTCATATGCCTCCAAATGAAATACATTCCTTGAGGGCAAGGTGCTTCTCAGTGTGCCTCAGGTGCCCATCAGAAAGCTGTTACGATCAGTCCACTCAGTACAGACAGGCTGCAGACAGCACAGGAACCAGTGAGTTTCCAATCAGGTGTTTAAATCTATTTGTTTCCTTTTTTCCGTTACTTTTTTTTTTCATTTATTTTACATGCCAACCACAGTTTCCCCTCCCTCCTCTCTGCCTGTCCCCAGCTAAATCTATTTTTTTTAACCATTTATCTGGTACTTCTACATTAGAAAAATTCCAGCAAGGCAGTGTTGGTGCATGCCATTAATCCCAGCACTTAGAAGGCAGAGGCGAGTGGATCTCTGTAAATTCCAGGCCAGCCTGGAATACAGAGCAAGTTCCAGGACAGCCAGGGCTACACAGAGAAATCCTGTCTTGAAGAAACAACACAAACAAAAACAGAAACCGGAAAAAAAAACAAAATTTTATTTTTTTAATGGGCAAATATATTTAGTTTTATTGTTCAAGAATTTGGGGAGATAATTACATATTATACACATAGCTTTGTGTGTGTGTGTGTGTATACAATATATATGTGTGTGTATATATATACAATATATATGTGTATATATATAAAAACAATATACATATATTGTTTTTTGATTAATTTTTTATTTTTACAAAATTATAATTTCACATGTCAATCCCTTTTCCCTCCCCCCATCCGCTCCCCATAGAGGGTAAGGCCCTCCATGGGGGCTCCCAAAATTTCACAACATCATCCTGGGCCGGGCCTAGGTCCTCCCCCGATGTGTCCAGGCTGGGAGAGCATCCCTTCATGTGGGATGGGCTCTCAAAGTCCCTTCTTACACTAGGGAAAAATACTGATCCACTACCAGAGGCCCCATAGGGTGCCGAGGCCTCCTCGTTGACATCCACTTTCAGGGGTCTGGATCAGTCCCATGATGGCCTCCCAGACAGCAGACTGGGGACCATGTGCTCCCCCTTGTTCAGGTCAGCTGTTTCTGTGGGATTCACCGGCCTGGTCCCGACGCCCTTGATCTTCATTTCTCCCTCTCTGCAAGTGGGTTCCAGAGTTCAGTTCAGTGTATAGCTGTGGGTGTCTGCCCCTGCTTCCATCAGCCACTGGATGAGGGCTCTAGGATGGCATATATATGTACATATTTTTAAAAAACTGAACTATTTATGCACACAAAATTTCAGGACTGCCTTTTCCTTATTTAGTGTAATGATTTAGTTACTGTGGAGGTAGGGTCCTCCAGTGTTAATTCTGTGTAATGAAGGACTGTTTCAGTAGGCATAAAAATAAGTAGATTGCTATTTTTACCATTTTCAAACTTTTTATATTTTTAATTTATCCATTTACAATAGTTATAATTTCAATCACTGAGTCATGATACTTGTTGTACATAAAAGTGTCATTTTAATTAATTTTTGAAGTAGGGATCATTTCTTGTGTTGCTAGGGATTAAGCCCAGGATCTCACACATAAAACAAAACTTCTTGCAGTTTAGAAGATCAGTTCAAGAAAGGAAAAACTATGAAAAAAAGATGAAGAGAATTTGGAAGAGAAGAGGAGTACCCTAGAATTATCCCTGGTTCTCTGTTTAACTATTTGCCATGTGCCACTTTATATCAATCACATCAGGCAGAAAAAAAATGTCAAAAGAGGGCAGGGAAAGAGAGTCCCCAAACCTTACATAATGTAATCAGGAAACGCCAGTGTCTGGATACGGAGCTTGGTAATCAAAAAGAAGTGGTTTTCTTACTGCCTGGGAGACGGTCCTCCTTGGAAATCCCAGTTCAGTCTGTTTGCTTTAGAACATCAGTTCCATGGGCTGCGTGCTTTAAGACAAGTTTTAGCCAGGTCTGGTGTTGCTCGACTTTAATTCCAGCACTCAGGCAGAGGCTGGGGGAGCCCTGTAAGTTTGAGGCCATCTTGGTTTACCCAATGAGACCCTGTCAGAAAGAAAGAAAGAAAGAAAGAAAGAAAGAAAGAAAGAAAGAAAGAAAGAAAGAAAGAAAGAAAGAAGGAAGGACATGTTTTACTTGACACTAACCACCTCAGTAATTCTCACTATGGTTTTGTGTCATCCTGAGAGTTTGTTGTTGGAAAAAAAAAAAAAAAAAAAAAAAAAAGCACCTCACTTTTCTTTAATTCACATCCAACTCTTCCCGAGCAGGAAAAGGGAAGTACGTTGGATGTGGTGAAACTCCCCACATATTGGGAATTCCTAAATTAGAAACAATATGAGCACTTGTTTTTCATCTGTAAAAGGTTCCTCTGGTAGTTTAGTGCCCACATCACATTAAAGAGCTGTTTACCTTTCTGTTTCGGGCAGTGTAGCATAGTTCCAGCAGGACCTACTGAGCCAACCAATGCCAAGGATGCTCTTCAAAGAGCCTGGACACCTGCTAGTAGCTGGCCATGCAGTGTGGGTCACCTGCCTGTTGAAGAGGTGGGCAGAAATGACAGACTTGTTGTCTTGGAAGCCAGTTATCTGGCTCTTTGGTCAAGGAGTGCCAGGAACATTCCTTGGAGGGACCATAGTGTTCACAGTGGAAAGATCATAGTGTGTGCAATCGGATAAACCTGGGCTCCATCCACCTTCTGCCACATTCTAAATTAGTCCTAGCCTAAGTGAGTACAACTGAGCAGAACTGAAGAATCCCAGGGTATTCAGCCCTACAGATTCATTGCATTTAGTTTTGGTGGAGGGTTTTTCCCCTCCCCTAATAATAAAAATGAAAATTTCCAAGGATAAAATAAAGTCATACCCCTTGGAGATTTTTTTATAGCTTTTTATTTAATGGAACCCTTGATAGTACATGGGAATGCGCTTATTAGTTTTGCTTATTCATTTAGTTTGAGTTTTGAGGTTTGGATAGGGGTGTTGTTTTGCCTTTTTGTTACTGAGATTTGGCCAATGATAATATACATAATATTTTCTAAATATGCACAAATAATACCTCATATGTATGTATGTTCTAGGAGAGTAATTGATATACATGGGGTGAAATCTCTCAAAATCACAGGAGAAAGCAAAACAAAAAGTAAAACTCCCTGTCCTTCTGTTTTTCTCCCTTTCTTGGCATTTCCATCCTTTAAACTCATTATGACCTTGAGTCCTGTGACAAGATTTTCTCATTGTGTAGTCTACAAACCTCCCAAATCACAGCCTTCTGCTAAGAACACAGAACTCAGAGCCTCAGGCATTAGAAAAGCCATCACAGACAGGCAGTGGTGGCTCACACCTTTAATCCCAGCACTTGGGAGGTAGAGGCAGGCTGACATCTGTGAGTTCGAGGCCAGCCTGGTCTACAAAGTGAGTTCCAGGACAGCCAGGGTTACACAGAGAAACCCTGTCTTACAAACAAAACAAAAAAACAAGACAAAAAGAAAAAACAAAACAAAACAGAAAAGTCATCACAGTGTTAGGTATCCCAAATTAGAGGATTAATATACTTCTTTCATACACATTTGTGTCTGTGTTTTTTACTGTGATAGGGATGGAACCTGGGACCTTTCAGACGACATCACCAGTTACATTTCCTAGACTCCAAATCCAGAAAGTGCTGCCCAATCCCTGTCGTGTTTAACCTCAGTCTCGGGCTCATCACTCACTGTTCCTGGCTTCCAATCCTTGCCTGCTCACCTTTGTCTCAAGTCTCCACTATGGGATTCTCATTTTCTTTCCACTCATCAAAGTATTAATAAGGAGAGGGGACATCTCCATCAATCATCTCCATTATGCTTTTTGCTCTAAAAGATACGATAGCATTCCAGTCTGACCCAGATGTGACCCTTAGCCTCATGAGGTAACAGACAATGAAAACAAATTCCTCAAGAGAGGATTAAAAATAGGACATCTCAAAATATTCCCGGGAATCATGATCGGAAGAACACAAACATGAACTCTGCTCTCAACCTCATAGCTAGAATCTGTATTTGTTATATTTGGGGTTATTTTGAATCCCTCAGATATAAGATGGATTGCTATATGAGGAATTTTTAATCAACATTTAACTTATGTGTTTTATTTTTTTTCCAGTACTGGGAATTAACCCAGGGCCTTGTGAATTCTAGTCAAAAGGTCCACCACTGATCCACATATACCCAGCCCCAGGTTTGTCTTTTGAAAACTTGAAGTGACTTACTAGGAGGGTGCTTGGGCTGGTCTCTCTACCAATTTGCATCTGATTGGTCATTTTTTTTAGCTAGTATTTAACCCTAAAAATTTTATACACACACACACACACATATATATATATATAGAGAGAGAGAAAGAGACAGAGAGTTAAGTACTTAGCCAGTAGGCCGGTTACAACCACTGCTAATATATGATATCTTGGTCCTTAGTTTCTGCACCCTTCCCCTCCTGCTCTGTGCCATATTCTTAGTGGAATCCAGTGTCTGATTTGGAAAATTTTTATGTCAACACATGCCATGTGCTTTGGCAGTTTGCTCAGTCTGAGAAACTTCAGGAGACATTTTTTCCTTCTGACTTGCCCATGTGTTTCTTTTAGAGTGTTGGCAACACTCTCTGTGCTTCGTGGGTACTAGCCTGCAGCTGCAAGTTACAAAAGAGTCGACTCTTAGCAGGAAGTCCAGGAGGCCAGCAGGCTTTGGATACAGGTTAGTTAAGCATCTCTCCACTGTGACTGAAGAACCCTAAGGCGGTCTTCTCTGTGTGTTGGCTTTGACCTCAGACTGCTCCCTTCATGGAAGCGAAACGGTTGTTACCATTCTTGGTTTCACCCAGAGATGTCATTGACCAGAAGTTCACTTAGAAGCAAAGAAATTTCTTTCTCAAAACCTTTGCCATACTTTTGGTCATGTGCTGAGTTTCGATCCAGCTTCTCTTCAGAGCATTGATATATTCTGTTTGAGTCTGGCCTAAGTTCATAAACAAATTACTGGCTAGGAAAATGGAATCACCCTTAGGCTTGTCTTTTCCAGATGGGGACTGAGGCGTAGGAAATCTGTTGAGAGGGGTAAATGCCTAAAGAAAACTGGATTATGTTAGGAATCTGAGAGGAAGACTAAAAGTTAACAGACACTCAACCACTCAGATTCAGAAACCTGGACTTTGTGCAAACATACTACACATAGACATCTACATGAAATGTTTAGCAGGGTTCCGTCTATTATTATTTTTAATGTCAGCTTTTAAAAGTTTTAATATGTGATAGCTTTACATAATTAAGGACTCAATAAAAATATAAAAAAGACAGATAGTTCAACTTCTCTTTACCATTGCCCCCAGCATCCAGGCACTGAATCAATTGACAAAGGGGAAAACTACATTACACACACACACACACACACACACACACACACACACACACACACACACGAGGTCCTCCATCTTATTTTTTAAACAGTGTTGTGTTATACTGTATGAATATGCCAAATATTGCCATGGCTGCGTATGGGCATTTAGTTAGTTAATAATTTGAACAACTGGGCACTGGAGAGGTTTCACAGTCAGCAGTTGCTGCGCTATCATGAGGAACAGTCTGAATCTCAGCATTTACACAACAAGCCAGGTGTCTGGCACACGCTGGCAACCCCAGCTCTGAGAGCACAGACATAAGGGTTGCCAATACTTGCCAGCTTCCAGATGACCTGAGAAAACATGAGCCCCAGCTGAAGACAGATAGAGGAGGACACCTGACACCTTCTTCTGGCCACATGTCCATACACAGACATTTACACTCAAACAGACAAAAATACATATTTTTTTTTAATTCAGGTAGTGCTGGGGTAAAGCCATTGCCTAAAGTGACAAGACCCTGGGTTTGATCTCTGACACACACACACACACACACACACACACACACACACACACACTTACTGACATTATAGATAAGATTGGACACATTAGTTACTTTTCTTGTTTCTCTGACATATATGACAAAAGCAACTACAAGGAGGAAGGATGTATTATTTTGGTTCATGGTTTCTGTCCAATATATCAACCATGGCAATCCATGGTGGCGGGAGGCTGTGATAGAGGCTCTTCACATATTGGCAAATCAGGAAACAGAGAATAGACCAGAAACCTGAGGCTTTCAAAGGCCAGCCCCTGTCCACCTGTATCTGCCAACTAGACCCCAGGCACCAAAAGTTCCTTAAGCACCACCAGTTGGGAGACTAAATGTTCAAAACACCAGCAAGGGGGGGCGGGGGTGGGGGGCATTTCAGATTTAAACTATAACACTGTATTGATTTAATTTTGTGATGTGGGAGACATCTCTGGTGTATAAATCTCTTGCAGCACAGTTAATGCCAGCGCTCTAGCTTCTGAACCAGCGTATGCTCCCACTGGCAGGGTTTGAAAATACTCTATGAAAATTTCAGAACTATTGTCAACAAAGCTTGTCAGATTTTTTTGGATCTTCAATAATTTGATCATCAAAATCTGATATCTCTAATTCAAACTTTCCCTCTTGTGAGTAAGGCTGAGCTGATTTCATGTGCCAACACACCATTTGTCCTTCCTCCCCCAGGCCCTGCCTGTTCAAATCCATTGCCTCTTTTTCTACGGAATTAACGCTTTACTTTCTGATATCTGGCTCTCATTACATTCAGAGGAATTAGACTTCGGTCTGCAGGAGGGCTTCAGATATCCGTCCAATTTATGATTTGTCTTGTGAACCTTTTTATAGTTTTTTTTCCTATGCCTAATTTTAACAAGAGGTTTCATGAGTGTTTATACATCTAACGGATACACTGAAACATAAAGATTATACACATTAATGCAATGTTGTGATTTCTTTTTTTTTTTTTTGAGAGAGAGGTTCTCACTATGTAGACCAGACTGACCTTGAACTCATAGGGATTCCAAACTCACACATTCTCCAGCCTCTGCCTCCCCAGTGCTTCGAGCAAAGGTGTGTGCCATCATGTGGAAGCATACTGTGATATTTTGCATATAATCATATTGTATAATATGTACATCAGATTAAATATGTCCATCTCCTCAAACATTTACTTATGTTTAGTGAAAACAATTAAAAATCCTCCCTTCTACTTGAAATATATAACTTATTATTATTATTATTATTATTAATATCATCATCATAGTCACCATACTATGCACTAGCATACCAGAACCAGATATGCCTGACTGTAACTCAGTGCCCACTCAGCAGCATGTCCCCACTACCACCAACACACACATGCTGTCCTCGGCCTCCAGCAGCCACCATTTTTACAAGATCTTTCTGAGATTATAATGACACCATTTCTCCCTTCCCTTTCTTCCCTCCAAACCCTTCCTATGTACCCCTCCCCGACCTTCAAATCCACGGCCTCTTTTCTCAGTGATTGTCGTTGCATCCATATGTGTATATCCTGTGTAGTCTGTGTAATGTTACCTCTATGTATGTTTTCAGAGCTGGACTGGACAACCAATTGCTGTGCTCCTCCCTGGGGAGGACCACCTCTCCCACCTTTCCTCAGCTGCCTAGAGTTGTTTGTGTAGGGGTGAACCCCTGTGGCCTTTTTCTGTCCACTTTGGCATATCCATTGGTGGCATCCTTGTTCAGCTCACATTTGTCACGTTGGTGAGACACCATTCTAATCCCATCAAGGGATGTTAAGCCCTTTCCAAGACTTCCCCAGCGACATGCTGAGTGGTACAAGCTGGAACTGAGACACATTCTGAGTCTGTAAGCTGTGAACTCTGGCAGTAGGACTAGGCAAATGTAAGTAGCAGGGACAAGTTATGTAAGTTCCTCTCTCTATGAGGAGATTATAATAGGCATTATCAGTCTCTAGTGGGACAGAAGCTGATCTTTACCCACAGCAACCGGATGTCATAGTCACTGCTGAGTAAAATCTTTTGACAAGTATGATCAGACTTCTGTAGGACTGTCACATTCCATTACAATTATTTGTTTATTTTTCTGTCTTTCCCAGGAGGCAGGAGTTCTTGAAGGGCTGAAGCTCTCTTTGTGTGCTTTGAATCCCTATGGCCTAATATGCTCATCCATCCTGCTGGAATGTGTTCACTGGATGCTTGTTTTCCTGGGTGCAGTCTATGGCTGTGCCCCACTCTTGAATACTGTTCGTTTGAGCAACTGCCAGATGTCAGCCTCTGCCCGAAAGCCCATCACAGGTTTCACCTTTCTGGACTCCTCACAATGGCTCTGTACTTACATTTCCCCTACTGGAACAGTGACACTAAAGAACAGAGAGAAGTGAAGTAACTCCAGCTTCAGGCCATGGACTAGGATAGTCAGCTTTCCATTACTGTAGCAAATACTCGAAGTAACTAATCTATAAAGAGTAAAAGTTTGCTTTGGCAAATACCTGACATAATTAACTTACATAGAGAAAAGGTTTTGTTGGCCTGGTTTCTATGAGACTGACTGGGGGTAAAGCAGAGCAGAGACTGACTGGGAGAGCATGTGTAACCGCAAAACTGCTCAGCTCACATCCAGTAAGCAATAGAGAGGCCGGGGAGGACTAGGGTCCCACTGTTCCCTTCAAGGCACACCTCCAACAACTAGAGATCTCCCATGGTCCTCACCTTTTAAAGGTGAAGATTCCATCACCTCCCAATGGCACTACCCTGGGGACCAAAGCTTTAACATGTGGACCTTTGGGAACATTCTAGATTCAAACTATATCTGCCAGTATGTCGATTACAGATGAGAGAGAAGCAGGATTGAAAGCCCAGGCCATTTAACTCCCTGCCCACAACTCTGAGCAGCTACATACATTATTTCTCCCTAGCGTGTTGAGAGGTAAAGAAACTCTATGGAAAACAAGGGCTGCGCTCACATTATTTGCCTTTCAGGAATACTCTTCCAGGTGGGATACGGTTTTTGTTTTGCTTCGTGATTGCAGTTGTTTGTCTCAGAAACTATTTTGATGTTTCTGTTTGAGTAATCCCATTCCCATTGCACTCAGAGCAAGGAAAGAGAAACAAAGAAGGATGAATTGCTTTGTATAAGGAACGGGCAAGAGCTTATGAAGTTTTTCCGGTTTGCTCAAGTGACGGAATAAGAATCTGAAAAAGAGGAGGGAGTGGTGGACACTTGGTAGCTTGAAGGGACAGCTTGTTCCTGCGGTGAAGAAGCCTGAATCCATTGGAAAATAATCCTGAACTGTCAGTGACAGTTTGCACCCCATGACAAGGACATATAAAGAGATACTTTTCCAGGAGGAGAAAAGAGAATTGGTTCCCAACCAAGAACAGAGTGGTGCTGGAAGGCAGGGCAGGTACAGAAGCCGAAAGCAACAGTTGGGAGCAGGCAGGAGCAGTGAGTATGCCAGGCAGCACATCCAACCCCCAGTTAAATCAAGTCACTGGAAGCTCCCACCATGGGATGTGACTGTCTATCCAGTGCTGGAAGCTTAAGCAGAACTGGCTCCTAAAAGCTGAAGGGACTTACACTTGTCTGGGTGTAAGTCTGTGATTGAACCTGCAGACTTGCATTTTAGTATAGTAGCAGTATAGGGCAGTTTCTTCAATTTCAGCTCTGTTATCATTTGGGGCAAATGATTCAGTGTTGGGGAAAGGAGGCTGTCTTGTGGGTTGGTTAGCAGTACCTCTGGACTCTTCTACAAGATTCCATAAGCACTAGCCCACAAAACCCTCTTGTGAAAAAACAAATACCTTTTAAAATAAAGATTTTATCACTTATTTTCTTTAAGAGAATTATTTTTATTCACATGCATGAAACTGTGTATGCCATGTGTGGGTGAGTGGCCAAGGAGGCCAGAAGAGGGTGTCAGATCCCCTGGAGCTAGAATTAATTCATATCCTCTGCAAGCACTCTTAATGGCTGAGCCATCTCAAATATCAATTATCTTTAGTAAGGCTGAAGCAATCGTTCAGCCATTATGAGTACTTGCTCTTTCAGATGACTTTGGTTCCCAGCACCCAAATCAGGTAACTCACAAGTACCTGCAACTTCAACTTTAGGGCTTTTAGCTTCTGAGAGGCTCACAGACATGTGGCAAGCATGCATGCACACACACACACACACACACACACACACACACACACACACACACACACACACACATACACACACTTTTTTAAAAATGTCTTTTGTTATTTCTGAGCATCCTCACAGAGACAAAAACATGCTTCCATTCCCCTTCTCAGTCGGGAACCTCTGGTGCAGACAGATACCTTTACTCAATGTGTATTCATCCTGTGTTCTTATATAAAATGCGCCCTTTTACCATATCTTTCTCGGCTGTGTTGGGGATCTGACTCAGGACCTTGTACATGCTGGGCAAGGGCTCTGCCACAACTATATCTGCAACCCTTACAATGTGTCCCTTTAAACCTAAAAGAAAAGCCACAGTGGCACTTTGTAAAACTGTCTGTTTGAACTATTTCCAGGGTCTCTGCCATGCTAATTCTATCTCTGAACTTCTGGGGACTGGCTAAGTAGTGGTTTAATAATTTTTTTTCAGGATTTGTGCAATAGCAGTACACACAGCTTTCCATAGTTTATATTTACATAGAACTGTTATTGTCATTACAGCATACTGCAGTTTTAAACTTAGGTACAAACAGGAGCTCAGAGCTGGCGGGGTGGCACTGTTTTGAGTTAATTGAGAGCCTCAGCTACTTGGATACTGAGATGGGAGACACTCAGGAATTTGACATCAGCCTGAACAATGTAGCAAGAGCTGAACATATACATTTCTTTGCAAGGAAAAGCTCCTTCGGTAGTCTATGCTTGGATTGAGCACACAGCTTTGATAAACAGTAGGTTCTCAAAGGAACTGAGCTGTGTTCTACCAGAGTCAGATGCATTCTGCACTGTTGCCTCTCAGAGACATTCAAAATGGACGTCATTCACGCAACCCACACACTCTTATGGAAGAAGTCAGATGGGGATTAACAAAGCCTAGTATTTCACAGGAAAGTAAGGGATGACAATAATCTGTGATCATGACACCGTCACTGCTTCTACCATCCATGTCCTTTGAGTGCTATGGCACAGATGAAATTGCTATATGTAGTTCTCTCAGGAGCTTCCTGCAATCTGACCCGGTCTCCCTGCTCTAGAAGTATATTTGAATATGAAAACAGGAACGAAACACTGCCTGCCCTGGTTTATGATTCTAAAGTATGCCTCCATCAAATCTAAGTTGTTCATTAACCGTCAACGATTATGTAACACATCTTGCAAATAGCTGGCAAACAATGAAAGAGAATCTGGTTTATTGGGGGAGGGTTGGGGCCTGCACAAAGCACTGGGTTCAATTCATTGACTGTTGGTTAAGGAGATGCACCTCTGTTTCCTCACCTCTCAAGTGCATAAAGTAACCCCTTATCTCAGGCTTGTTGGGGGGGATTAAAGGAGGTTGGAAGCAATGTACTATCAATTGCCAGACACTTGTCAATCACTGTCATTACCTTCCACAACCACCAGGTTCTTGCAAAAGTCTCCAGGTCTATAGGAGTGGTCCAGGGGGTGCCCGGGAGGAAAGGACTTCAGTGGTGAAATACATGCCCTACTTTCTTAGGGTTGAACCTATCTTTTGTCTAAACCAAGCCGATGATAGACTTTTTTTCCCAACCCAAATGTCAGGTCTGCTTAAGCTTCCATTGAAAGAAAGGGATTACTCCTGCTCAGATTTCTCTCAGCTCCTGCAGAGTAAAACCACAGCTAAGAGCCAAGACTCTTGACAACAGTTCCTTTCTCAGCATTCTAGGCCAGGAGGACCCTGGGATCTGACATTAACCATTAGGAATTCCTTAAGCAACAGCAGACTAGGAACGGCAACTGTCAGTGTTAATAAAAGCAAGTTCAAACTCCTCAAAGCCACCCTCCCCCCAGCAGTAAAAGTCACAAAGGTAGACAAATATGCTGAGTTGACTCATCCTCCTCAATAGAGAGCTAATCATCTTGATGGTGACATTCACCCTGACTATGCTAAGCAGGTGACCTGTGCTGTCAGCAGTGGGGTTTAGAGCCGCCTCTGGAACATAATGCTGACTATATGTCATATGTGTGTGTGTGTGGGGGGGGGTGACTAAGGCTTCATGATCCCAAGGGTTTTCATTAATAGGAATTTTCGATTCAATTCTAGTCACTAAACAAGTGGGAGGAAAACAAGACACTGGGGTGATGAGAGTGGGAAGAACCAGCAGTTAGCACAGAGAGGAAATGCCCCGAGAGTGGGAAGAACCAGCAGTTAGCACAGAGAGGAAATGCCCCGAGAACTTGAAATTGTCAGTCTTCTAAATCAAGGCCAGATTACCTAGGAGAGAGAAAGATGCTGGGGACTGCCTCCACACTCTCTATCCACACTACCCTCTTATCAAGCCAACTCCATTTCATAGTTTCCAAGGGCTCACCCTTACTTTCTAGCAGCTCTATCCTCAGATTCCTTTGAGGGGACTGGACACCCAACCCTGCTTGGATAGTACCAGAATAGGAAAGATCTTGGTAAACTGTACTCTTCTCTTTCCATCTCCATGAGCATCTCCCACACGGGCTCAAATGTGCTCTTAGCTTTAAAGAATCCAAACCACCAGCTGGGCAGTGGTGGTGCACTCCTTTAATCCCCGAACTCGGGAGGCAGAGGCAGGTGGATCTCTGTGAGTTCAAGACCATCTTGGTCTACAAGAGCTAGTTCCAGGACAGCCCCCAAAGCCACAGAGAAACCATGTCTCGAAAAACAAAACAAAACAAAACAAAACAAAAAAATCCACACCACTTTCCCAGCCTCCTCTTCCATGATGCCTTTCTTGATTTTTTTTTTTTCTAGCACATACTTGTTACTTTCCCTGCAGTGCTGGGGATTGGATCTAGGGCCTCATACCTGCTAATCCTGCATTCTTCACTAAGAGGCTTTATCTCCAGCCCCTACACCTGCAACTTCTATGTAGCTGCATACAATGGAGCTATACAGACACTTTTCTCTGTCATGTGTTCTGATCTTTCCTTCTCAGATTATAAACTCCTTGAGGACAGGATCCCTCTTCTAAGCTCCTTAGAATCATCTAGCTAGTTTTAGAATTTGGCAATTAGCCTAGTTAGGAGCTGTGTAGCACCTGGAGTATCTCTATAGCCTGGGAGAATTTAAGGATGCTTAAACCAATTTATCAAGAGAATAGCATCAAGTCAGCCTTGCTTGCTATTGGACCTATACAAACCTATTCTCTGGCTCACTTAGACATTCTAATGCCTGAAGATCAAATGCCCAACAGCCTGTCCCTAGGTCCTGACCCTTTTATGATTGGATGTTATGTTTTTGCTCCTTTTAATCCTCTTAATCTCCCAATTCTGTCTGAACCTCACCGTCCAGGTGCAATCCCTGCTGTCCACTATCCAGAGCTGCCAATGTGGATTTCAATGCTGCCCAGACCTCAGCATTGGGCCAACTGTGCTCCACCCAACACAGTCCATCTCTCACTCTCACTGGCACTGAGAGCTAGCCTGTCTCTCTGGCTGACTCCTGCTGCCAAGACCTTCTGGGAATGCCTGTGTTGCTCCGGGTTTCTGGCAGGTCTCTGAGTCTTTTCCATTTTGCCATCCACCTGAGTTTTCGTTCTGAGATTTTGAAAAACACTCCTCTTAATGTTAAAGAAACAGTGGGCACACATAAGTGCAAATGCCCATATTAACAAATGAGCTCTATTTGGTAAGATTTCCATTCCTTCTAGAATTTATACCCTCCAGTTTCAGCCATTTTGTATCATTTTTATGTTCTCCCAAAGTTAAGCTTGGAATGTTTTTTTTTTTTTTTTAAATCATAGAGGTTCTTACAGATCATTCACCCAAACCATCTTATTTTGTTCCTGGTCTCAACTTTACTACCCTACAATCATGCTTCTATTTAGAACTTACTGGCATAGGGTTTTTGCTAATGATGCCTTTAGCAAGAAATTCTCTTTGTCAGTAAATTGCCATGATGCTAAAGTCGCTATAGAAAGTCCCAGCTTATTAATCAGTTACCATCAAAATATACTTATCCATTTCAAGGTTGAGACAATTTCCCTTCTATGCCCAGAAAGAGGGCACAAGTGCCCCCTCTAAACACACACACACACACACACACACACACACACACACACACACACACACACAATGTGATTAGCCAGCTCTGTCTGGAACAATCAAAATGCCCCCAAGCTAGAATGACAACATCATTTTACTGATGCTGAAATAGGATGGTGATAAGGCAAATCCCAGCAGGCAAAGATGGAATGTGCTGCTTTTATGATTCATATTTCAAAAATGATGCCATAGCATTAAAAAATGCAGTGCTTGTTTGTATCAGCAAAATGCCATTAAGGGTAGTCACCTCGGCTATGCCTGTTAGGCTCTGGAGGAAGGAGCATTGAAAGCAATCCCCCTGCATGCTACAATACCCTAACCCCCAAGGTTGCAATGGACACTTGGCTTTTACTATAACAATTATTTCACTGTGCTCTATGCTGCGAGGGGCTAATAAAACTGATTTTTTTCCTCTGTGTCATGATCTTGTTATAGAGCTTTAAAGATACAAACAAAATTGCAGACAGTATCAGGAGTATGGGGAAGAGGAGGAGGTCAGGCAGGGGTGGGGTGTTAACTAAAACTTAAGAATATATGAAAAGGTCTTTCTTATGGAAACCCACTACTTTGTAACTGATTTAAACACACACACACACACACACACACACACACACACACACACACACACACGTATACATATATATTAGAAGTGTTTGAATAGAGGCACTCTACATGGTGGAAAATGCTGCCCCCAGAAGACATGGGTTATTAAATTAAAATCTTAGTGCTGGATGTGTGATGCCCTATGAGTTATTGGTCACAGAGGCCACAGAGGACCCTCAAACAACATAGACTTTTGTCATTGTTCTTGCTTGCCCACCATAACTAGATAATACACTCTTGTTGTAGGACACAGAAATCCAATTGGAACTGACATGGGAACCTCCTCCCTGCTGGCTAGCTTTCTTAGTGCTGAAAGGTACAATTCAGGTTACTCAGAGAGAAAAGTTGTCAATGAACTTACCCAGAGGTGGACCCTATATGCTACAATACCAGGTAAGACATACCACAGGTGCAATGTTGGTATGACAGCTATAGGGGTAAACAACAGTTTTCTGGTTGGATTTAAAGCCAGCTACATAGCAGGGAATTCATTTCTAGTGTTGTAAACCTGGTCCAAAGTCTATGGCCTTAGGGGGAACCATGTTGTCAAATAATCTTCTAAATATTTATGCGTATACCCGTAGGACTATGCCATTCTCAACATTGACGAGAGAAGCATCTTTTTGGTTTTTGATCAATAGGTAGTGGAGAAACTCATAGCTGGTCAAAGTGTTGGGAATAAATGACTGTGAGTGTTCACCTCTAAATGGGACATTTATATCAACCCCATAGAGCTCAGGGAACATTGCAGAAGAAGTGGGAAAAAATGTAAGAGCCAGAATGTACAGCAAAGGGCTACAGAAGGCTGCCTTCTGGACATGACCGTCACATTCATGAATTCACAGCAGCTACAGTCACCTGCCCAGGATCAACCCATTCAATAAATCCAGCATGGGAATAGGGCTGGAGGGGCTTATGAAGTTCCACCACTACCTGAAGAGCTATTAACAATTGATGACCATGGGGGGGAGGGGTTCTCAGAAGAGAACATGAAGGTAGGAAAGACACTCATATTAGGGATGTTTGTGGGTCATTGGAAAGATTATACACACACACACACACACACACACACACACACACACTATATGTATATGTATATAGTGTGTGTGTGCGTGTGCTAGTGATTTTTCTGATGCTACAATGAAACACCATGACAAGAAGCAACTTATAGAAGGAAGAGTTTACTTGGGCTTACAGTTCCAGAGGGATAAGAGTCCATCACTGAAGGGAAGCCTGACAGCACGTGGCAGATATGACAGCATGAGAGTTGCAAGTTCACATATTCAAATGCAAGCAGGAAGCAGAGAGAAGAAAATGGAAGCATGAGGTATTTGATATCAAAGCCCACCCCCAAGTGACGCACTTCTTCCGGAAACACTGCACCACCTAACCCTCCCCAGTCAGGTTTGGGACCCAGTGTATAAGTGTCTAAGCCTATGGGTGACAGCTCGCATTCAAAACACCATGTGTATGACTTGTATAAAATCAACAAAGAACAAGCAAAAAATAGTTTTAAGAGGAAATACAACTAAAAAAGAAAATGGTGTTTCCATCCAATAACCAGTATCGTATTCTTCTCCGGACTATCAGTTGATGGATGGGCCACTGCAATGGACTGAATGCCGGTGTCCCCAAATTCATGTGCTGGAACCTAATTCTAAATGTGATAGCATTTAGAGTTTGACCCTTTGAAGTGATTTGGTTGTAAAGTCAAGGCTATCTTGTATGAGAGTACTGCCCTTATTGAAAAGACCCTGAGAGTTCTTGGTGCATGTGAAAACGGCTGTCAACCAGGAATTGGACCCTTACCAGATGCCATATTTACTGGCAATTTGATCTTAGATGTCTCAGCCACTAGAGCTGTAAGAGATAAATTTCTGTTATTGAGACGTCATTCAGTCAAAAACATTTTGTCACAGTGAGAGTGAACTAACATCATCTCTGTTCTGGGACACCACAGCACCAGCGCGGGTGTAACAATTCTCCCTTGGCTCTGGTTGGGCAGAAAGAATTCTCCCCAGTGACAAAAATCCCTGGGCAAGCCTCCCCTCCCCCACTGCCTTGGGTTTTCAGAAACCTTTGTCCCATTTCTTTCTCTGACGTCTCTTAGGATCCAGGGACTGGAGGGACAGTTCCTGGCTTTTTAAAAACCACATAAACATGGGGTGTGCGTTGGAAGATGCAAGGCTACAAATCAGAAGAGATGGACTTCATTCCTCTGTCTTAGCTCAGTGTCACAAGCTCTCTCTCTTCAAAACTTAAGCCCCGGGGTGTGGAGATTCCTGTCATCTGTGAGCATCCAGAGACCGGTGAGTACAAAGAACTGGCTTCATTTGAACATCCCTGCATCTAGACAGGCTTCCAAAGGACCTTGCTAATGATCCAGTGAAGAGCCCCAAATGAACTATGGGTCAATTGCAGTTTTACACTTTCAACTTACACAACCAACAAAAAAAGGGGGGCTCAGCTGGACTTTATTTTGAAACCACGGTTGGTAAATTGTACACTAAAGGAGAGAGAGGCTTATAGCAAATGAGCAGCGGTGAAGACAGAAGTGATACAGCTTATATATATATATATATATATATATATATATATATATATATATATATATTCCCCATTTCCACATCTCTAACAATATCCACCAATGAACAACTCAGCTCGGCTGAGAAACTCAGAATACTTGATACAGGCAGAATTCTGGGAGAGGCTGAGATCTGCTCGGCAGCTCCGGAAACTTCTTTCAAGCATTCAGTCAAATACCACCCTGAGGGCTGCTGAGAAAGGCTTACAGACACAAATGAGTTCTCAAATTTGTCAATCTTGAGATAGGGAGACTGGATGGACTTGACCTAACCAAGAGAGCAGTCCTGCAGAAGGGAGGCTCTCCATTATTGAAGGGCGGGCGGGGGGGGGGGAGGCAAGAAATGCACCAGGCTAAGAACTAAGAATGGGTACTCCATAGTTGAGAGTCTGCCAGGAAACACACCTTGATCATTAGCACAGAACTGAATTTGGGACAATCTGAAGAAGTCTGGACAAAGGTTCCATCGAGAACACATTCAAGCAGGATGACACGGGCCTGCAGTCCTACCACTTGGGAGGCAGAGGCAGGAGGCTCCTGAGTTTGAGACCAGGGTGAGACTGTCTAAAACACACATACACACACACACACACACACACACACACACACACACACACACACACACACACACACACACAACCTAGCTGACACTTTCATTCAGCCTTTGAGAACATGAGCAGAATGCTGGCTCTCCAGGTTGCCATGGTTTTTGTGGAAAAACTGTGAGAAAAATACATGGGTGTTATTGAAGGTGCTAAATTTGTGGTAATTTGTTACTCAGTGTGGAACTAGAATCCACCATTTATAAACAGCTTCTCCTCCTCCTCTTGCTCTTCCTTCTTCTCCTCTGTGCTAGGGGTCCAATACCTCACACATCCTAGGCAAGTGCCCTACCCCTGAACTACATTCCTAGCCACTGTAAGTGGTTTAAAAAACAAAACATTTTGTGTAAGAGACCAAACCCTTCTTCAAAGAGAAACCTATCAATTACTGTGGGCCAAACCTGCCAGACAGGGAGGTCCCTTGCTACTCAAAGTATGGACATTAGCATCCTCCAGACTAGTAATCCGTTAGAAATGGTGCAATTCAGTCTCCATCTGGATGTACTGAATCAAACCCTTCATTCTTTTTGTTTGTTTGTTTTGTTTTTCGAGACAGGGTTTCTCTGTGGCTTTGGAGGCTGTCCTGGAACTAGCTCTTGTAGACCAGGCTGGTCTTGAACTCACAGAGATCTGCCTGTCTCTGCCTCCCGAGTGCTAGGACTAAAGGCGTGCGCCACCACCGCCCGGCCAAAACCTTCATTCTAAGAGAGTTCCTGGTGACCCGCATGCATGTTAAATAGCAAGATGAAGAGTTAGCGTATAAGTCAGACCTGAAGATCTATCTTGAGTCAGCAAAACCAGAGTTTCTGACCCGACTCACCAGTTTTATTAGCTGTGTGACTGGAGACACATTGCTGGGCCTTGCTGAACTAAACTAGAGCAAGCCAAACTGACAGCAAGGGAATGTGGAGAGGAGAGTTCAACAGGGCAGTGAGTTTTAGTAACCTAGCATTCAGTAAAGGCTTAATAACTTAATAAATGTGGTTATTATTGGATTGGGGGCTAATAGCAAGGTTAATTAAACATCAAAGGAATAGGCAAACTACACCAGTTGAGTCAACACCCTCATCTGGGGACATACTGGTACTGGCTCCTCAGGGACTGCAGAAGGTTGTGACCTTAGTTTTCTACCCAGAAAACCTTTCCGAACACCAGACAGGGTCAGTCCTGCACTGCTCTCCTAAGCACCTGTGACCCCGCTCTCCCATGTCCCCTGTCAGCACTAACTCTGCTGGGCCTGACCTGACCTCACTTAACTAATGAGTTCTGTCCTTAAATCACAGAGAAGGCTGTCAGAAGCCCTGGGGAGGTGGCATGTGTCCCGAACTCCAGTGACAGCATCCTCACAGAAAAGATGACTGGACATTCTAGGGGCAGTCGAGCCACGTGACTGGTTTCACAGAAATCTGAGATTCTACTTTTGGAATCTTTTTGTTTGTTTATTGTTGTTTTGGTTGGTTGGTTGATTTGTTGTTCTTGTTGTTTTGTTTTCAAGGCAAGGTTTCTCTGTGTAGCCCTGGCTGCCCTGCTACTCACTCCATAGACCAAGCTGGCCTTGAACTCAGAGATTTGCCTGCCTCTGCCTCCCTAGAGCTGGGATGAAAGGCGTGCACCACTACCACCCAGCCAATTTGCTTTGTTTTAATACTGGAGAAAGCAGTGACAATGGTATTTGTCTCACCAAGTGTTAGAACAGAAACTGAGGATGCTGATCTGCTCTGGAGAGGCCTGGGGCTTCCTCTCCTGGCTGCCCTGTTCTTGGCCCGGCGCCCCCTCCTGGCTGCTCTGTTTTCAGCAGTGTTTCTTTGGCTTACTTTATTATCTTCTGTCTGAGCCAATGTGATCTCTAAGACTCAATTTAAGTAATGGAGATGATGTGGATAATGACAACAGGGCTCCTTTACAGACTGTCCCAAGTGCCAGGCACTGCTTATGCATTATTTACAGGCCTTGTACTAGCTCCAGGAAATAGGCATAACGCTCCTTTTTAGTCACGGAAAACTGAGAGGCCCAGAGAGGTTAAGTGGCTTGCCCAAACTTACACAGCAGATGAAAAAGCCTTGAATTCAAACATGAGTCTCCTTGATTTTGAGGCCTGTGTTCCTGTCTCTACGTTTCAATTATTGTCTCTACCATTTTTCCTGACCTGCTAACCTCCTCCGGAGATACCACACCTCTACCCTACACAGAGAGTTCCTCGGTTTCTAGGTATTATTTTTTTCTTTTTCTTTATTTCTTTATTTTTATTTTTTGGTTTTTCGAGACAAGGTTTCTTCTCAGTGTAGCTTTGGAGCCTATCCTGGCACTCGCTCTGGAGACCAGGCTGGTCTCGAATCACAGAGCTCTGCCTGCCTCTGCCTCCCAAGTGCTGGGATTAAAGGCGTGGGACACCAACGCGCGGCTCTCTAGGTATTTCTTAACCTAGTTATGTGGAACCTGAAATCAACCATCTGCAGCAATTATTCCATTCATTGCTATGAAGAAATAATTGGCAGAAGCACCTAAAGAGAGGAAAAGTTGATTTAGGCTCGTGGTTTGAGTGGAGTCCAGCATGGCAGAGAAGGTGTGCCAGAAGTCATGGCAGCTAGAGTGTGTGACCAGGACTCCTCATGTCTCAGAAGACAAGAAGGCAGTGAGGAAAGAGAGAAAGCAGGCTGGCTGTAAGCTCAAGGTCAGCCTCACACTTTAAAGGAACTACAGTTGCCTCAAACGGGTGGGTGGGTGGGTGGTGCTGGAGAGATGGCTCAGAGGTTAAAAGCACTGACTTTTTCCAGAAGTCCAGAGTTCAATTCCCAGCAACCACATGACTGACTGCTCTTCCAGAGGTCCTGAGTTCAATTCCCAGCAACCACATGGTGGCTCACAACCATCTGTAATGAGACCTGGTGCCCTCTTCTGGCCTGCAGGCATATATGCAGACAGCACGCTGTATTCATAATAAATAAATAAATAAATAAATAAATAAATCTTTAAAAAAAAAAAAACAGTTGGAGGGATAGCCCAGTGGTTAAGAATACTGACTGTTCTTCCAGAGGTCCTGAGTTCAATTCTCAGCAACCACATGGTGGCTCACAACCATCTGTAATGAGACCTGGTGCCCTCTTCTGGCCTGCAGGCATATATGCAGACAGCACGCTGTATTCATAATAAATAAATAAATAAATAAATAAATAAATAAATAAATAAATCTTTAAAAAAAAAAAAACAGTTGGAGGGATAGCCCAGTGGTTAAGAATACTGACTGTTCTTCCAGAGGTCCTGAGTTCAATTCTCAGCAACCACATGGTGGCTCACAGCCACCTTGAATGAGATCTGGTGCCCTCTGCTGGTATGCAGGCAGAAGACTGTATACATAATAAATAAATAAATAAATAAATAAATAAATAAATAAATAAAATCTTTTAAAAAAACAGTTGGATGATAAATGTTCAAACAAATAAACTGGTGTGTGTGTGTGTGTGTGTGTGTGTGTGTGTGTGTGTGTGTGTGTTAGCCCTCTTTCTAGACCTACCTGCCTCACAAAGAGGGTCATATACATCTCTCTCCCTAGCTCAAGGAAAACCTGCCCCAGGTACCTCTCTGTTCCTGCTGTGTCCCTTTC
Organism: Cricetulus griseus; assembly: GCF_003668045.3. Lineage (NCBI taxonomy): Eukaryota > Metazoa > Chordata > Mammalia > Rodentia > Cricetidae > Cricetulus > Cricetulus griseus. The sequence goes on from NC_048598.1 coordinate 121,843,270, forward strand.
TTTCAACTAGAACCACCTCCTCCCCATCTGGCTTCCCTGACCCTTCTGAATTCTAGTACTATATCCCAGTCAAAATCTGCTAGGACTTAGCTTCTGACCCTCTATGCCAAAACTGCTAATTCTCCCATTTTCTCTGCAACACTTTTATATCATCCAAGAGGGGTTACAAAATTGTCTTCTCTACAGAAATGGCCCTGATCTTTCCAACTGGACACAGCGTCTTTATTGTTGTGCTGTGGTATTTTATCCTGACTTCTCTAGTAACAATCATTTTACATAGTTTGTCATAGGAAATGATGGAAATAATTTTCTCCCCTTTCAGAGCTATATGTGTTTTTGGATTTGGGTGGTTTCTTTTTCTCCCTTCTGATAATCTTACAGTCTCTAACAAAATGCCTTCCTCTCAGTAAACGCTTGATATAAATCCATGGATACAACAGCTGGTGGCATGGCTGGCTAGGAGTTCATAGGCACTGAGTCTCTGCCTGGGCTTTGACAGCCAGGGAGTCATGGCAAGAGAAAGCTGAACCATTTGGGGGAACAGCTGTCATAACCACAGAGAGGAAGAATAGTTGGATCAAGTGAATCACCCTCGAGATAAAAGCAGGCTATATCAGTAGAATACTTGAAAACATAGGTAACAGATAACCCAACACAATCTCAGAATAGATACTATCACAAATACATTTATTGACTTAAATGCAGGAAGTCTGGAGAAGGAAGAGTTTGCTGTATCCAGTGTCCTTTTCCATATATATACATATATATATATATATATATATATATATATATATATATGTCCCACAGACTTGCCTATAGGCAGTCTAATGGAGAAAATATATCAAATGTATCAATTAAAGTTCCTTCTTCCAAAATGACTCGAGCTTGTGTTAAACTGACAAAAAAAGCAAAAACAAAAACAAAACCTAACTAGTACACAATCCAACACATACCCTTCCTAATTTTATCCCCTCTCTTCGCTCCATTTTTATAAACCCGAGTCCAAATTAGTGCTGCCTGTATGTACACGGGTGTGTGGCCATCCATTGGAACACGGTCAGCCTAACAGTGACCACATGCTTAAGAAAAAAATGACCAGCAGCCATCAACTGCTAGGGGTAGGGCCTCATGAGTCCTTATTGGATCCTTGTTAGAATATTGACTGGCTTGATCTTCTACGTGTTTTATGCAGATAATCCCAGCTGCTGTCAGTTCGTAGGTGCAGTGTCCATGACACTCCCGTAAGATAGCATTTCATAGCCTTCCTCCCCATCTTCTAACTCCTATATTCTTTCTACCCTTCTTTCTCGATATGCCCTCAGCTTTGGGGGAGGGTTTGGTGTACATGTCCTATCTGAGCAATCACACTCACTTATTCCCAGCACTTTAACTAATCATGGGTCTCTGCCTTAACCACTGCCTATTGTAAAAAGATGTGTCTCTGATGAAGGCAGTAAGTAGCCCAAATCTAGAGATATAAATATAAATATTAGAAGGCAGTTTGATCATCTCCTGGTTGGTTTTTTTTCCGTCAACTTGACACAAGTTAGAGTTGTCTGGGAAGAGGAGCCTCAACTGAGAAAACGCCTCTATCATATTGCCTGTATGCAAGTCTGTAGGGCATTTTCTTCATTCATGTTTGATGTGGCAGGGGCCAGTTCACTAGAACTAGTGCTACTCCTGGACAGCTGGAAGGAGGCTTAGCCACCTGTGGAAGCAAGCAGCGTTTCTCCTTAGCTTCTGCTTGAGTTCCTGCCTTGATTTCTTGCTTGCCCTTGCTTCCTTCATGATCAAGCATGACTTGAGCATTTTAAGATAAAATAAACCTTTTCCTCCCTAAGTTGGTTTTTGTCGTAGTGTTTTATCTCAGCAATAGAAACCTAACTAAGACAGCAAGAACGTCTGTCAAAATGATTATACTAGGTTCCCCTCTAAATCTATGCTCTCCCAGCCATTGGCTTTTGATCAAGCTTACAGTAGTGGGCATCGACTTCCTTCTGTGGGGTTCAAATCTTGTCAGAAAGTGATTGGTTACTCATAAAACATTTATGCCAATGGCTTTTTCTTGTTCTCTGCTGTGTTACCCCAATGTTGCCTTCATCCTGAGGAAAGCTCCTGAGATTTGGAAGGCCACTATTAGTTACCAGGTTAACTGGTCCCTGCCACATCAAACATGAATGAAGAAAATGCCCCTTTTACATCATATCTTAGGTTTTTGTTTTTGTTTTTTTTTAAAATCTGGGTTCCACATTGGGAAAAGATATATGATATGTGTCTTTTTAAGATTGGCTTGTTTTGCTTACCATGATGATCTCCGTATATTTACCTTCAAATGACACTTTTTTTTTTTTTGATTTATTAGGGTTGACTCTCCCATGGCCCTTTCTTAAAGGCAAGAAAACATATTTTCCAGAAGTGCCTTGGAAAACCCACATGCTTTAGTTAATTCACATGTTACTATGACAAAATACCCAACTAAAGCAACTTAGGGGAGAAAGGCTTTATTCTGGCTTACAGTCCCACAGGGGATATAGTCCGTCATGGCAGGGATGAGGTGGTGACAGGACCACAAGACCTGCTGCTCATGTAGCAGTCAGGAAAAAGAGAACAAGAAGTGGGCCTGGGCTATAAAACCACAAGACAACCCCCAGTGACGTACTTTCTCCATCAAGCCTCTACCACCTCCTCAGGTGTTCACAACCTTCTCAACCACCAGCAGCTAAGTGTTCACACATGTGAGCCTTATGGGAGACATTCAAACTGTAGCACCATGTTTGCAACTCACTGGCCCAGTCAGTCTAACTCAGACCCCATCTCAGATAGCTGGGATGGGGATGGGACTCAGGCCATCAGAGAAGACACCTTGGATCTGTGATAGAGCCCATTATGTAGCTACTTCTGGACTCATTACATAGGAAATGGTGTATAGGGGCCACCCTTGTTCAGGGCTGGTTCTCAATGCCTTACCATTTGAGACAAGCAGTAAGCAACAGGAAGCATGCCCTCTGAAGGCCTCATTGCCACAGATCTTGTGATCGCCCGCTGGCCCGAGAGTCCTTCAGTGCTTCCTGTGCAACTCTATTGCTGGACTGGGAGAGCTCACACCTGGTAGGTAGTGCTTGTCTAAGCAGTACTGCAAAGACAGAGAAAGAAAAGGAGAAAATGCTGAGACTTAAAATTAAACAGAGGAGGTGTCGAGGGAAGTACTACTCCTTTGAAGGCAGTATTCATTATGCCAAATTGTAGCACCAACCTGAGTCCCTTCCTTCTTAATTTGTTCTCTGACTCAACTCTCAATTTTCTTGTCACTACTTTTCTCCTTTCTTACTTCTTGCCCTTTTCCTGAGTTCAAGAAAGCCATCCAATGGAAATTAAGAATGTAGTAGTATCTGATGGCTGTGACATACCTCTGTGGTAGAGCATGTGTTTAGCATACACAAGACCCTATGTCCAACCCAAATGCCAATAAACAAATATATATGAATATAAATAAATCAGAGCCAGGATGTGATGGCACACCCCTTTAATCCCAGCATTCGGGAGGCAGAGGCAGGCTGATCTCTGTGAGTTCAAGGCCAGCCTGATCTACAGTTCCAAGACAGCCAATTCTGTTATACAGAGAAATCCTGTTTCAAAAAACCAAAACAAATAAACAAACAAATAGATCAGAACATAGAACCTAGAATCCGATTTCTTGTGTGGGAATTCTTACTTTGAGCCACAGCAGTAACTTTTAAACCATTACTTGATTTTTTTTTTTAAGCTTCTGTTTCTCACTAAGTCATGCTAACAAAGTATGTCTATCTTCCTGGCTTATTATGAGATGTTTAAAGTAATGTGTGTCAACACTAATAATGGCCACTTAAACTTTCTTCTTTGTTATTGCATGTGTAATGTGTGTGTGTGTGTGTGTGTGTGTGTGTGTGTGTGTGCATATTCTACTGTGCTCATGTGCATACAGAGGCCTAAAGTTGCCCGTTGTCTGAGTCAATTGCTCTCCACCTTATTTATCGAGACAGGATCTTTTGCTGAAGGCAGAGCTTTCAGATTCTAGAGAGTCCTATGTCCATCCTGTCCTGAGAATACCAAGCTGTAAAGAGACACCATGACCATGGTAATTCTTATAACGGAAAACATTTAATTGAAGTGGCTTACAGTTCAGAAGATTAGTCTGTGGTCATCATGGTTGGAAGTAAGGCAGCATGCAGGCAGACAATGTGCTGGAGTTGAGCATCCTTACATTTTGACCCAAAGTCAACAGGAAGTGAACTGACTCACTGAGCATGGTTTGAGCATCTATGAGATCTCAAAGCCTGCCTCCACAGTGACACAGTTCTTCCAACAAGCCACACCTAACCCAACAAGGCCACACCTCCTAATAGCGTCACTCCCTTTGGGAGCCATTTCTTTCAAACCATTATACCCATCGTTGTCTCCCAAATGCTGGTGACAGCCATGTTTTTTTCTGACTTTCGTATGGGTTTTGGGAATTCAAAATCCACACTCATGGGCAAGCACTTTATTCCAAGAACCATGTCCCCAACCCTGTTTTCTTCTCTATTCCGTGTCTTTAATTTTACCACAGCTTCCTCCTCTTCTTTCTTGCTCTAGCCCAGAGTTAGAGATCCTAGGAAGCAAGCATGATTGGAGTACATGGAATGAAACATTCTAATAAGGAATGGAATGCAACCATTTCAGTTTCTTTGCTTTTCTTCATTTTAGCTAAAGTATTTAAAGGATGCTATATGAATATAATTAAGACAGAGATGGAAATGCACAAAACCAATTGAGAGGAACACATATGTGGTACATATGCAAGCAGAAGAGTGAACGTTCTGTTCTGTGTAAAGAAACTCTCAGCTATTTCTAACTTCATCTTGGCCTGGTGTGTTTAGTTAGTTAGTGTAGTTTTTGATGAGATCAAGACTATGGCTTCAGTTCTAGAATGTGGTGACCCTACTTTCATTGTAGAGTGACAGCTGCTGTCCTGACCCTGACCAGCCACCTATAATTACCTCCAAAGGTTATGAGGTTGGAAGAGGTTGAAATAGAACACACTTACCACCTTTGGAGGGAACAACACAACAGGAAGTATATACTGTTGTTTGGATGGCATGCTGTTTGTTGTTGATGAACACACAGACTATGGGTAACAATCTTCATCAACTTGATTGAATTTGCAATTACTTAGGAGATTAGCTCTTGGTGTATCTACCTGCATTGATTATGGGTGGTGTCATCCTTTGGGTTGGGAGACCCAGACTGAATAAAGGAAGAATACCAGATGAGCACTGTCATTCTCCTGTTACTACTTTCCAATTAGCATCAAGGACCAAGCCATTGGCTGCCATGCTTTCCTAGCCATGATAAACTATAGTCCTCTCAGCCATGAGCCACAGAATCCTCTCATGCCCTTAAATTGCCTTCTATTAGGTATTTGTACATAGTGATAAAAAGATCAATATCATTACAGAATTCATGGAAAATCAGTGGGTAAATGATAGGTTCCACAGCATTCAACAGACTGTTAAAAAGATCGCTATGCTCTCTGTCCTTTGTGTGTGTGTGTGTGTAGGGAGCACTGAGATTCACAGCCAGGACCTTGTGTATGGTAGACCAGTGCTCTATCACAGAGCTACATCCAGAGCTCTGATCCTGTCTTTAATGCCTCAGTTCCTAGAGAGCTCATATTCACCCACACCCACACAAACACCCACATATGTGTTCACACTTATAAAAAAGGAAGAAAACAAAACCAAATGTGAAACAACAAATCCTTTACCCCCAGCACAAGCTCTGCTTGGTTTAATGGCTTTAGGGGTTGCTGCTTTGGAATGGGGAGATGGCTGGACGGTTAAGTGCTTGCCACTCAACCGTGAGGGCTGGAGTCCACACCCCCAGAACCCCTGTAAATGTTGTGTGGGTATGGTGGCCTGCCTGTAATTCCAACCTTGAAAGGCAGAGAGAGATGGGATCCCTACAGCAAGCTGGCTAGTTAGACATATTCATATATACCTGCACACACACACACACACACACACACACACACACACACACACACACACACACACACACACTCTAAATAATGGAAGAATTTGCCCTAATGACAGTTAAACAGATCCCATTCAATCTTACTATTTTTTTAGAATTTATTTAACTTTTTTATGTGCATTGGTGTGAAGGTGTCAGATCCCCTGGAATTGGAGTTACAGATAGTTGTGAGCTGCCATGTGGGTGCCGGAAATTGAACTCTTGGGTCATCTGGAAGCGCAGCCAGTGTTCTTAACTGAGACAGCTCTCCAGCCCTCAATCTTACTCTTGCCACATCTGAATAGGAAGATGGGAAGGTCTAGTTGGCCTGAACTGGTTTGGAATGAATGGTCAATTCGACAATACTGTATCATTAAGTGAACTTTTAGGAAGAATCCCCTACTTATCATCTTATGCCTAAGTGTATGTTAAGGAGAAGGAAATGTAGAGAAATGGTTGCATGGCCTAATCTATCAATCAAAAGAGAAAGCCACCCAAACTGTTCCTATCCTTAGACCTCAAAAAGAGACCCCTACGGTAACTCAGGGCCTTTGTGTATTGTCATTCATATACCCATTTCTCTCTTGTAGCTTTACTCTAGTCTTTTCTAGTGCCCCACTTTAAATACACTTTCTGTGTTACTTCACAATAAAATAAATTCAATAATCTACTACATTATTGAATAAAACATTTATAATATGGGAAGACCCAATCCAGATAGTGACCCCAACTACTGGAAACATCTAGATAGGCTCATGGTTGGCTACATCGGCAAGGCTGACAACCAAACAGCATGAGCCCCTGAGGGAGGTTCTGGGGGCAAATGGATATGTATTACCAGAAATCATTCGAATGACTGTCAGGTTGAAATGGGGTGAATGTTTCCTTTTTCTTCTCCTGGAGTTTTAAGATAGTCTTGCTTTGTAGCTCAAGCTGACCTCAAAGTTGCAGTTCTCTTGCCCCAACTTTCAGGTACATGCCAACTGCCCAGATGGGAGTAGCTGTTTCACCTGCCCCACTGAAGCCATTCTGAGAATCCATCCTTGTTCATGCCCATCCTCCAAGCTTCTTCCTTGCTCAGCTCTCTGAGATGGTACACATGATGGAGATGATCCACATGTAGACAGTCTGAGATGGTACATGTAATGGAGATGACCACTTACAGATCCGCAGGTGGACAGCATGTGTAGCTGACCAGAGACACCACTGGGATGAAGGAAGAGGACCAGGTAGGTGAATGTTCCTGGGCTTCATCCTTTAACCTTCAACTTAAATGTCAATTGGCTGAGTCTTCAATTTAAATCGAGTCATCCATGACACACTTTCTTGGAACCTCAGGCCTTTCTAAGTAGCACTAATGAAAAGTTGACAGTTAATCAATCTCTCCTTTTTGATAGGCTCTCTACTACTCTTGGTTTTGAGAAATCCATGTGCTTTTATTTCTACCTTCCCAGCCTAGCCTTCTCAGCATTGGTTCACTGGTTTCTCATCCCACCCCTAGATTCCTTCGTGTTACCCTCCCAATGCAATCTTGGGCTTTTCTCTCTGTTTCTGTCTCTTGGGGTTCATCCATGTTCATACCTCTAAATACCACCTCTAGTCTCATGGCCTTCCAGTTCACATCTCTGAACCCCAGTTCAGCTATGCAGCAGTCCAATAGACTGTCCACATTTGGCAATTCAGACTAATAAAGGACCAGCCCAGTTCACTGTGCCTCTGAACCCAACCCTCTATTCCTCAGTGGCAGTGGCATCTCTCCTATTGCTCAGATACAACCTCGATGGTATCTGTGATCCCTTTCTTCCCTTGTTCAGTTTTAATTTATTGGCAGGGCCTATCCACTCCACTGAAAAACATATCCATAGCTCACCCACTTCTTACCACCCTATTTGCCTGAGCACTGTCACGTTCTGCCTAGGTTATTGCGACAACCTTCTTCTGAGATTCTTGACTTCTGCCTTTGGCTTCTGGCAGTGAGAATGATGGTATTAATACGTGGGACAGATTATTTGATCCCTTGCTTAAGCTCCCTCACTTTTATAGCCCAGAAGAGCCAGAGCCAGTTCTCTCTCTCTCTCTCTCTCTCTCTCTCTCTCTCTCTCTCTCTGTGTGTGTGTGTGTCTTTCTCTCTCTCACCAAATTTGCATTATTTGGCATTTGGCTTGGTTACACAGTCCCTCCATGTTAAGCACCTGTGGGTTTCCATTGACAGCCTTCTTTTCCTGGGTATTCTTCCTCTAGATATCCACAGGGCTAAAGTGATCACTACTTTCAGGTCTTCGCTCATAAGACACCTCCCGGCTGATAGTAGTCCAAGCTTGTAGTCCAGAGAGAATGTACTAGTGTGCATGAGGCAGGAAGATCATGAATTCAGATCATCCTGGGATACATGGCTCTTGCTTATATAGCCTGTCTTAACAAGCAAACAAACAAGAAGAAAAAACCCAAGCCTCTATCTCAAGGAAGGCTTTTGGCCCTTCCTGTCTGAAATGAAGTATTCTTATACCATTTACAATCTCATTTTAATTTTAATTTTATGTGTTTGTGTGAGTGCCTGCATGTATACATATGTGTCTGTGGAAACCAGAAAAAGATGTCAGGTCCCCTGAACTAGACTTACAGGCAGTTGTGAGTGGGTGCTGGGAACTGAACCCAGGTCCACTGGAAGTGTAACAAGTACTCTTAACACCTGAGCTATCTTCTCTCCAATCCCTAAAATCTCCTTTTGGATTTTGTGTCTTCCTCTTGGGATTTGTAAGTACCTATTATGGAGTTTACACATTCATATGTCTTGCATAAATCTCCTACTAGAGGGTTTCTAATTTTTTGAATATATTATCCCAACACCTCTGATGTCAATTCTTGTGGCCAATTGATTAGTGTTTCTGATTACCCACTTACAATGTGAGCTCTACAAGGAGAACCAATATCGAGCCTGATCATTCTCTCTGGTATCCCTAGTCTGAGCAGAGATTCCAGTGGGTCATAGGGAATCAGTAAGTGATTTTATTTTTAACTAAACAATTGGAAATAATTGGCAGAAGGAACTGATTGTAATGGAGCAAGATTACACAGACAACCTAACAGTTACAAGGCTGGGCAAACAGCCCTTTCATTAGTCTTAGTGTCACACAGGGTTTTGCTGAAAGCCATTCTTCCCAGACCCTCAGCGTCTGTCAAGTTGAAACACACACAGTAAAGTGTACATGGACCAATGTGAAACCAAGCTTGGAGTTTGGTTTCTAAAGTCAACATGATGGCAATACTTAAGAATAGAAAAAGATTCACTGAAACCTGTTATATCACCGCCTGGTACAGATCACACCATTTTATGTATTCTGTGCCATCTCTGTAAATTCAGCCCAGCCAGCTTTCCTGCTAAAGTTTAACAGATGGCTTAGGCTGTTTCTTTGGTTGAGAACCAGATGAAGTCATTGGCTTGAATTTAAGGGCCATATTGTAGGAATGAGGGGCTTTATCTACATGTATTTATTCATCTGGATTTTCTTTTGCTGAGCATATAGTTGAATTCAAACAGCTTACATGTTTGTGCACTGTTAACTCCATTGTATCATTTGGCATAATGATTGTTGTCAGGTCCCCTTCATATTTGTCATGGATGCAAGGCATCATGAGGGGAAGAAGGTGTGAAAACAACCCGTTTGGAGCCATTGACACAGTTGGTATGACAACTAGCAGAATGTCAACCATAATGGTACTCCAGATTAAAAAAAAAATCAGTCTCAATTGTACACAGGTTGTAAATCCCTATCAAAGAAAGAACATGTGTGCACTGTGAACTATATGCTGGGTGCTAGGTACTGTGTGTATGTTGTCCCTTTGGGGTAGGTGGTTCATAGCAACCCTTTGAAGAGGATGTCATAATCCCAGCCATCCTGTGGTCTTTGCAACATCCAGGCAGGCATACAGGTTTGGCCCATTGCCCGAAAAAACACACTGAGCCCCTGCATGACAATAACACTCTGAGCCAAGCATCTGATGAAACACCCCTCTCCTCTTTCCCGAGGGAGTCTTTGGGTCCACCCAAGCCTGCCTTGCTGGGATGCCGGGATACTTCTTTGTCCACCCCACTCAGCTAACTAGAGTCTGTATCTAGAAAAAAAAAAAAACAACAACAACATTAATAGTAAAGCAACTTGATTCAAGAGTTCTGCATTATGACCCTTGCTTTGTTGGTAGAGTTGGGAAGCTTTAAATTGTGCTTTCACTGGGACTTGTGAATGACCACGAACCACTCAGCCAGAGGGAGGAAGGAATTTCGGTCACTTCCTACGTTTCTCTCTTGAATACATTCTTTACTTGGTGGCCTGGTTTCTGCATTGAATAACTGCTTTCTTTTAGCCCAGATCTCCCTGGGAGGACTTCTACTAGACCACCATTGCTTGGGACAAGCAGCACAGGAATATTCCGGCTCTCTCACTTTGTTGTCTTTCTCCTGCTTTTTGTTTGTTTGTTTGTTTGTTTGTTTTTTAGCTTCATCTGGTATTTTTTTTTTGTCACCTCCACCTCTCTCCAAGTCATATTTAACTATTGACCATACCTTATGCACCTAATATTTATTCATGTTTAACTATACCCCATGCAGCCAATATTTATATTTCCTGGTATTTCCCCTTTGTCTTAGTTACTTTTCTATTGCCATGAAGCTACACCATGACTAGGGAAAGTAATAAAAGAAAACATTTAATTGGGGCTTGTTTACAGTTTCATAGGGAGAGTATGACCATCATAGCAGAAAGCTTGGCAGCAGACAGGCAGGCACTGGAACAGTAGCTGAGGGCTTACATGTTATCCAAGTTGGAGTTGAGAAGCACAGCGAAGGATTAAGGCTGGTGTGGACTTTTTAAACCTCAAAGGCAGACACATCTCTGACATGGCCACACTTCCAAATCCTCCCCAAAACAGTCTATCAACCAGGGACTAAGCACTCAACTATATGAACCTATGGAGGCCATTGTCATTCGGACTACCACACCATACCTTTCTTTTCTATCTACTGTTCCTTAGGAACCTGGCTCATCCTACCACTGACCTCTGTGTTCACAAAGAACAAAGGACTCCAAGTCGACTACATTGTTAATAACAGAGAGGAAGGAAGAGGTGTGGCAATTCTGCAGTTCACATTTTTATATAATGAAGGTGGTTCTTGGGATCTTTCATTAGCTTTCCCCGTGGGACCCAACTTATAAGTAGCATAGCCAAGAAATGAGTCTGGGACAATAAGGCTCCAAACCACCTACTGATTCTATTTCATCCCTCTACTCACCCTAAGTAGCACAATTTCATTCAGTGAAGGTATTAGGCAACAATAATAATAAGGCATTGTTAAATAGTCTCATGTGTGAATGATAGACTGGTCTATGAGATCTCAAGCTCTGTGTGAATGGGTAGACTCTTGTATGATTCCAACATGGATCTAGAAGCTTGACTTTGAAAAGAGGGGCCAGACCAAGTGAAAGAGTTTCCTCAAAACATCAACAGTATGAATTATAAATGTTTGGTCTGTGCACAGACTTCAAGGAAACCAGATTCTCCAATCAGATGACACTTAAGAGAGGTCCATGTGTTATCATAGGCAGGGCATCTCCTGAAAATACCAAGTATACTCAATGTTGCACAACATATTAAGAGGGGTTTGAATACTAATTTTATAAAAGTGCTGGTAAGGTTGGAAAAGAAGAGTGCAATTGTGTAAACCCAGCACAGGTAGGGGGAGGAGATGAGCCAGGTCATGGCTATAGGAAGAGTAGGGACAGATCCCCTGTCCCTACTGAAGTTGTGGTCTTCAGTATAGAAAAGCAGCCAAGGATGGTGACCCATCTGCGATGGATACAACAATAAACATGTCATTCTTTTTACTCTCTCATCTCCTAGGGATGCTTCCGCTTGGTCCCAAGCAGAAGGTATTCCACCCATAAAAACCAGTTGCCCAGACACAGCAGGAAAGGAAAGGAGCTAGTGGTGCCTCTCAAAAGGCAATTGAAAAAACAGGTTGTAAATTGACACACTGTTTAAGTATATTTAGAGGTCACAAATTACAAGAGTAAATTATTTGTTTAGTAGCACCCTCATTATGCAGTATCACTTTTATACATCACAATGTTTTATTAGGTTAGAGTCAACTGAGAATGGCCTACACAAAATACTGAACTAGACAGGCTTTCTGGCTCACACTGAGAGGCAGGTTTGCTAAGCAGGTGAAAGGAGCACATTTCAGTTGCTCAAGCAATGTTTTTGTTCTGTCCCTTTTCTGTTGTGTAACTTGACTCCACTCACCCAGATTCTTCTCCATGCCCGATCCCATCATTTTAAAAGTCTCCCCTTTTTCCTCTCCTTTCTTCCAATAAAAAGGGCCCCTGGACTCACACCTCCATCCTCACATGCTTGGGAATACGGTACCTGTCAATGTTTCAAGGTTTGTTTGGGTTTTTTTTCCTTCTTTCCTCTCTCCAGAGAGAAAAACAAAAGGGTAAAAATGGTTGGAAGGGCTGGTTCAGAACATTGTTTGCCTGTAAGTTGAAACTCTCTGGATTACAGTCACTGGAGAGAAACAATGAGCTCAGGGACTGAAGGAAATGGTTTGGCTCCCATCTGTCTGTCCTCAGTCATCCAGGGAGGACTTTTTTTTTTTTTTTTTTTTTTTTTTGTTATACAGGTTGCCACTCACCAAAGATGTTGCTTTTCGCCTCAGAGACCACGTGGGTAAGGCAGGAAGACATGACAAATTCACACAGTACTGAGCCAAAGAAGCAAAGGTAAAATTCAGGGGAAAGGCAAAGGCAGAGAGGGAACTGACCTTTGAGCAGGTCCCAGGACTTTCTCTGGATTCTGGCCTGTGCATACAGCTAACCAAAGGCTCAGCCTTTATTGCTAGGAGTCTGGGGGACTGGGTGAGCCAATGTGATTTCCACTTCACCCAGTGGGCAAAATAAAGGTGGGGTTTGTATGGACAGAAGGAGCTAGTTAGTGAAGGAACAAGACACCCATTTTGGCTTCTCTGGTATGAAAGGCGTGGTTATGAGGGCTTGAGTGTTGCTGGCTGTCTACAAGCACAGGAAAAATAGACCTGTATGTGCCTGTCTCTGCACCCCTGGATTCCTACATTGTGAGAGATCCTCTGGCGGATTCTCCCTCTACTGCAGTGGCTCTCAACCTTCCTAATGCTGCCACCCCTTGATACTGTTGCCCATGTTGTGGTGAACCCCAACCATAAAATTATTTTGCTGCCTCTTAGTAACTTTGCTACTATTATGAATTGTAATATAAACAACTGATTTGCAGGCTATCTGATATTCAACTGACCTCTATGAAAGGGTCAATTGACCCCCAAGGGAGTTGCAACCCATAGGTTGAGAACCACTGCTCTACTGCCTCCTGTGTGAAGTACAGACCACGCTAGTAGGCACCTGTGGTTCCTTCTCATAGCACTTTCTCTTACAGGCATTTCAATGTACTTGTGAGTTCTTGTGTTTGCTTTTTATTTTTTTAAATTAATATGTAAGTTGAATGATGTTCCCATTAAAAGATGTTGAAGTTTCACCAGGCAGTGAATGGCATACACTTTTAATCCCAGCACAGGAGAGGCAGAGGCAGGCGGATCTCTGAGTTCAGGCCAGCCTGGTCTACAGAGCTCCAGGACAGCTAGGGCTACATAGAGAAACCCCTTCTCCGGGGGGAAAATGATATTGAAATATCAATCCCTAGAACCTATGAATGTCTTCATATTTGAAAAGGATACGTTTGGGGCTAGAGAGATGGCTCAGTGGCTAAGAACACTGGCTGCTCTTCCAGAGGAACTAGGTTTGATTTCCAGCACCCACATTGTGGCTCACAAACACTTGCAATTCTAGTCCCAAAGAATCCAACACCCTCTTCTGGCTTCTGAGGGCACTGCACACACATGGTACACAGATATACATGCAGTCAAAAACACCCATACATATAAAATAAAATGTAATGAAAATGGAATCTTTATAGATAATTAGGTTATGATGAGATCACCAGGGCTGGCACTAATATTATGCAAATGACATCTTTACAAAAAGGCAGAAATTTGCACAGAGGGATGGCAACATGAAACCATAGGAAAAAGATGTCCATCTTTTACAAACTAAGGAGTTCCCAAGACTACAGGATCGAGAAGAATACAAGAAACAGATTTTCAAGGCCCTCGGGAGAGACCAGCCCTACCAACATCTTGATGTCAGACTTGGAACCTCCAGAAGCATAAGGTACAATAAAATATCTGCTGCCTAAGCCACTCAGTTTATGGGTACTTTGTGAACTGGACCCAGGAAGATAATACAATAGCAATTGATGAAATCCAATGCAGTCTTTATGTCGCCAGTGTGGAGACCAAAGCTCAAGGAGTAGTATGACTCACGTAGTCATAGAACCAGTTGGAACCAGCACCCTAAATTCCGAGATCAACCTTGACCTGTGACTGGTCTTCTTAATTGCAATAGATTTCTATCATTGGGTAGGAAAGATGAAGAAATGCCACCCCTTCCTTGTTGTGTACAGTCCCCTGCTAGATTTTAACCATTTTAAACAAGGCTCTAGCCCTTCAGATGGAGCAGGTGTGCTTATGCTCTGACTTTCAGAGTCAATTTGACCTGTCTTCAGTGACTAATGGTTTAAAAAGTCATCAGAACTCAATGGGGTTTTAGTGGGTTATATATCCAAGTTAGATGCCTTACATACGAAAATGGGCGATACATGGGATCCTTCTTGAGAAGGGCAAAGACCATTTCATCTCCATATGGTGCTTTCTATTTGTTGAGCCCAGCCTTCTGGTGAAGTTGTTGGAGCTCCTGAGCCAAAGTTGCAAATAGTTACTGATGATGGCTAATTGTCAACTTGATTGGGTTAAGAAACACCTTCTATGTTAATGAGGAATACCTTTGGGTGTGTTTGTAAAGGTCTTTCCAGAGAGGATTAACTGAGAAGGGAAAACCTTCCATGAATGTGGACCACACTCTGGGATCTCAGGCTAACTGAAAAGGGGGAAGGGGAAAGCCAGCTGTCAGCCAGCATCCTCTCCGCCATATCCTGATCTTTTATGATATGAGAGCCCCTGCCTCATGTTCCTGCTGCCACAAACTCCATCACGCTTTCCCCTATGGGATGAGCCAAAATAAATCTTTTCCCTTACATTGCTGCTGCCTAGTATTTTGTCACAGCAAAAAAAAAAAAAAGAAGAGTAAGATAGTGTCTCACTTGCCCACTGCTGGTCCTCTACCAGGTCACGTGAAGTGTTGTGTATGATGGGGGAGCCTCTCTGATATAGTCTTCATAGCTGTGGAATTGGTGGCTACCATCCTGAGCAGGAGAGAACTCTATCTGCTTGCCTCATTTCCCATCAGCTTCTCCCAGGACCCATCATGCTGCCTGTCACTGCCTTTCCTGGGGAACAGGGGAACCTATTCATCTCTTCACACCTGACTATTTTGACCCTGCCTTGAGTCTCTCCATGATCAGTTCCTGGGTCTCCAGCTTACATAAGGAGAACTAAGTTTTTTCTTTGTCTCTCTGGATTCGAGGAAAACCCAACCCTCACATGCATCCCTACATACTGGTCTCAGGGGGCTGGGTCAGGCTACTTGGAGAAATGGTTAGTACTTGGGATTTGAACTGGGAGAGAAAGGGTGTAGGCATTCTTTCTGAATCGGGAGAATCAAAGGAAAATGGTGCACACTCAGGTGTTTTTGGTATAAGACTCTGGGCTACGTGGGTGTATAGACATCACAGCTGAAAGCAACGATCACTGGGGGTGATCATTTGTTGGCTGGCTTGAGTTTTGCTTTGCAACCTGAGAAGTCTAGAGGAATTGTGGTGAAGGAGAGGGTAGGAAGGCACAGGAAGGAGAGGCCAGAGCTGCACTGTCTGATCTGGCTTGGTCCCCTCTGGCTAAGCGGTAGACAGCTGAAAGCTGACCTAGTTATTCCAGAGCGATTCTGTAAGTGACAGACACACAGAGAGCTGCTTTAGGAAGAGCTACACTATGATTTTTAAGAGAGCCTGGGCTGCTTTTGCCTTTTTGAGTCCTTCCTTCTCATACACAAAATAGTTTTAAACTTGTATTTTTGTGACCACATTGGAATAAAAGTGAATATATTAATATTATATAATATTTAGTCAGCTTCCAGTTACTATAACAAGTACCCAAGGCCATCAAATTACAAAGATGAAAGGTCCACTTTGGGCTCGAATTTTGGGCATGCCAGTCCATGGTCTTTCAGCCTGAGGTTAGGCAGCTCCTTATAACAGATGTCTTAGAGTTTCTATTGCTGTGATAAAAACACCGTGACCAAAGGCAACCTGGAGAGTAAAGAGTTTATTTCACTTCCACTTCCACATCACACCACAGTCTGTCACTGAAGGAAGTCAGGGCAGGAACTCAAGGCAGAAACCTCGAGTCAGAAGCTGAAGCTAAGGCCACAGCTTGTTCCTCATGGCTTGCTCAGCCTGCTTTCTTATATCATCCGGGACCATCTTCCTTGGGGTAGCCCTGCCAGGGTGGCCTGGGTCCTCCCACATCAATCACTGATCAAGAAAATGACTACAGGCTTGCCTACAGGTCAGTTTTATGGAGGCAATTATTCAATTAAGATTCCCACTTCCCAGATATGTCTTGGTTTGTATCAAGTCAACAACAACAACAAAACCAACTAATATGGTGGGAATGTGTGGTGAGGCAAAATCATTCATGTCATGAACCAGGAAAAGGCTAGAACCTTACTCTCCTCTTCAAGAGCATGGTCCAATGACCAAGGACTTCCCATCATACTCTGCCTTGTAATGATCCCCCTCCACTGCCCCCGACTCCATAACTCCAACATGGGTACCAAATCTTTAACACCTAGGCCTTGCAAAAGCAGTCAATATCTGAAATATAGTACTCATTAATCCTTTTTTATGCATTAAAGTGAATGTTTTTCTTCTGATTTTGAAAGAAATTGCAAGTGTTTCCTGGGTCTCTAACAGTATCACATGCTATGACACCATGACTAATAGAGTCAACCCAAGCTTACTGGGCAGAGAGCTGATCAGGAAGGAGGCCACTTCCCCAGCCTCTGGATGAAGTCACGTCCACTCTGGAATCTTCATCATGAAGAGAGCCTGGGAGACACAGAGATGCCACCATGGCACAGACCTGGACATCCTTCAGATGGGTGACAATGTAGATAAGAGGCTCATCACACTTGACTAAGTGCAGACTAAGTCAGGAAAGGGCAACCAGGAGGGACAATTCACGAGAACTGTAGTGACAGGTTGAGTTTTTCATATGGAGATATTTAATCAAGGCATTTTGATTTTTCAATTCATTATAATTTTCCTCATGCTAACTAACACATATTGCTGCAGAACATAAGTGTAGTGTTTCAGAGGCCAGAGCCCCTCTACCCTGCATTACTGTTTTGTTTTTGTTTTTAAC
The DNA here is from genome assembly GCF_003668045.3 of Cricetulus griseus. Lineage (NCBI taxonomy): Eukaryota > Metazoa > Chordata > Mammalia > Rodentia > Cricetidae > Cricetulus > Cricetulus griseus. Next base: position 121,860,758 of record NC_048598.1, read on the forward strand.
GTGTGTGTGTGTGTGTGTGTGTGTGTGTGTGTGTGTGTGTGTGTGTGTGTAACAGTGCATGTATGGAGGTCAGAGGTCAAGAAGAGAGGGGCTCTGTTCTTCCTTCCACTGTGAGATTCAGGGACTGAGCTCGGGTCATCAGGCTTATGCAGCAAGCACTTCAACTTGCTGAGCCACCCCCTACACACACACACACACACACACACACACACACACACACACACACACACACTCTCACGGAGTTTTTTTTTTGTTTTTTTTTTATTAAGGCACCATTTGCTATTGTATGAGTGTCCTCCTGTCCTAGTTTTATTTCTATTGCTGAGACAGAAGAGAAAAAAAAAAAAAAGCCCCAACAAAAAAGACTTGTGAGAGAAAAGGGTTTATTTCAGCTTGCAAGTCCAGGTTATAGTTCATCATTGTGGAGAAGTCAAAGTAAGGACTTCAAACAGCTCATCACAGCACATCCACAGCCAAGAGCCAGGGAAAGAAATGCACACATGTGCTCTGGCTTCCTTGCTGTGTTCAGCTCAATGTCTCCACCCTTATATAGTAGGGACCCCTTGCCTAGGAGATGTTGCCATCCACAGTGGGCTGGATCTTCCCACATCAATTAACTTAATTGGAACAACACCCCACAGACATGCTACAGCCAACCCAATGTAGACAATCTCTCATTGAGGCACTCGTCCCAAGTGATTCTAGACTGTCAGGTTGACAATTAAAGCTAACCATCACACACACCCCACCCAGTAGTGTATGCATTTGCAGTTTTTCTTCCTGGCGAAGCAGTGTTGGGAGATAGGGTCTGTGGGATGTGTTTGGGTCATGGGAATGGAGCCTTCAAATCTGGACCGATACTCTCCTGCTGTAGTCAGGTTAGCTACTACCTTTTCCCTCCTTCACTAGCTTCTGCTTGTCTTTCCCCTCCCCCAATAAGCTGAGGCATCACAAGGTCCTTACCCGAAGTCTAGCAGATGTGGCGTCATGTTCTTTGACTTCCAACCTCTAGAACTACAGGCCAAAATAAACATTTTTTAAAAAAATAAAAAATCTAGTCTCAACTCTTCCATTATAACTATAGAAAATGTATAGGACAGATTTATTTACAAAAACATTTGTAAAATTCATCTTATTTATTGTACAATTCTATGAGTTTTTAACAAAAGTTTATAGATAGCCCTGTGAGCCTTGCTACAGGCAAATGTCATCACTCCTCCAAATTCCCCAGTAGCTCATTATAATTAGTCCTTGCCCCAGTACCAGTGCTAAGTGGTGTCTACTTTTATGAGCATGCCATGTCAATGACATGGGACAACATGTGGCCTTGTAACTTTGTCTTCTTTCACTCAGTGGGCTGTATCTGTGACTCATTCACATGTGTGGACCAATGGTTTGGGCTTTTAAAAAAATATGGTATATATGAATGGAATCAACCATGTTCACAATTTTAAAGTGTGCAATTCAATGCTATTAAATACCACTACATAGAGAATTTGGGCTCTAATCCATGCATTTTGGAAGGATGTAACATCCGGTCCACAGCAGTTGACCCTCAGCCAGGAAATTCAACTGAACTTCACTGTCCAGAGTTCCTGCTATCCAAGTGCTAACTAGGCATGAGTGACACCATCTAACTTCTGAGGTCAGCGACTCTGCACATTCGGGATGGCAGGCAGAGTTTCTACTCTGTCACACTTCACAGTCATGCTTAAACAAGTCACAAAGTCAAACTCAAATTCCACCCTCCTCCCAAGCTCTAATTTTCCCAGGTTGACTCTTATCACAAGCCCAAAGTTCCAACTCTCTAACCGCATGGTTGATCTTTCCTGTGTGAACAAATGTCATCTGTGTCACCTCATTCACATCAACTCAAATAGGTCCCAGGGGCCTCCGTGAGTGACAAAGACACTCTGACCACTTAGAAGTTCTAAAGGGCAAGATGATGAATTCCTTATAGTATAGTACCTAATAGATTTTTTTTGTGAGAATAAGGGATTTGTGCAGGTAATACTTTTATTATAGACATAGTAGGTGCTCAATAAATGATCATCACTGGCCACTGTGTGTGAAAGCTTACAAGCCACTGTGAAAAGGTCTTTGTCTAGAGTTTGTCCAGTTATTACAAGTTAAAGGACACTTAACAAAGCACTCTGATGAGGAGGTGGATACTCTCTTATCTTATAAATACTTTCTACCAAGGCTGCTATCTCCACATTAAATTGACACTGAGGTCTCTTTTCAAATAATGTCTTTTAGCTGTGAGAGAAATGATTAAATAGAAAGAGACCAATTTTAATGACGCTATTAAAGCTGAAACACATTTTAATTCACTAAGCTCAAAGAAAGTTGAACTGTGTGTGTTCTTATCAATGACCTTTTGTATCACTGAAAATACCTCAAAAAACTATTGACTTACTTGCTTGAAAAAGCTTGTACCTTGGGACCAGCAAGAAGGTTCAGTGGGTGAAGGTTCCTGTTGCCAATCTTGATAACCTGAGTTCAATCCCTGGAACTCGAATGGTGGAAAGAGAACTGACTCCCAGGATTGTCCTCTGACCTGTGCATGAGTGATGTAGCATATAAGCATTCTCTGTGCCACCACTACCCCCCGACACACACATGCCAATTTACATCTGAGCATGTAATAATTCCAGACACCTAAAGTCTTCCAGTTTGGGATCCTTAATTGTGGAAGATAATGTGACCACGTTTTAAAAATATTTTTGCTTATCTGCATTGCTAGTGATATTTCAAACAGCATATCAGCTAGTGTGTGTGTGTGTGTGTGTGTGTGTGTGTGTGTGTGTGTGTGTGTAAAGAGATTCATGTTAGGAATAGCCTTACCACACCTTAGGGAGGCTTGATGACTCCAAAGTTTAAAGGGAAAGGCAAGTAGGGTGGGGATACAGGAAGGAGTTTAGTCTGAGTCCAAAGGCAGCCGCTGTAGAACCAGGAAGAGCTGATGTTGCGGATGAGGTTCGGAGGCAGTCTGCTGCAGAGATGCCTTTTGCCTGGGGAAGGGCAGCTCTTGTTGGGCCTTCAATAGATAGGGTGACATCTACTATAGATGACCGTGAATGAAGATAGCATAATAATGCCATCTTATGCCTTCTATTACTATTTTAGGAACTAACACTCAGTTAAGTTTCTGTTTCTTTACATCTGTCTATTTTCTTGTAAAGCATATGTCCATGTCTGCGGTCAAGAGAGCCCCAGCTGCAGACTTATCTCCTTGCAATACACCCTGCCTGGCAGGACAATAGCCTCCCGCGCCCCCTGACCCTTTTACCCTACTTAAGCCATATTGACCTGTCTAATAAACTGAGACTTGATCAGAGCACTACTGTCTTATCTTCATCTTGTCTCTTGTCCCCTCTATTCTCACTCCCTCCCTCAGCTTATCTCCAAAGTGCACTTACCAAGGTGGTATGATTGACCCAGAGCGGTTCCAACAAATAATAATTAAAACAAAACAAAAACAAGCAAGCAAACAAACAAGAAATAATGAGGAGTAAGAGTCCCAGATGCACTGAGATGGGGGATAATGATTTATTATCTTTCTTGAGCTCCTGGCTTGAGGGAAGGCCTGATTCGAAGAGGAACTGGGAATATTGGGGTAAATCTCTGATTCATACAACTTCAGGGAACACAAAGAATAGAAATGTACTCCGGATCTGTGACTTAAGAACAGGGCCTAGGCAGAAAGACTTCTCTGAAAGCTACAGAGATAAGAACTTGGAGACCTGAGGTTTCACCTGTAATTTAACATCCATCAAACCTAACATGGCAAGGGTGGGAATAAGAGAAACTAGGAACAGAATCAACTAAGCAGGGCTCATAGGCGCTCACAGAGACTGAAGTGATAATCATGGAGCCTGCATGGGCTGTGCTAGGTCCTCTGCATATAAATTATGGTTGTGTAGCTTGGTGTTCTCATGGGACCCCTAACAGTGGGAGTGAGGGTGTCTCTTACTCTTTTGCCTGCTCTTGGTACCCTTTTCCTGGCTACTGGGTTGCCTTATCCAGCCTTGATACGAGGGTTTGTGCCTAGTCTTATTGTATCTCGTTATGCTGTGTTGGGTTGTTATCACTGGGAGGCCTGCTCTTTTCTGATGGGAAATAGGGGAGTAGTGGATCCGGAAGAAGGAAGGGGGAGGCTGGGAGGACTTCAGGAAGGGAAGTCTGTGGTCTGGATGTATTGTATGAGAGAAGAAGTGAAAAAAGAAAAGAAAAGCCTGTGGTAGTGGTGCACGCCTTTAATTGCAGCACTAGGGAAGCAGAGGCAGGGAAATCTATTGAATTTGAGGTCAAGTGAGTTCCAGGACGGCCAGGATTACACAGAGAAACCCTGTCTCAAAAACAAACCAAAAAAAAAAAAAAAAAAGGAAGGAAGGAAAAGAAAAAAAGAGAAGTGTACTGGCTGTTTTGTGTGCCAACTTGACACAAGCTAGAGGCAGGTGCCTCAGTGAAGGAAATGCTGTCATAAGATCCAGCTGTAAGTCATTTCACATTTAGTGGTCAATGGGGGAGGGCGCAGTCCATATTGGGTGGTGCTGTTGGTCCTGGGTTCTATAAGCAAGTGGGCTGAGCAAGCCAGAGGAGGCAAGCCATAAAGTAGCTCCCCTCCTTGGCCTCCCCATCAGCTCCCACTCCAGGCTTCTTTCCTGTTTGAATTCTTGTCTTGACTTCCTTCAGTGATGAATAGCAATGCTAAAGTATAAGCCAAATAAACCCTTTCCTCCCAACTTATTTTTTTCTCATGGTGTTTCATCGCAGCAATAGAAACCCTAGCTAAGACAAGAAGAAAAAGAAAAGAGAGAGGTAGAATAGAAAAATGTCACTAAGAGGCTTGTCACAACACAGAGACATATTCAGATCATGTCTGATCTTCTTAATGTGGAAAGCATGGTCTTTTTTGCTCAGCATTGCCAGACAAGCTGACGTTTGTATTTGCTGTTTTCCTGATCTTTTATCTTTTACCAGTGTTTTCTTTTGGGCTCTGATGGAAAATTAGCTTCGGCGACATTTTGCTAAATGGATGAGCTTCAGTGAACTCTATTAAATCAGCCTCATAACTCATCTGCCTGGTCCTTAATCATTTGTTCTGCTCTTGTCTGCACTGATTCCCACTTATCTCCTTCCAGCATGGTGTTACCCATGGCTGAACACAATGTCCTTGATTGTAGCCCTTGGTGTTATGGCAAGGGCTTGCTCCTATCTCTCCTCATTCCCCCCTCACCTCACCTCCCTTCCAAGGTCCTCCCTAGAGTGGACTGTGTTTTGGACATCGCTTGGTGCTCCCAGACAACACTCTGGGCCAAATCGTTATCTAGGCACTTATTACGGGTAGCTCCATATCTGCCCACAGACTTGGCAAATTTCCTGGAAGAGTGGTAGCTGTGACATACTCCTGACCCAGGAAATTCTGGCGGGAAGTGTCAAAGGGATGGGGTTGTTGGAGGAGCTGGAGGAAGTCGGTACTCATGGTGAAAAAATGGGTAGGGAGGCCTCAGGGATAAACCTGGACAAAAGTCTGAAGCTGCCAGAATTTGTCTTCAGACCTGCATTTTGTTTTCAGTCCTCACAACCCCTCCAATGTTTCAGTGATTGTTACCTCTTGCTAGAAATCCTGGTCTCCCGAGCCTGCTGAACCTGGAGAGCTAGTATGATTCTGGATGTGGATTTCCCCTGCTGACATTTATTCAAATTTACATGTAATTAACTCTGAACCAATAACAGAAAGGCAAGCAGTTTGAGCAAATCGTTCACCAAAGAAGATAGGAAGATGGGGGAAAAAAGTACATGAGAAGCTGACAGACCCTGTGAGTCATTAGGGAAATGTAAATTAAACCCCATGAGCTACCACTACACAGTTACCAGCATGATCACAGGGTGTAAGGGTGATTGCCCAGAGTGTTGCATTCTCTGCTGGTGGGAATGCAAAATTGCTATAGCTACTCTGGAAGGTTGGAAGGCTTTGTCAGTTTCTTTAAAAGGTAAATACAGCTGCACCATCTAGCATGGTCATCCCACTTTTGTGTAAATATCCCAGAAGAAATGAAAATCTGTCTCCACATAAAAACTTGTTCATAAATGTGTTAGCACCTTCATCACCCCAGACTCCTAATAGCCTCAACAGGATGCTGCCATAACAAAATGCCACAGGCTAGAAATTAGTCTCAGTTTTAGAGTTTGGAAAGTTTAAGATTCTGACAAAGTTCCTGTTCTAGGCATCTTCTTGGCTTTGTAGATGGCTTCTTACAGGGTTGTCCCTCTGAGAATGTTCCAGGAGAATGACAGAGACCTTGTAGCTTCCACAAGGTTCCTCTTGCTTACTCCTGCAGTGGTGTGAGACAGAACTAGGCTACGGAATGACGTCAGCTGAGAGGAACAGCTGATGGCAGCAGGCACCAAGACCTCAAGCCAGCAAGTGAGGTCATCTTAGATAATCCTGTCCCAGGCGCTCCAGAAGACATCAGACTCTTGAGAGATGCTGGGTGAGACTCGGGTGAGCCGCATGTAGAGAACCATAGCAAACATACAGTTGTTCTAAGTGGTGAGTCTTGGGGTGGCCGATATGCATTGATGCACACATAACTCCTATGGGCCAGCCATTTGTAAAATCAACAGCGGGTTCCCAGGAAGACCACCCCCTCAAGACCTCTCAATTGGCTTTTCTTTTATTCTTGATTTAGTTTGTTTTGTTCTTTCTTTTATATATATATATATATATGTTTCTTTTCTTTCTTTCTGGGTTTTCAAGAGCTGGTTTCTCTGTGTAAGAGGCCCTGCTGTCCTAGAACTCACCTTGTAGACCAGGCTGGCCTCGAACTCTCAGGGATCTGCCTGTCTTTGGCCCCCAAATGCTGGGATTGTAGTGAGCCACCATGTGGGTCAGGGAATTGAACTAGGGTCCTCTTCAAGAACAAGTACTCTTAAACACTGAGCCAATTCTCAAGCCCCTGTTCTGTTTTTGATAGGGCCTCACTACGTAGCACAGGCTGGCCTTGACAATCCTTCTGCCTCAGCCCCCTGAGTGTTGTGATGACAGTCTTTTCAAACAGGAATGTCACTACATATCTCAGAGTACATTAAAAAACATTATTTCTGTAGGATGTTCCTATATGGAGCTGAGTGGGAGTGAGAAGTCTGGCTGTATATTTAGTAAGTGTGTCTATTTTGATAGCTTTGGCTAATAGGGTTTCTTTGTTGGGACTGTCCTTAAATAGACTTACTGTCAGGCTGTGCTGGTAGGCCTTGCAGACAGTCTCCAGACTTCTTGTGATTGCCTTCTCTCTCCTCACATGCCTGTTCTGCTTTCTTTTGCCTTCTTCAAGTCTTCCTGACATCTTGGGGTATCCTGTGATTGATGTGCAGACTCCATGCTCTTGGCTTAGGAAAGCCCGTATCTTTTTTTCTATCTCTGGCTCCACAGAGGACCCTGCATGCTATTGGTGCTGGGTATACGCTGAATCAATTACACTCTTTGGCTGCCAGGCTCGAGTAGAAGGGCTCAAACAGGGTTAAGATCCAATTATTTCATTAGAGGGAAGCGTCAGCTGGCGGTGCTGTCTGGGATGGGCTCAGATTTGAAGAAGTGTCCATATTGGCTCCTAGATTACACAGAATTAAGGCAAGTGACGGCTCCCTGCCCTGGAGGAATACAGAAAGCAGGACATGTTACATGGCTAGGGATGATCTCACCACTGCTATGCGGTTGACTTGGGGAGAGGGAGAGAGAAATATTCACTAGGGACCAAGAATTCCCAATCAGTGAAGTGGATCTGATGACAACCAGACTGCATCCCCCTTGGGCTTGAACATAATTTGAGCCTCTCTGATGCCTGAAGTGGTCCCAGCAGGCAGCTAAGGGCATCTAGACTCCCCAAAAGACAAACTAAATCTATAGCAAGAAGAACCTGGAATGGTAATTTGGCTCAATGCACCTGTTAGAAAGGCCAGTACAGTTAGAATTAAGACTAGAAAACTCTCCTGATCTGGCACCCAGCCCCTGGAGTGAGCTTTGGAGCAATACTCACGTGTACAAGTGATGCAACGTGGAATTTCAGGAGCCAAGCTGTCTGAAGGTATGACCCCCAAATGTAACAGCCAGGGCCTGAAATCTGGCCTGCTGTAATGGCATGGTGAGTGACCTTTTTCTCCATCCCTGTCATGCTTTGGATATGAAGTTTCCCTCCAAAAGGGTCATTTTGAAGGTTGCTCTCTTGCTAGTTGGTGGATCCACTCACTGAGGAGTGATTGCATCATGTAGGCTCTGACCTCATTAGGATTTATAATTTGATGGCATTAATGGGAAGACAGTGGGTGCCTGGTTAGAAGAACCACTGGGAGACTGTCTTACCCTCAGCTCCATTCCCTCTCTCCTAGCTCCTGTGAGGTGGGGAGCTCTGCTCTGCCATGCCTTCCTGCTACCATGATGTTCTATTACTTTGAGCTCCACACTAAATGCAGCAAGCCAACCACAGCCTAAGACCTCTGTGGCTGTGAGCCAATGCAAAACTTTCTCCTTCATACCATTTCTCTTAGGTTATTTGTTGCAGCACCAGAAAACTGACCAATGTCATCTTGTGTACCATCACTCTTCCTTCTGATGAAGAGTGTGGGGTATGGAGCTGAAGTCTCAGTCTAGAAGTCCATGCTCTACCAGTTACTCCCACGTAAATGTTACAAGGCCTGATGAAATGAGCTATCTGTATGTCTTGCTTAGAACAACAGCTGGTAGAGTGTGAAAGGTCAATAAACATTGGTTATGTGGCTTTTTGGTTGTCCTTGAGACAGGCTCTGTAGTTCAGGCTGGCCTGGAACTTGTGGCAATTGTACTTCAGCGCCAGAATGCTGAGATTACAATAGGCATGAGCCAAGCACTCCTTGCTGGTCATGTTTCAACAACTGTGGGCACATGTGTTATACTTCAGTAACATGCCTTTAATTCCGTTGTGTCTTTGAGGTGACAAAAGCTTTCTTTCCATAAGACCCTTGGGTTAGTGATTTGTCATGACTTTTATCCACAGTGTGTCTTACTGCCCAGGGCACTGTTATCAGGGCATGTTCTGTCCTGGGTATGTGCTGTGACACTATGTCTCTATCAGTTTATCTTAAAACCATCAACCAGGGGGATTCTAAGGTCTTCTTCAGCCTCAAGGTGGGGCTTTGTCTCATGCACAGTTGAGGATGAGTTGTAAAATGGCTCATCTGGGTTGTCAGCTTGACTACAACTGAAATTAACTAAAACCCAAGCAGCTGGACACACCTGGGAGGGATTCTTCTTGGTTGGATTTTTGAGGCCAGAAGACCCACCCTAAATCTGGGCCACACCCTCTCTGGTGGCAGCCCACATAAAAGGACATGGGAGAAGAAAGTTTTTGCTTTTTGCCTGCCTGCCTGTCTTCACTCTTACTGGAAAGTTCATCTATCTTGTCCCCAAGATACTCCTTCACTGGAGTTGGAACCAGCTTCTTCAGGATTCCAACGTGGACTGAAAACGGCAGCTCTCTAGCACTTCCCTGGGACTCCAGCACCACACTGGGACGGCTGAGACATCCAGTCTTGTGGCCTGAACAACTACCAGGTCCTTGACTTTTCTATCAGTCATTGTTGGACACTTGGTACACAGTTGTAAGCCACTCTAATAAATCTATGTGTATGAAATACATATAGTTATTATATATGTTTTATGTAATTATATGTGTGTGTTCATTCTGCCAGTTCTGCTTCTTTCTAGAACCCTAGTACAATGAATGACCTTGAACTTCTAATCTTGCTCCGTCTACCTCCAAGTGCTAGGACTACAAGCATGTACAGCCATGCCCAGTTTAAAAGTGGCTCCTCTCTCTCTCTCTCTCTCTCCCTCTCTCTCCTCACCTCTCTCTCACACTCTCTGAGTCTCCATTGCTCAGATGAGCTGTGAATTTCTGGGTTCAGCCTGCCTTGGCCTCCTCCTGGACTGTGGGCATACACTGTTGTACCTGGGCCTGCTTTTTAAGTCCAGCTTTGAATTCTGGGTTCTGAATTTTTCCCCTTTGGAAATGAGCACAGGTGGCTTGGCAGAAGAGTGAGCAGGTGCAGAAGGGGCTGATGAGGGGTGTCATACAAATAACAGACTCAATGTCCTGAAATAAGCTTATCCTTCAGCCAAGTGACTTGTGTAGATTTCCATAAATAAAAGTTTAAAATTTTGGTAAATATAGATCCATTAAAGGATCTTAAAATAGGAGCCTGGCTATATCTGCAGCTTGGGGAGGGGATATGATGCAACATGGCTCTTCCATTCTTTCATTCACTTATGAGTGAGGATGTTGTTGTTTATGTTGTTTTTTCAAGACAGGGTATCTCTGTGTAGCCCTGGAGGCTGGAACTTGCTCTGTAGACCAGTTGTCCTCGAACTCATAGAAATCTGTCTGCCTCTGCCTCCCAAGTGTCGGGATTAAAGCTGTGCAATGCTAAGCCTGGTGAATGAGAATTTTTATTTGATATGCAAAGAGTGTTTGCTTAAAAATAACTTACTGGGGCTGGAGAGATGGCTCAGAGGTTAAGAGCACTGACTGCTCTTCCAGAGGTCCTGAGTTCAATTCCCAGCAACCACATGGTGGCTCAGAACCATTCGTCAAGATCTGGTGCCCTCTACTGACTTGCAGGCAAGTGGGACTGTATACTAAATAAATAAATAAATAAATAAATAAATGTTTAAAAAATATTTATTTTAAGCCGGGCGTTGATGGCTCATGCAGAGGCAGAGTCAGGTGGATCTCTGTGAGTGCTGGGATTAAAGGCGTGTGCCACCAACGCCCGGCTGGCATGGAGATCTTTTGCTCACAGATAAGTACTAGGGGAACCTGGAGTGGTAAGCACATAGGGTTGTTCCTTCAAGGGAAGGAATGCAATATCTGTTATGCATCTAGAAGGTTGGAAGTGGACATGCTGTCTAGCCTGGTGAACTTTGCACTATCTGTGTGGCTAGAGACTTTTCCATCAATGGATCCTCCCTGAGACCCTTACTGTAAATTTGTTGGTGTTTATGTGCCTGTGCGTGTGCTCACGAGTGTGTTTTGCATGTGTGTGTGTGTGTGTGTGTGTGTGTGTATGTTTTGTTAGTCTATAGAAAGAACCTATCTTTATGGACTTTACAAAGAGCTTCCATGTAGTCACATTTGATCTATATTTAGCTTACTCTGGTCCTTAAGGAGGCCTCTGTATGCTTTGTTGTGCATGTAGGATTGAGTTAATTATCACTAGAATAGTTTTCACCAAATTGTCCTGTGCTTAAACATGCCTCAAATAAACCACTTGGAGTCAAACTTCAGAAGTCTGAACCAACACGACTACTGAGCCTTTTTGAGCCTGTCATTTTGCCTCCCGCAGCTCTGTCTCTCTACAGCCCATTAAGGTCTTAGAAACCCCCACAACTGGCACTCAATGTGAGCTTGACCTTCTGGAAAGGTAAGGAATTCTTTTCTTTAAATAGAAGCAGAAAGTCAGAATTCAATCCTCTCCCAAGGGGTCATGGCTCAAGTGAGAGAATGTAATAGCATGGGTTTTTCTCAGTCCTCTGAGGCAAAGCATTTTATACAATTATTTTTAGATGTCTGTTAAGATCCAGGGGAGTAAAATGTTCAGAACAGTATCTCTGCAACTTTGCACAAGTAACTGTAGAGTTCAGTCCTTGGTTTCCTGAACAATTGACAATTGGAGAAACATAGGAGTAAAAAGACCCCATGAAATGGGGATAAAATCCCTGCCAATTATTTTGCAATCTGGACTGCAGTAATATATTGTTTGAACCCTCTTTAGAAGGGCTAGAAGGGTCCTCTGGACATGTCTTGACAAGGGGGGGAGTCAGGCCAATGGGCCAGGTAGCTCCCATCCTCTAGTGGCGGTTGAATGACGGAGGTGGCATCCAGAAGCTGCCCTGAGGCTGCCCCAGCATCCCCACCTGCACCTGATGCCTTTTACCTTTGCCCATGATGTAAAAAAGGAAAACACAGGGCTAAGTAGAATGCTGATCCAAATTTGACAAAGATGATAAGCCTTTAGACTCGCAATGAGGCTGCCCCTAGCACCAGAATCAAGGGGGACATCAACCCAGTATGGATTGTTCAGTGACCTCTTCATGGGGAAAAAAATTAAAACAGACCCAACTTCTATTACAGGAACAATTACAACTTAGACATTTAGAACCTTCAGTTAGTCCTGGGAATTCCCCTATTTTTTGTAATTCATAAAAAGACAAAAATAAATAAATTTCAACTGTCATATGATCCCAGGGGCATAAATGCTACTAGGAAAACAATGGAGGCCCTCCAGTCAGAACTCCTCACTCCTATTCTGATTCTTCAAGGACATTACATTATATTTGACTTAAAAGACTTGCTTTTCCTCTCTCCCTTTATATCCTGATGATAAGAAACATTTACATTCTCTGATCCTACTTGAAACAATCAACAGCCCATGACTCAGTATCAGTGGAAAGTTTTACCACCTGGGATACAGAATACAGTCCCACTGTATGTCAATATTATGTACATAGAGCATTTCAGCTGGAGCTGATGAAATTTTCTGATATACTAGTCACTCATTATATGGATGACATTCTCCTCTCATGCTTGCCTAATCAATACTTAAATGAATGCCTAACTTTCATGGTACATAAACTAAAAGAACAAAATTTAAGCATAATTACAGATAAAATACAAAAGTCATCACCTTATAATTATTTAAAATATATTATCACTCAATTACAAATTTATCATCATTCTCTTTCAGCTTAAATCTTCCCAAACAACTGTACCTTAAAACACTTAGAAAAAATTTGGGGCCACGTCAATTGGTTTTGTTTTGTTTTGTTTTGTTTTTGTTTTTCGAGACAGGGTTTCTCTGTATTGCTTTGGAGCCTGTCCTGGAACACTCTCTGTAGACCAGCCTGGCTTCAAACTCTCAGAGATCTGCCTGCCTCTACCGCTCAAGTGCTGGGACTAAATGTGTGTGCCACCAACGTCCGGCAATTTGGCATGTTTTTACCTGCCCTATACTATCAAAGATTTAGCTCTGCTTTTCAATTCACTTTCTGGAGATTCTTGGTTAAACTCAATAAGAAACATAGTACCTGCACTGGAGAGATGGCTCAGAGGTTTAAGAGCACTGGCTCCTCTTCCAGAGGTCCTGAGTTCAATTCCCCACAACCACATGGTGGCTCAAAACCATTTGTAATGAGATCTGGTACCCCCTTCTGGTGTGCAGGGGTACATGCAGGCAGAACACTCTATCTATCTATCTATAATAAATAAATAAATAAATCTTTAAAAAAGAAACATAATACTCACAGTGGAGCAAGGTTATAGTCTATTAAATAATGCTGCCCCTAAATCCATAACTCATAGAAAGAATCCCCAACTTCCCTACCAGTTACTTATCCTCCCTCCTCATCACCTATTGGAATTATAAATCAACAAGCTATTACAGAAATTTATACATGGTTTGGTTCTCTACAATGAGCTGTAACCCTTTATTTACAAGAAATTACAGACTTAATAGTGACGGGAAGGACAATTTACTGGTAAACAGCCTATAGAAATCATTGGGCCACTAAATAAAATGCAGGTTGATTATTTCTTTGGAACTGATAATAATTGGCAGGTAGCATTAGCATGTTACTTGGGATATATAGATATCCATTATGCCAAAGATCCCCTTTTAAGAATTTTTGAAGATACCCCATGGGTATTACCTAAAATTACATCTAAAAATCCTATAGAGTTTGCTTTTAATGCTTTTACAGATGGTTCTTCGAAAGAACAAGGAGCTTATGTTTTATATACCAATTCCACATCTTCCACATGAAATATTGTACCCACTCTGCTTGCACAGCTCTTCAGTCTGAACTCGCTGTAATCAATCTGCTTTTTGGGTGGTTCTCAGCCACTGGATATTTTAACTGGCTCTTCATTTGTGCTCAAATTGTTTCTCTTTTAGAAACTACAAGACTTAAACCCAACCCTACTACCCCATCACTAATGCTATCTCATGCTTATTTCTGTCTCTTCAGACATATACTACAATGATCTCAACATTTTTTCATAACTCATATTCATGCTCATTCTCATATGTCAGGTCCATTAACATCTGCTAATTCTCAAGCCAATGTGCTGGCTCCCTTCTCACCCCTAACACTTGCTTTCCAGGTCTCTTAAAAATCTCACCATCTTTTTCATCAAAATACAAAATTATTACAAGTATAATTAATTCTCTTTGCCTCATGAATAAGCTTGACAGATCATTCAAGCCTGCCCTTTTTGTTCTTACACCCCACTGCCACCTGCTGGTGGAATTAATCCTTGACCATTAAAATCTTAGCAAACATATATTACTCTTATCTCAGAATTTTGACGTTTAAAATATGCTCACGTAATGGTTGATGCTTTTTCTAATATGATGGTTGCTTCTGCTCACAGAACAACCTCTGTGCCATTAATCATTTATTATACATCTTTTCCTTCCTAGGATTCCCATTACAACTAAAAAACTGATAATGGTTCTGCTTATACTAGCAAATGCTTTAAGAAATTTTACAATTTACAAAACATTAATTATGTTACTGGAATCCTTTACAACCCGAACTGTCAAGCTATTGTGGAACACCACCATCAAATACTTAAAAGACAAATTTTAAAAATAAAAAAGGAGGTATATACACCTACATAAATCCCCACATTCTGTGCTATATTTAGCCAGGCTTACTTTATTTTTTTCACTTTAAACGATAAATGCTGTCCCAAAGCATTTTACCCTAAAGGAGACACAACCTAACATACATGTTAAATGCAAAGATCTAGAAACTAACCAATGGAAAGGGCCAGATGTTCTTCTAACAAGTTATGCTTGTATCTTTCCAGAAAAATCAGTGAAGTCCCAGATGGTTCCCTGTCCCATGAATGTGCCCAGAACAGGATCCTGGAGATCATTGGACAAATGAAGGATCTGAAGATAAATAACAAACCCATCAAGAGGAGTTATCCCAAGAAGAAGAATAAGTCGATGACTTAAGGAGACATCAAGGCTTTAACATCAAGCCAAGACCTTGGGAAGGCAACAAGGACCCTATACTACTGACACCAAAAAGATGATGTTATGTTTGCTGGTTATATTACATGTTGGTTTTCAGATTGTCAGAGCAGAATCCAAGTACTTTACTTCATGGCATATGTTGCTTTAGTGTGTCAGATTGATGATCTGCAGAACGAGATAAACAAAATCTCTCAAGTGGCCTTTGGATGGCCATCATGATGAAGATGCTTTCCCTTTTCCTTGGTCTGTAGCAGGCTTTCTTGGACCACCAGCCCCCAAATTACAGAGACTTAATTATGAATGTTTGGCCTTATCTTGTTTGGCCTTATCTTATGCTTGTCGCACTAGCTCTTTTAAATTAACCCGTTTCTCTTCATCTACATTTTGCCTCAGGGCTTTTCACATTGTTTTCATTCTGTATGTCTTACTTTCCTGCTTCCGCCATGTTTGGCTGGCTGGCTGCTGCCTGGCTGGCTGGCCCTGGGTGTCTCCCTCTCTTTCTCCTTTGTTCTTCTCTTTCTCTCTCTTCATCTTTCTCCTTTTCTTTCTCTCTCACCTAGATTTCTCCTCCTACTTATTCTCTCTGCCCACCAGCCCTTTCTATCTCTCTTCTGCCTAGATATTAGCTGTTCAGCTTTTTATTAGACCAATCAGGTGCCTTAGGCAGGCAAAGCAACACCTCTGTACATCATTAAACAAATGCAGCACATGTTGACCTAGTTAAAGTAACATTCCACAACATTGGTCCTCTGCTAGTTATTCCTATAATTCTGTTGTGCTTGCCTATAAAAGTTAGACTAGCCATGCATGTGATGCATTCAAGCTTGGCTTCTATTACAGCCACAAATTTCTCTTAAAAAACAAACAAACAAACAAACAAAAAACAGACTGGCATTGGTGGCTCCGGCCTTTAATCCCAGCACCCAGGAGGCAGAGGCAGGCAGATCTCTGTGAGTTCGAGGCTAGCCTGGTCTACAGAGCAAGAACCAGGATAGGCTCCAAAGCTACACAGAGAAACCCTGTCTTGAAAAACCAAAAAACCCAAAACCCAAAAGGGGAGATGTAGGAAGCATAGATATCTTTATGTTCACAGACAAGCGCTAGGGGAACCTGGAGGTAAGCACACAGGGCTGTTCCTTCAAGGGAAGGAATGCAATACCTGTTATCCACCCAGAAGGTTGAAAGTAGACATGCTTTGCACTGTCTGTGTGGCTAGAGACTTTCCTATCAATGGATCCTCCCTCAGACCCTTACTGTAAATTTGTTTTTCTCAGTCGGTCTATAGAACCTGTCTTTATGAACTTTACAAAGAGTTTTTTCATGTAGTCACATTTGATCTGTATTTAGCTTACTCTGTTCCTCAAAGAGATCTCTGTTTATGCTCTGGCATACATGTAAGATAGAGCCAATTATTACCAGAACAGTTTTCACTAAATTGTCCTGTACTTAAATATGCCTCAAATAAACCACTTGGAGTCAAACTTCAGAAGTTTGAACCAACACCAGTTACTGAGTTGTGTGGAGCCTAAATGACATTTGCCTCCCATAACTCAGTTCTGCAGCCCATTAAGGTCATGGAGACCCCCACAATCGGGTCCCCTGGAACCAAAGCTGTTAACAGTTGTGAGCTACAATGTGGGTGACAGGAATCGAACCTGGGTCCTCTGGAAGAGCAGCAAGTGCTCCTTACAATCAAGCTATTTCTACATCCCTGACCCATAAGAGCCTTACATTAACTCTGTGGTGAGGGTAGGGTCATTGCCTGAGGAATATGGAAAAGGCTGAGTGAGCACCCCAAAGCGTGTATGGTGGGAGGCTGTTACCTTCTGATGGACAGAGCAGCAACAGGATGTGGAAGACTGCACGTGTCCTCAGGGATGGTCACAAGCCATAGCTCCAAGTGCCAGCCAAGTGTTCCCAGGCCACAACGGGGTGATTTGGGGAGCCTTGAGGAAAGCTGGCTGGAAGGCAGCTGCCCAGTGGCTGGTTTATACCACTGGGTAAGAATCTGTCTTTTCCTCTTCATGGGAAGCTTGGACACAGTTGACATCCAGTGACAGTCACTGACTGAACGACTGGCACAGCTCTGAACTTGAGCTCTCCATGAGCTTCAACGTGCTAGTGTAGAGGCTGATTACAGTTCTTTCAGTCAGGACCGCATGAAGCTCACCACAGCTACCTTCAGCAAAAGATGGCGTCTTTGGAGACACTGTTTCTAGCAGTTAGAAGCAGACTTGAGCCAGATCCAGGAAACCTGTGCCTCTAGTTTCCCTGCCTCTCTGGACCTTTGCTCCATCCCCTTCCTGCCTCTGCAGGCTGGCATCCTTTGATTTTTCATTCTACCCAGAGTGAGACTGGATTCCCTTTATTCCCATTCCAAACCCAGTACAAGGGCTCCCAGGGGTTCAGCTTGATTCAGCCCGGTGCACTTGACTCAGTTAACCAAACTGCCAAGATGGCACCCGAGGGGTAGGGGATGCCTCGGTTACCTTGTAGATTCAGCTGTAAGAGCTGTTTTTGTAAAGATGCTTGTGCAGACTACTCAGCCAGTGTAGGGACACAGTAGCTGCTTACATTTGTATAGTGCCTTACCAACAGTAGCTGACTTTTCTTTTTCTTCTTTCTTTTTTTAAGAAGTTGTCAATAATAATCTCATGGTAAATCATGGATGTGGCTTGTCACAACAATATGGTCCCCCCCTCCTGTTCTTCTGATTCAACAGAGAACAAGCAGATAAAAGTCCACCAAAATGGAAAGACACAATAGGTATATTTCTTCTTAGTAAACAAAAGGAAAGAGAACTCAATCTCAAAAGTGAAATTAAAAAGAAAACCAAATAAACAAATAAACCATGGAAGATTCTAAATAGGTGTGTGTGTGTTGGGGGGGGCTCATTCCTGAGACTAAGAAATGGGTAGCTATCTTTTCTTTCACTTGATTCTTTGAGTAACCTCAAGAAGTGGGAAAAGCAAGTATTCGTGTGTGTGTGTTTGTGTGTGTGTGTGTGTGTGTGTGTGTGTGTGTGTGTGTGTGTGTCTGTGACTGGGTTTTGCTATGTTGCCCAGGCTGGCCTCAAATTCCCAGGCTCAAGCTCCCAAACACTGGGATTAGAGGCATATGCATTATCCAGTAGAGTTCTTTCTAGGTCAACTTTATTCCACTCTAGATCCCATTTTTCAAAAATCTTTCCTTTCTGATAACTTGAAATTTCTGAGGGAAGAACCGTATCTCATTTACTTTTGCCTTTGGCTCTCCCTACTTTACAGTCTCTGTACATGCTGGGCATTGATTAAATTGAATCTCTTTTTTCCAGGTGAATCAGCTGAGGTTCGCAGTGCTAAGTGCTTTGCTTCAGGAAGTAGTCAGAGAGATGACCTGGTGGTTACACAGGGGAGTTCACAAGGTTCCCAGCTAAGGAGACTTCCTATAAGATCCCTGACATCTCAGGAGGATTGGGTGTGTTTGCAGGAAGCAGGGCAATTCTAAGAGTGATGCAAGCCTGCAGGTGAAGGTGCTGTGGCCACTTTTGGAGTCTGATCTCAGGGCTGCAGCAAAAAGTATCTTTGAAGTCACAGGCTCCCGGGCTTCCTTTCCTTGGTAGCTGGTAGCATCTACTCCTCTGTTCATCTCGGATTTCTCAGAGCTAGGCAAGACCTTGAGACACGATCTGGTGCAGTCCTCTGCCCTGTGGCTATCATCAGGAAAGAGAAGCTTCCCCAGCTACTGGGGATACGAGTCAGGGCAGCATCTTCCAGAGTGCTCTGCCCTTCATGGAGCGTCTTCCTCTCTTTGCCCCCTTCAGTCTCAGATCCTGCTTGGGTTAGAATGCATTTATACTCGGAGTTTCAAGCCCCTTTTGGTGTCATATTTTTAAAAGGAGAGAAGTGGAAGCAGGGAAGAAGCAAGTAGAATGGGGCAGAGGTGGGGGCTGTACAACCAATAAGACTGCCTAGACTGGTGGTGGTCCCTCCTCTGCAGTAATTCTACTCTCATATTGACCATAGATTTCCAGAGCTCTGAGACAGGACCAGTGTGGTCAGAACAAATGAAGGAGCGGGGGGGGGGGGGTAATGCTGAGGGCTTATTGAAATAACTACTGTATTATCTTCTATTTTTCCTTTCACCTCCGTGCCCCCCCCAGCCAATGATCTTCTGTCAGAGCCCTAGGAACATGTAAGGGAGGAAGCATGGTGGAGAATATGAAGCAAAGGAGGACATCATACCCAGGCCCAGGATACTCCCAGTTCCTCAGCCTATGTGGAAAGAGCTTCGGGGAGGAGGGGAAGGAAGAGAAGAGTCACTGTGGAATTAGTTGGAGTGACAGGAGGCAAGTGTGTGGAGTGTGGGTTATTAATAGGGACGAGAACGTATATTTACAACCAGTGACCTAAATGAAGGGCAGAGCAGTCACCTAGATGCATCCAAGACCCACACAAAAGACACTCCAAGCTCGCAAAGCGAGATTTCCCAACCCAGTGTCCTTTAGGCTAAGGGGCTTAGGCAGCAGAAGCAAGAGTCTTGGTGGGAGCTTGCTCAGGCTTTGTGCTGCAGTTAGGGGAGGGAGGGTAGAGAAAAAGGAGAAGGAAGAGGAGGAGTGTGTGTGTGTGTGTGTGTGTGTGTGTGTGTGTGTGTGTGTGTGTGTGTGTGTACACGCGTGCGCGCGCGCGTGTGTCTCAAGTTTCCATGCTCCTTTCCATCTCCAGCCGGTCGTTGGTGTCACACGCCTCTAATCCCAGCACTCGGGAGGCAGAGGCAGGTGGATCTCTGTGAGTGAGTTCGAGACCAGCCTGGTCTACAAGAGCTAGTTCCAGGACAGCCTCCAAAGCCACAGAGAAACCCTGTCTCGAAAAACAAAAGGTGAGAGCAAACTGTCCCCTTTAAGTGAGGCTTTACGTGTTCCATGGAGGGAGGGGGCTTGGAACCATTGGGTCTATAAACTTAGAGGGTGTGAGAGGCAGGCAAGATCATAGTCGGGAGCCTGGGGCCCACAGGTTGACCCCACACTGGTAGGATTTTAGGTACTGAGGGCTCCATGGGAGTGGAGGGCTGAGCCTAGGATATTCTTGCTCTCTTGCAGGTTTGGGGGGAGGGGAGGAAGGGGTAGCTCTTGGGGTAAGTCTGGTAGGTACAGCAGCGCTGTTGGCATCCAGGCTGTCTGCGGTTGTGCTGCAAGGCTGCAGAGAAACCTCGTTCCTCCCATCCATGTGTATTCCTAAAAGAGGGGCCTCAAGATTATATGATGATCCTTGAACAGAGCTCAGCAATGGCAGGTAGGGCTTCCGGTGCCGAAAATTTAGGACTTTGATTGAAACCACTGAATCCTCATTCTGGTTTCAGCCCATACCTCGCCTTTTACTTTTTTGCTCTGTGTCCCAGTTTTAACAAGAGGTATTAAAAAATACTTGCTGCATGTGTTTTTGGTGAGGGGGAAAGGTATGGCCTGACATATTGACTGGGTGCCCTCCACAAGATGGTTTTTGCTGTTATTCCCCTTCCAATCCAGCAATTTCTTTCACCAAGGCAAAGCTGATAGGTAATAGGAGAGATGGTAAAGCTTGCCTTAAGACAAAGAGAGCATCCTCCCAGGATGTGCATATGTGACCTGTTTTTGTTGCTATAACCAAACACTACAAGCTTAGTACTTTACAAAGAATAAAGGTTAAGTGGGCTCCAGCCTCGGAAGTCTGAGCAGCTCCTGGTGAGTGAGCCATATCTGGTGACTTTCCTGGCTTATGGAGATTGTGCAGAGTAGAGTAGGGCATCACATGGAGAAGACAGCAAGCATGTCACAGGGAGAGCTGGCTTTTACAACAAAGCCACTCCCTCGTTAATTAATATAGACCCATTAGCAAGTCATTCACCCTGACTGTACTTTGGTTTATTTGCATGCAACTTTGCGTATCTGGCTCCGAATGTCCTTCCAGATGCGACCGAGGTAAGCTGAAAAGCTGAGAGCAGTTGCTCGAAAGGCAAAATGTTTGGTTCAAGTTCCAGCAGTGCTTATTGCCTGCCTAGGACTTGATTTCTAACAAGCCGAAAGGGCGCCACCTAGTGACTACTCAAGTTAGTAGAACTTAAAATGTAAAACCAGAAAACAAAAAACCCAGAGAGGTGCCATACCCCACAGCGCCACACGGTAGCGCAATAGACTATTGTCTCACTGTATTGCTGGACCAGTTTCTCTATGAAACAGCTGTGGCCACTGTAAAACATGTACAGGGACAGTAGTGAGGCTTACTAATTTACCGTATTATACTGATTTGTTAAATATAAAATAAAAAAATCTTTAAATTAATGTTGCTTCAGCTAAGGCTTAAATCTAGTACCAAACAGTAAGTTGATGTTTAAATTAAAACTTGTCCTCCCATCCCACAAAGAACCATGATTTAAAATAGAGGTAGAAAGAACTGGAAGCTCATAGAAAGTTCTGTCAGCATCAGATGAGCAATGCCACACCATGCTAAATCAGCCTACACAGGTGTGCCCAACCAAGAACGTTCCCTCCTTGAGGTGGCAGGACTGGGGGATGGGGGTGGGGGTAAGAGGTTTGGGGAGGCAGGGGGGACACGGGAGGATGGGGACGGAATGGGGGGGGACGGGGGACACTTAGGGAATGAATGGGGTATTAAGATTCCAGGACCTTGCAAGACCTTAAAGCTGTGATCTACTGATAATAAAAAGATTGTAACCCAGGGCAGGACACCCAGTGAGCCTGCGGTCACTAGTGGCTTTTGCCATGACTGTTCTTTTTTTGTTTTGTTTTGTTTTTAATGTTATTAGTGTCATTCTTGGCTGGGGTATTTTTTCTTCCTCCACCAGCTAACAGTGCTTTTAGTATATATGCACAATGATAAAAGTGATTTTGTGGTGCATTATTCTACTTATACACTTATTATATGGTTATTGTAGCTATGTGGGAAATTTGTAAAAATGAAAAATTACTCATTTTCTTTTACTTAGCTCAGGAAGCTAAGATTTTTGATACTACGTATGTTTGTGATATTGTACAAAGTGTTTTTCACTACCCTTTAGTGATCATATTGTACACATTTCCATGCCATTTAAATGCTTTATAATAATCAATAATATATTATTCATTTTTGATGGTAGCCTCTCTTTTTAAAAAAGTTTACGTATTTATTTTGAGATACGGTCTCCCTATGTAGTCCTGGATATTCTGAAACTCTCTATGTAGACCAGGCTGGCCTTGAACTCAGAAATCTGCCTGCCTTTGCCTTCCAAGTGAGGTCAAAGGTGTGTGTCACTACTCCCAGCCTCTGTTTAATTTTATTATTTTTAAAAAGTGTGTGTGTGTGTGTGTGTGTGTGTGTGTGTGTGTGTAAGAGTGTAGTGCCTGCCATGACCAAAAGAAGGCTTCAGATTCCCCTCGAACTAGAGTTATAGGCAGTTGTGAACCTATGAAACCCCCTGATGTGGGTTCTGGGAATCTGACTCTAATTTTCAACAGAAGCAGGTGCTCTTAACCTCTGAGCCCTCTCTTCAGCCACCATCTTTTTTTTTTTTTTTTTTTTTTTTTTTTTTTTTTTTTTTTTTTTTTTTTTTTTGAGACAGGGTTTCTCTGTATTGCTTTGGAGCCTGTCCTGGCACTCGCTCTGTAGATCAGGCTGGCTGGCTTTGAACTCACAGAGATCCACCTGCCTCTGCCTCCCAAGTGCTGGGATTAAAGGTGTGTGTCACCAACGCCCGGCCAGCCACTATCTTTTAAAATACTTTTTTGGAGGGGTTTTGAGACAGCGTTTCTCTGTATTGCTTTGGAGCTTGTCCTGGAACTAACTTGTGTAAACCAGGCTGGTCTCAAACTCACAGAGATCTACCTGCCTCTGCCTCTGCCTCTGCCTCTGCCTCTGCCTGCCTCTGCCTCTGCCTCTGCCTCTGCCTCTGCCTCTGCCTCTGCCTCTGCCTCCTAAGTGCTGGGATTAAAGGCATTCATTCACTACCACAACCTGGTCTTTATATTTTGATTAACAAAATTTATATCCTTATGATGAACAATGTTTTGCATCTTGTAGCCTTTGTGGACAGGCTAAATTAAATTAGTAAATATATGTTCTGTCATACACACTTGTGGTGAAGACAGTTAACATATTCAGTGATTTTCAAGTGTAAAATATATTGTTACTAGTTAATATTCATCCTGCTTTACAGTAGATTGCTTGTTTCATGCAATACAGAAATATTGCATGTTTTGACCATCATCTCCCTGATTCTCCCAGCCTGATCCTCCCAGCCCCCAGCCCCTAGCCTCTTGTCATTTTACTGTTTCATGAATTGAACTGTTTCAGAGTCCACATGTAATTGAGATCATGTAGGTATGTGTCTTTCAGAGTCTAACATACTTTTTTTCTACTTAGAAAATCTGTACATTTTAATGTAGAAGCTACTAAATAAAGCAGGGTGAGGAAAATAATTACTTCTAACCCCCTTATCTAGATGAAAGTGGCTACAATTCACATTCAGATACATTTCTTTCAATAGCATCGAAGCACACAATTTCTCACAAAGCTAGGAATATATTTCCTCCAGATTTATTGCACTTAAAATTGTGACAGAGTGTGACCTTGTTTTCACCTGATGTGATTATTTCCCCAGGCATTACATCTTCTTTGTGATTAGTTATGAGGGTGACTCTTTGCTGGCCTCTCTCTCCCTTGGATTGAACCTATTTGACTGCAAGACTCACACGAAGTCCTTGCAAGCCTAGTGTTTCATTTCACAGAGAGCTGTCCTTCATTAAAGGCTCTGATCATTGTTAAAACGGGACTCTTTGGAGAACGAACCAAATGAGACAGCTCTTGTAATCTGTTCCTTTCCTCATCCCAGGTCTCCAAGGGCAAGATGGGAGAAGAAAGGAGGGAGATTTGTTATCACATCGATGATTCGAGCCGCATTAATCCTCAGCAGACAAAGAACACACTATCAACTGCAATGAGATTTATAAGTTCTGTTCAGACACCCATGTCTTCGTCTACACCAGTGGTTCTCAACCTGCCTAATGCTGTGACCCTTTAACACAGTTCCTCATGTTTGTGGCGACACGCCCCCCCCACCATAAAACTGTTTTTGTTGCTACTTCATAACTGTCATTTTGCTACTGCCATGAATCATAATGTAAATATCTGTGTTTTCTGATGGTCTTAGGTGACTCCTATGAAAGGGTCGTATGACCCCCCAAAGGGGTCAGAACCCACAGGCTGAGAACCGGTGATCTACAGAAAACCATTTTTATACACCTGCCTTTTGTGGGGAAGTGCCTCACTGGACTCTCTCCTCCTCAGCCAGGAATCTGAGCCTGGGTCCCTGTGTCCCAAACTTCTGTTCCATCATTCTGCCGACACTCTCGCAAAACATGTGCTTCAAGTCAAGTTCCATACAAGCAGAGTTTCTGAATTCAGAGCTAGGATCTCCTTCTCTGAGGTGACAACATGTGAGGAGTGAGCGACACATTGTTGACTGTGTTAGAAAAGGTCAGTGTCTGCTTGAAGAATTTAAGCATCAAAGCACTCATTTAAAACTTTCTCCCAGCACGCACTGCACTGCTAGTGGGAAATTAGCTCAGACCCTGTGGAAATCAGCATGCAGGTTCCTCACAAAACTGAAAGCAGAGCTACCGACGGGACCACTCAGGCAGCTTGCACATCCTGTTTGTTGCAGTCTTATTCACCGTAGCTAATTACAAATCCACCTGCATGTCCACCAACAGGGGAATGGATAAACAAAGTGTAGGATATGCACACCACAGAGTTCAATTTAACCATAAACAAAATTGGGTCATTTTCAGGGCTGGTGAGATGGCTCAGTAGGCAAAGGCATTTGTCATGCAAATCTAATGACCAGAGTCTTGATTCCTGGAACCCACATAAAGGTGGAAGGAGAGAACAGGTTTTGAAAAATTGTCCTCCGACCTCCACACGAGTGTGCGCACACATACACAGACACACATAGACAGACAGACAGACAGGACACATTAAATACTTTAAAAAATTTACATCATTTTCTGGAAAAGCTTAGCCAAATATAGCCAAGTTGTTGTTGTGTTTTGTTTGCTTCATTTGTGGAAACTACGTTTTATATAGTTATCTCATGCCACATATACATTTAAGCACACACACACATATGACATGAAGGCAGAAGGGTGATTAGGGAAGGGTGAGCGGAGGGGAGAGTGAAGAGAAGAGAGGCTGGTGATGATTGTGGTTAAGGTAATATTACACTCGAATACAGAAGTCTCTGTATGTACAATGAATATATGCCGATATAAATTAAAATAACATGTCCCCTAAAAGAACTAAGGGGAGTGTAGAATCCACTTACTAAGTTGAAGTTTTGGATAACTAGTGATAATTAGGTGTTAGAGCCTGTACTAAGTATAAATCATACATCATGTCCCTTAATCAGTCTGGGAGACCAGAGGTATCATGTTATTATCCTTGATTTTCACATGTGGGATCTGGGACACAGGGGTTTAACTTGCCTATAAGCATCAATCGGAATTCAAATTCAAGGCCTCATTCTCTTATCGACACCCCCATTCCTCCTTCCCTCTATTCATCTCTTTCTTTTTTCCTGCCCTCCTTATTTTTTAATTTTAGTTTTTTTGAGAATAACTCTAGGTTAGCTTCCAGTCAAGACCCACTACATACTTTTTTTTTTTTTTTTGATGCATTACATCTAAGGTACTGCTAAAGGTGCTTCTGAGGGTGGAGACTGAGAAAAGGAAATAGGGCCATTGGATGCTAAATAGCACGCTTTGGGCATCCTGTCTTGTTTAACCCAATAACATCCATAAAAAGCATGTTCTGTTACTCTATAAATGAGGAAACAGCTTCAAAAACTTGTCTGGCCATTTTTATCAGTGAGGTAGCCAGGGGAAAGGTGGTCATGATCCCGTAAGCAATTCTAATGAGGCTCAGTAAGGCACAAACACACACACACACACACACACACACACACACACACTCATACACACACACACACACACACACACACCAGTGTAGAGGGGGACTAGCTAGGAGTGGGAAGGAAACAAGAGAGAGTAATGGGTGTTGATGATAAAAAAATACACACAAGTATGAAAGTGTCATAATGAAACACATTATGTATAATTAATATGTAATTAATAAAAACAATAGTTAATAAAGACAAGACGATAAAATCTTGCCTTGTATAAAGGCACATGTTTTTCAGGATACTGTCAGGACATCCCACGATCTGCTCTGTTTAATGCTGACTGTGACACTCATCTTCTCCCTGCTTGGTTCCCTTTTTTTCCAGTGTGGTGGAAAAAAATGTTGCTTTTCTGGGTGACAATCATCAACCCCAGACTGAGGAACCTAAAGATGCCAAAAATCTGTCATTTTACTCCCAAAGACCTGCTCAAAACTTCCTAGTGGTTCAGCTAGGCTGGCCATCCCGTGAGTTTTGCCAGTTGCCTGTCTGTTCTCCAATGCTGGGGTTACAGGCACACACAGCCAAAACTTTTTACATAGGTGCTAGGGATCTGAACTTGGGTCCTGTGTTTGTGGAGCACGCATTCCTACCCACTGAACCATTTCCTTGGCCCTGTGATAACCTTGCTAAACAAAACCCAGACTTCCTAGGCTTGTTGCCAAGTCAGCCATCAGGTGTGACTGTGTCCAGAAAGGTGACTAGCTATGAGCCAGGTATTCTGAGATGCCAGGAAAACTGTAAGGAACAGGTCTGACTGGTTCCTGTCCTTATGGCAAACACCTTCGTCATTAAATAATTTCAAATGATCAATTAAATAATTATTAATGTGAATCAAATAATTACAAAGCTCTCTGCAATCCGGTCTCAATAGGTCTCCAGCATTCTTTCTTATCCTTTCATGCCATCAACATGGGCTCACTGTCCCATAATTTCCCACCTCTCTCTCTCTGTCCCTTCCCTCTTTCCTGCTCTGCCTTGCACCTCTCTGGGACCAGTTCTGTTTCTGCTTCTATCATTGAGCTCTGCCAGGCAACCCCAGTCTGAAGAATCTTCCCTGATTTGAATTCTTAGCACTCATCCATTCAACAAATATTTACAGGGTGACTTGATCAGATGTTTGTTGAGTGACTCTTCATGAGATCTTAAGTCCACTCTGTAGCATTAAATATTTAAATTGTGTAGGAAGTTAGTTTTCTTATTCTTAGGGAGCAAGGATTGTTCTCCCATGCTTTATGGGAAAGAGGTACTTGGTAAGGGGCGTGCATAAGTAAAAGAACAAAATGACAATTAAAAGTCCCAATTACTCATAATCCTATTACTTGAAGACCCACAGCTAATATTTTTCTTTCTAGTGTTTCTTTTTAAAGATATTCTTTTTTTTTTTTTTTTTTTTTTTTTTTTTGGTTTTTCGAGACAGGGTTTCTCTGTGTAGCTTTGGAGCCTATCCTGGCACTCGCTCTGGAGACCAGGCTGGCCTCGAACTCACAGAGATTCACCTGCCTGTGCCTCCCAAGTGCTGGGATTAAAGGCATGCGCCACCAACGCCCTGCTTTAAAGATATTCTTAAAAAAAAAAAAAGCCAGCAATGGTGGTATATGCCTTTAATCCCAGCACTCAGGAGGCAGAGACAGTGGGATCTCTGTGAGTTTGAGGCCAGGCTACAAAGTGAGTTCCAGGACAGCTAAAGCTGTTACAGAAGGAAATCCTGTCTTGAAAAATCAAACCAAACTAGAGTTTCTATGTGTGTGCACCATGTACATTCCTGGTGCTCATGACTAGTAGAGTGTGTTAGTTCCCCTGAAGCTGGAGTTACAGATATTTGTGAGCTACCATGTGAGTGATGGGAATGGAACCTGGGTCATTTGAAAGAACAGCCAATGATCTTAACCACTGAGCCACCTCTTCAGCCTCTCTAGTGTGTTCTTTTTGTTCCTTGATCTGCTTTGTAAAAGTTCTTTTTCACACATATGAAAACTTTATTAATATGTGTTAAAACACTAATTACTTTTCCATCTCCCTTTTCTCTTGCAGGTGGAATGGTTTCATCTTAATATCAGAGAATCTACCCAGACTCATCCGCATCCTTTCCAGTTTATTGACCATCCCTATATAATAAACTTGAACATGTTGGGGGATTTACTTCTGGGACTCCATCCTTGGGACTTTCTGGATTCTCATTCGAACTGTATCATCTAATCTCTTTCCTAAGACCTTAAATGTGCAGTTTTTACACTTACAGTGTAGTCACCTGATGCCCAACCTAGAACACAGGAGATCTTTCCCTCCACTCCTCACTTCAGGGGTGAGCCCCCAGCAGTAAGTGTTCAAACGACTGCCCAAGGTCATGTAGCTGCCTGGCTATTTTTCCAAATTGCTCCAGTTTGCCTAATAATAAACCTCAAACTAAAATTAAACAAAATAACACTCTGGCTGGGCATGGTGGCACACGCCTGTAATCCCAGTACTCAGGCAGCTGAGGCAGCAAGTTTGTTAAGTGTGAGGCCAGCCTGGGCTACATAGTGAGACCTTGTTTCAAAAATGCGAACAATCCGTGAAGAACTAACTATTGCTAAGTAAATCACATCTATTCCTGCCTTCGGAAAAGGTAACACAGTTTGGTAGCTATCAGGCCGGATTCCTCAGTACTGTCTTGTTTTGAAATATGGAAGCTTGAAAGCACGTAGGATGGGTTAAGGTCCACTTATATTGTTCTTCCTTAATCTTGGGGGAGGGGAGGTTGTAACAAAAGGACATAACATAAAATAGCCCTTGCCCAAGAGTGGCGGTACCAGTCTTTACTCTGCTTTGGTCCTTGGTGTGGTCTATGTAGCCGTCCCCAGGGGTCCTAGGTACAGCCAGCTCCACAAGGCAAGCGCAAACCAGTTGGTTCCGCACGACTTCCTCAGCCTGCGGAAGCCCGGCTAGGTGACCTCCCTTTCGGAATTCTGACAACGATGATTTAGAACTTCTCAGAGAGAAGTGTGCTGTTGGCATCAAGGCCAGTAGTGCAATCCGAAGAATTCTTCCATCGCGAGCCATAAGGTTCCGCAGTGTGAGTGCGCGTGGAGGCGGGAGGGGACGGAAGCAGGTCCCCAAGGAAGATCAGGGCAGACGCAGATCTAAGTAAGAGTTTGGCCATCTGAACCGGGAACTGGCGCAGCCCGTAGCCCCAAGCCGCGCAGACAAAGACAGCAGGCTCCACCGCAGACTCCCGCTGTCCGAATGCACATTCTACCTCACCTTCGGGAGCCACCCAATGAGACCTCAGCCTCTCCTAGGAAACGGACAGCAGCGGCGGGCCAATGGGAGGACGGAGTGGAGGGGGGGTGGGACTGGCTCGGAGGCCCCGCCCCCGGGTCCGCAGGGCTGGGGCGGAGCCAGACTCGCGTCAGGTGGTCCCGGGCGTGCGGGGAGGCGGGGCGCGCGGGGAGCGCGGGCGGGGCGGGAGGGGCGGGGAGGGAGGGAGCGGCCAGCGGGCGGCGGGCACGGGCGGCACGAGCAGGTGGGAGCCGCGGAGGGGCGAGGCCGCCCGCGAGGGCGCCAGGCGGCGGGCACTGCGTCGCTCCCCTGTCCGCGGTGCGCGCTCGCAGTGCGCACCGGGCGTCCGCGGCTCTCGTGCGCCCCGCCTGCCCGGGCCCTACCTGCGGCGGCCGTCGGGGCGCGGAGCCCCCAGCGCTGCCGAGCCGCATGAACAATAGGCGGCGGCGGCTCCTGCGGGCGGCCGCCCCGCACCCTATGGACCGGCCGCTCCATGGAGTCCTCCAGATCGCTTCTCGGCTGCCTGGCGAGCGCCGCTGCCGCCCCGCCGGGGGAGGATGCCACGGGCACGGGGGCCGAGGAGGAGGAGGACGAGGAGGAGGCGGTGGCCACCGAGCTGGGCTCCCACGCCGCGCTGCCCTACTGGACGGCTGTATTCGAGTACGAGGCGGCTGGCGAGGACGAGCTGACCCTGCGGCTGGGCGATGTGGTAGAGGTGCTGTCCAAGGACTCGCAGGTGTCCGGCGATGAGGGTTGGTGGACCGGACAGCTGAACCAGCGGGTGGGCATCTTCCCCAGCAACTACGTGACCCCGCGCAGCGCCTTCTCCAGCCGCTGCCAGCCCGGCGCCGAGGACCCCAGTTGCTACCCGCCCATTCAGCGTAAGGAGAAGGCGGCACCGAAGCTCTGTGGGGAGGGGTGGGGAGGGGAGGGGAGGGCAAAGCCTGGGGTGGGCCAGGAGAGGTCAGGGGTGGGGAGCGATTGGCCGGGGTGTGGGTGGGTGTGCGGGCTTTAGCTGGTGCCACCGAGAAGCTCCACAGCCGCAGGCCCTGCCTGGAACACTGGGCTTCTTCACCTTCACCTGACTCAAACAGCAACTCCTGAAGCCCCAGCACGGGTCTCCCCTCCCTTCCCTCCTTGTGCCCCTCCAGATCTGGAAGGGCTTCTGGAGAACAGGTGGTTACTGTCACCAGTAACCTTAGTCCCCCAACCAAGGACCTGGCGGATCTCTTTCTGTCGCTTGTCTCCGCCCCTTAAAGGTATTTGTCCTGAGAGAAGTGGAGGTGTCTCTCTCGCCTGCCTGGGCAGGCTCACAAGTCCCGGAAGCATGTGTGAACTAACTCAAGAGTGAGGTGCCTTTGAAATCTCGTGTTGATTTCTTGGGTTCTCGTACTGTATCTCAAAGTTGTACCTTGAGGAGTCTCACCAAATAATATGTTAGAAAGGTGTGTGTGTGGCAGGGGAGGGCACAAGAGTTATGAGTGGAGAAATAATTAGAGGGAGAAAGTATGTCTGTCCCTCGTGGGAGTTCAGGATCACCAGGTACAGCGGCTGAGTCCCAGCCCCTGACAGCCATATGGTTCAGACAACACATATTTTTCACCCTAGATCCTTGCCTGTATTTGGCATTGGCCAAATCTCGGGGGGGGGGGTGACTTGGGGGGTCAGGCCCAGGGTCCCCTCCCAGGGCCTTTCTCCCTGTGTACTGGTTTTCATCAGTTTCCCAGGAACCCCCTATTCCATGCCCCTAACGAAATTTCCTTTGCTAGTTTTCAAAGGACTTAAATTGTCATTATAATTCCATAATCATTTGTATATACTTGGTTATTTTAGAAGGTGTGACTATCTCCAAGTGCAGTTTATAGTACTTAAGTTTCCATAATTCCAGTTAGAAGACATTCTTACTATATACTAAGTAGTTAGTTCCTTGTTTTATGTAATTTGCATCCTACTTTATTTTTTTTAAAATCACTACAAAGGGCTAACTTTGATACTTAGTTTTAAATTTTCATCTTTAATAGTTACCTTTTTGACTGTTATTTATTTTTACATGAATAATTACACTTCTTTAAGATGAGTTTGAAATACAATCGCAACTTCTTTTTTTTCCCCCTTTCCTTTTGGCCTTTGTCAAATTGTTCAGATCTCCAGTTCTACTTAGATTTGTCCCCTTTCATTCAAAGTTTCTTGTTTATACATTTTGATATGGATAAACAAGTCACTTTAGATTGTTTCTGGGTACTACAATATTTTTGGCATATTTGGCAATACTGGTGAGACGAAGGCCAATCAAAGGTCCTGGCATAGTGTTTGGAATTAATGTTGGAGATGAACTTGGCCATATTTTGAATGAGTTTTTGAGGCTCTTTGTGGGTAGAATTCTGTTATGAGTACACCAGAGTGTACAAGTTATGTGAAGTTCACAAGCAGCCTCTCAGCTTCCTCAGCATCTTGTGCCCCTGGCTGTCACAGTAGTCAGGAGCGAACATGACTTAGGTTAAAAGAACCTTTCTGCTGAGTGTCAGACATGCCGACAGCGGGTGCATTCAGAGACGATTCCCCATAATGTGGCCAGGACTCACCTTATTGAATAGACAGTACCTTGAATAGAGTGGATTCCTATGTCTGGAACCCAGATGGGAGGATCTTACACTTGGAGAAAGAATTCACTTGAGGAGCTTGGCATTGAAAGTTCTGGTAAGTGCTCTAACTTGGCCTTACTTGGGACTGGCATTATTCTTTGTAGTTCACAAAGTTCCAGGCCAAAGCGCATTCTTGAGTACTTGGTGAGTGGTGGCTACTATGCTAAGAACCAAGGAATGAAAGGGTGGTAGGAGGTACTTCTGAGCAGGCCAGGGAGACTGGTGAAGTAAACATGAGATTTCAGTCAGTGCTTTGAAAAGATAAGAGTGTCTCATCTGGGAGCTCTGTCCACCAGTTGAGTTAGTGTCACTCAGAAGATAAAGATGATTGACAAAACCTTGTCCCCCAGGACTTGGAATAGTAAAGCCACAGACAACTCTTCCCCAGGGCTACCCTTTTAAACTTCCCCTCTGGGGCTTACAGCATGTGGTATGTTCAGGATTGAGAATGGAATACCTATGTCTAGTCGAGCAATGAGAGTCAGGTTTAGTTATATAGTGTTGTTTTCCAGTGAAAGTTTTGCTTCAAGCTTTATTCAGTACAGAGGAGAAATTAATCTTTTATCAGAGAAAAATGTGGTAGTGATAGTAAATTGTATTAAGTGATTGTATTCTGCTTTTATCCCACCACTGTAGGTATCGGGTTGGCTCTCCATGGATGACAAATCTATATAATCTGAGAGATGTCTCATCCTCTATTTTGTAAAAGGTGAAAAATGTAAAACTTCAGTTTGTCACCCTGGGAGATACATAGTTATTAAAATGTTTCTTCTACACTAGTGTTAGTCTGTTTGCAGCATAGTGTTAAGGTCACTGCTAAGTTACATTTGTTTCTCCTGAATTCACTACAAATATAAGGATTTATTTTTAGATATGTTTAAGGTGTGTGTGTGGCGAATGCCTTTAATCCCAGCACTCGGGAGGCAGAGGCAGGCGAATCTCTGTGAGTTCCAGGCCAGCCTGGTCTCCAGAGCGAGTGCCAGGATAGGCTCCAAAGCTACACAGAGAAACCCTGTCTCGAAAAACCAAAAAACACACAAACAAGCAAACAAACAAGATCTCTGCCTTATTACCTTGAGATGGGCTCTCACTGAACCTGAAGCAATTTTAGCTAGACTGGAGGCCAGAAGTCCTAGCAATCTCTATGTCTCTGTCCCCTGCCCTAGCATAGGATTATTTACTTATCTATTTACCTTGCTTTTTGAAACAGGATCTCACTATATAGTCCAAGCAGTCCTTGAACTTACAATCCTCCTGCATCTATCTACTTCCCGAGTGATGGGATTACAGCTGTGTTTCACACACCTGGCTCTGTATAGAAGACTTTGAAATGGATGAAGTACACCATTCCCTTGCCCCCAAGCCCGTGAGATGGGCTGGTTCAGTCGGTTTCCACCCATACAATATGGAGGAAATAGCATCTTGACTCCAACATGAAATAAGGTTTTGTTGATATTCCTAGAAATAGCCTCCTACAGAAAATTTAAAAAAAAATGTGCTGAATGCAAGTTGACCTGATTCTTACTTAAAACCAGGTCTTGACTGGAGCAGAGATGGAAAGGAGAGCCTGCATGTTGTCTGCAGCTGAAGGTCTAGTCCCTGGAAGCCCTTCAGAAGGGACTTCTGAGTAGGGAAAGAAAAGGAAAGTCCTTGCTCCTGCTCCAGGTTGTCTTCGTCCATTGGAAAGCGATCTTCTATGCTTCTCTTGCAGGCTGGCTTCCATATGTTTCTTAACTTAGTAGGGAAAAGCTGAGATATTGGCTTTCCCTTGGGCTTCAAGCCTTTGTCTGCATGGCTGCTGCAGGAGCTGTCCTTTTCAGCACCCTAGACCAGTGTTCCATCTTTTACAGTAAACATTGAACACCTACTGTGTGTTGGCAGATAAGCTTCAGAGCCAAGCAACAGAGGATAAACATTAGGGAAGTAGTATAGTTAATTAATTCAAAGATTTAGTTGAAAAATAGGGTGATCCAAAAATTCATTCAGGAGGCATGGGGCTTTAAATCAGGGCTGGTAGGAAAACAAAATAAAAGGAACATTCCTTGCCTCCAAAGACCAAGTAGATGCATATTTTTCAAAGGAGTATCTAATCTCTCTTTAATGTTGGCATGTTTTCTCATTCATGTGGATGACATCAGGCAAAAGTTAGTAATTAGTCAAGGTTCATTTTTAGGACTCAGAAACATTGCAGTTATTTTAAGCAAGAAATGGATTCAGTACAGGAAATTGGGCGCTCACAGAACTGTTGGGAGGGCTTGGAGAAGAGGCTCTCATGGGGAGAGCTCTGGGCACGGCAGAGCCGAACCAGCAAGCAAGTTGGCACTGTTCTCACAGACGAGGGTCAGCATCTGGAGATGCTGATGCTGGAGATGGCAGCTTCAGGGATAGCTTCTTGTGTCTGTAGCTTGGAGAATAGACAGCCACTTCACTACGGAACATTCATTTACACAGCTACAGAGCTAGTGACTGGACACTGGCATGCTGCTGCAGACAGCCATTCTTGCCAGGAGAGGCAGCCAGAAGATGGTCTCCATCTCTCTCTGCTTTGCAAATCTTGTATGTCACTTAATTCACACTCCAGTACCTTTGCCATAAGGGATTCTGGGATTTGTAGTTTCTTAGCTCTCTAGCCTCTGATACTAAAAGGTGAGGTGCTAGAAGGATATTGGAATGGGTGCTGATTGCTAGTCTGCAACTTCTGCCATGTCATTTTTTCTTCAGGGGGACCACCCCCCACATACCCCAAGAGACAATAACTTTATTTCCTGGTATCATGGACTAAACACAGGGCTGTGAAAATACTAAGCATGTACTTTGTCACTGAGCTACACTGCATCTCCAAGGGGTTAGTTAGCCTTACGGAACTTTGAGGGTCAAGATGGGTTCTGCATCTTGTGTACGTAAAGACAGTCCACATGACTTTTCCTGAGTTTTCTTTGTGCAGATTGACAGCTGCTTCTCAAAATACAAGAAGAAGAGGAGATTAGAGGTATTATGGTTCAGTAAGAACAAAAATTTGAGCCCCATCAGCATCTAAATAAACAGTGGGGTGTGATGAGACTGGCCCTGTAAGGAAGGACAGCTGTCCAGTTTGCTCTTGCCAAAATCTAGAAATACATCTTTGTTTTCCTAGGTTTTTTTTTTTTTTGTTTTGTTTTTTGTTTTTGGTGGAGTGTGGGTATTCTCTCTTCCAGAAACCCTGCCTACCACTTTCCCACCCCCTTTAAAGAGATATAAATTTGTTTATGCCCTACTTAAGTAAATTCCTTTTATTGGTCACCTACTAAATATTTGTCACGGTGAGCACAGTGGTGGCAGATAGAGTCGCTGTCCTGTGGCTGCCATAGTGTCACGGGTGATAGGCAGTGAATGAGTAACTAAATAGTGATTATTTTGGTGAGTTTACTGCAAAGGTGTTTGATGGGAGCTTGCCCTCATTTGGTCTTGAGGTTAGGAGATTGTCAATGAAATGGGTGTTTAAGTTCAGATGTTAGGGATGAGTCTGAATCAGTCAGAAGAGAGAAGAGAACATGATCAGTTAATTCTTAACATTCTAGCTCACCTGGGATTTATAATCACTGGGTGTCACTATTACCTATTTTTTGTGAACAGCACTGAAGGCTCAGATTCTATATTTTGGGATCAGAATGAATAGTTGAGGTGACTTGAGACACCGAGATCCGCTGGAGTGAGATGTTTCCTGTGAGGCTCCCTCTTTTCCCGTACTTCTCAGGAACCAACCAGATCCTGGTAGAACCAAGTCCTGGAAGTCTTTCACATTGACTAGTTCTTTCTATATGGCATACTTCTGAGGCTCAGCAGGCTGAGATCATTGCAGGGTCCTCCTTCATGGTTCTTCCTTTTGAGACAGGGTCTCCTTTTAGACCAGGCTAACCTCAAACTTGCTACAGAGCTTAGGTTGACCTTGAACTTTCCACTACACCATTTTTTTTTGTTTTTATTTTGCTCTTTCTGAGTTGCTTCTAGAGTAACTTTAAGTCCTTCAAAATTGCTCGAAAGCTTCTTACCACCTGGTTACCCCCTACAAGGCTTGAGTTTTATCTCTTAGTACAACTGTCCAGCCGCTGTGGACTCCCTAACGTCCTTCAGGCATCAGGTACCCTGATGTTACAGTACCATATGCCATGTTACTGCTCATGTCCTTCTCTCTGCCTGGATTGTCCCTTACCCCATTCCTTTCATTGTCT
This sequence comes from Cricetulus griseus, assembly GCF_003668045.3. NCBI lineage: Eukaryota > Metazoa > Chordata > Mammalia > Rodentia > Cricetidae > Cricetulus > Cricetulus griseus. Next base: position 121,896,915 of record NC_048598.1, read on the forward strand.
GATGAGATTCCCCCCTCTACTTACTCTCCCACAAGGGCTCTTTTCTTTTTTCTTTTATTTTCTTTTCTACCTTTTTTTAAAAAGATTTTATTTATTTATTATGTATATAACATTCTTCTTCCATAGATATCTGCACACCAGAAGAGGGCACCAGATCTCATAACGGATAGTTGTGAGCCACCATGTGGTTGCTGGGAATTGAACTCAGGACCTCTGGAAGAGCAGTTGGTGCTCTTAACCTCTGAGCCATCTCTCTAGACCAAAGGGCTCTTTTCATATGACCCTTTCCGGCTCACCCCCCCACCCCTCCTACTGCAGGAATTAGTGCCCTTCTTTATCCACTGATGATATTTCTACAGAAGCTGTTTACAAACCAAACTGTAGCTGCTATGTGACTGCCTAGCCCTGGGTTGTGTGCCTCTCACCACCAAGAACAAATTAACCTAAGCAATTTTCAAAAAAGGTTGCCCCAGTATCCCCTTGAGTTAAAAAAGGGTGGTCTTGGTACAAGATTCTCCTGATTCTCCAAGTAGAATTTACTTTACAGTAAATACCTATTGAATGCCTGCTGTGTGCTAGTCACCAGGAATAATGCACATGAAGTTAACTACAGTCTCCACTGCTTATGGAGTTTACAGTGGGGAGACAGGGAGGCCCCACTTTCCTACCGTGGATGTGTTTGCCCATCCAATGGAAGTGCGGTTAGTTACACGGTGTTCAAAGAGTATGGCTGACTTTCTGTTTTCTTCTTTCTCAGTGTTAGAGATTGATTTTGCGGAGCTAACCCTGGAGGAGATCATCGGCATTGGGGGCTTTGGGAAAGTTTATCGTGCTTTCTGGGTAGGCGATGAGGTCGCCGTGAAAGCAGCTCGCCATGACCCCGATGAGGACATCAGCCAGACCATAGAGAATGTTCGCCAAGAAGCCAAGCTCTTTGCTATGCTGAAGCACCCGAACATCATCGCCCTCAGAGGGGTGTGCTTGAAGGAACCCAACCTCTGCTTGGTCATGGAATTTGCTCGTGGAGGGCCTTTGAACAGAGTGTTATCTGGGAAGAGGATTCCCCCAGACATCCTAGTGAACTGGGCTGTACAGATTGCCAGAGGGATGAACTACCTACATGATGAGGCAATCGTCCCCATCATCCACCGAGACCTTAAGTCCAGCAACAGTGAGTATGGAGAGCTGGGCTGGGCCGAGTGTGAAGAGCAGCCACCCCCTCACTCTGGCTTCAGTAAATGTGGATTCCTGGTGGCCCCTTTGTATCAGAGTGCTCTGCCATTGAGTGTCGATGTGGGGGAGGGGAGGAGCTATCTGAAGTGTCTGGGAGTAATTGTGAACTGACAACTAGCAGGCAGTGTTTAAGACTGATAGATGCAGAAACAGACTCATTTTCCTACTTGGGAAATGTGTATATAATCCCCCAAAAGAGGATATCCCCTTTCTGGAGCAGCAGAGAAGGCAAACCTATACAGCCAGTCTGCATATCTACCTCCACATTTCAGCTCACTGGAGAGGGAGCCATCGGAAGAAGAGGTGTGTGTTTAACTGGGACCAGTACAGGTGGCCGTGTCAACTGGAGAGCATGACCTGACTGGTAGTGTTTTAGACCTCCTGTTAGCCCAGGGGTGCTGCTAATGAATTCCATGACTAGTGTGTAATTGCAGGGAGCTGGGAAGTAACTGTGTATTAAATACATGGAATCTATAAACTGGGCTATAAAGTCAGTGTTAGGTATAATTAAATGATAAGGTGGTAGAGACTTCAGTCTTGCACATGGGCTGGGAGAACAGCTAGGAATAAGCTTCCTGGTGCTCTCACTTGTCCGGACTGACTGCATGAGTGGATACATGTGATTAATGGTATGTATTTAAGATTCTTTTGAGTAGCCTATACCTGAGAGAACGGTGTTTTACGTGGAGAACTTTGCGGGTGACATGGGACTACTCTTGCATCTGTGTGCTTGGAGTCCAGAAGTTCTTCAAACTTGGTGTTTGGTTTCTTTTTCTTCTTTCTCTGCCTCTCTCTGTGTGTGTGTCTCTCTTCCTCTCTCTGTCTCTGTCTCTCACTCTCTCTCCCTCTCCCCCCTCTCTCTTTGCATATATGTGTATTTGTGTGTGTGTGTGTGTGTGTGTGTGTGTGTGTGTGTGTGTGTGTGTGTGTTGCCTCAACTGTCTTGGAACTTGCTCTATTGACCAGGTTGGCCTTGAACTCACAGCCAGATTTTATTTTCTTCTGAGCTGTTCCTAACATGGTTTATTTCTTTATTTCTCTGTGGGTGCTTTTGTAAGAAGGGATGTTTCTTTTTCTTTTTTTTTGTTCTTTTTTATTTACATTTATTTATTTATTTATTTATTTATTTATTTATTTATTTTTGAGACAGAGTTACACTGTATAGCCCTGGAACTTGCTCTGTAGATCAGGCTGGCCTCAAACTCAGAGACTTGCCTGCCTTTGCCTCCTGAGTGGTGGGAGGAGGCAGCTGAGAACCTAGCTGAGAACAAGTGTTCATTTGGCTTATCCTACCAGACATTTAAGAAGTGTAAGTGTGTGTGTTTGTGTGTGTGTAGAGATTATACTTTGCAATTTCTCCCTCCCTCCCTCCTTTTCTCCCTCCCTCCTTCCCTCTCTCTCTCCTTTCCTTCTTTCTTTATTGAGACAGAGTTTCTCTATGTAACCTGCTTTGACTGTCCTGGAACTAGTTCTGTAGACCAGGCTGGCTGTGAGCTCACAGAGATCCACCTGCCTCTGCCTCCTGAGTGCTGGGATTAAAGGTGTGCTCCACCACTGCCTGGCTGCAATTTCTTTAAAAATGACCTGTGTTTCCTTTGTCCCTCTGTCTGTACTCTCTGCCCCTTTAGTAATAGAAAACTTCCTCGGTGAGAATATGAACAATTAGATATATACTTTATTGGCAAGTGTGAAAGATTTGAGATACATGAGAGAAAATCTTACCTATCCTTTTCTCTTTGCTGTGATTTTATGGTTTCCTTAACCCTTCTCCAAAACTACGTTCTTTAATTATATTAACTGAATTAAAACTTTTAGCATCTGAATGTCAGCCCAGAGGCTATTTGGGTGGTGGAATAAGATGCAGATGCATTGGTAGAAAATGAGAGGTAGAAGTTGAGTTCTCTTTAACTTTTTCTAATGTCCTTACTATTCTGAGAGAGCTAGGCAGGGTGAAATAATGTTACATAATTTGGCCCATTGAGAAATCTGGGCCAGGATAATGGAAGTGTAAAAGTTTACAATTTTCTTGATCAAATTTAAACTTTGACCATAATCTGAAGCTGCACCTACAAAGTTTTACCTTCCACAAGATTGCTGTTGTGAAAACAAAACTCTTGTGAAGGAGACGTTGCCTTGCCAAGTTGTGCTGTTTATAGAATAAGGCAGGAGACTGCATGTCTCTTTTCCAGGAGCCAGGGCTCTGGTTCCCTCTGTCTTTGAAAGTGGAAAGCTTTCAGGGAAGGACTTTGTCAAGACATACTATGCTACCAACAGCCCTGTTGGTGCCGATGTTGGTATGGGTTGTAGATCTTACATGTGAGTGCTAGTTTGTGGGTGAGTGTTTGCCTG